>NC_136070.1:550646854-551166854 GCF_964261635.1 Lissotriton helveticus
GTGATGTAAAGACCGTTGTAAAAGCATGCATTGTAATTGAATGCATTGTACCGTCATATATTCCCCACCTCGACATTGCCAATAAAATTGAGTGGTTAAACAACAGAAGGAGACTCCTCTCAGATATATGGCTTCGGTAAGCTTGGGAAAATGTTGACCTATCTCTGCTTCAAAAAGATACGGTAAAGAGGCACTATTGGAACTGGGTTGCACAAACTGACTTTTGTAGGAGTGACCGGGGGAAACTCACAACAGAATTTATGATTCATAAACAGGTTAGTTCCTTGGAATCCAATCTTGATTCAATCCAAATACCCCCGACATGAAATTATATATACAATTTAGGTTTGGCACCCTTCCTCTCAACGATCTAGTGACCAAATAGCATAGCAAAACTCCGACATCAAGCAATTTTCCCAGCTGCAAGGCATCCTTGGAGTCTGCGGCACATGTGATGTTTGCCTGCCTGGCTTATGCGCGGCCCCAGACTAAAGTGTATCAAACCAATTTGCCACCAAATGGGCACACAGAATTACTGGGTAGCCTTGCGTATTCTTAAATCAGACACTAGATCAGTCTTTGCCTGCGCAGTTGCTAAGTTCCTTGGCCGTATGAGGGGCATTAGGAAAAAGACACTTGTAGATAGTCCATGAAGTGGGCTGACTCCTTCCACTCACAATTCTGTCTGTGACATAAGGAGTCTTTCCCATAATTCTTAATAATCTAAAAGTAATAGAATTGGGCTACAAAAAGCCTTGATGTAATGTGCTGTATAGATAACATTTAAGTATTCCTCTTTACTGTGTATAACATAGCATTGCGGTTTTTGGTCATTTTTTTTTTCTTACAAAATGTTCTCCTGGTAACTTATAATAGATTGTAACTTTTCAAGTTTTTTAGTATGACTTTTTACCTTTTTAGTACAATTGTAAATTTAAATGAACTTATATTATTTTCTCATATAATTGTTCCATCATGATGGTCTTCTCTTGTGTTTGATTCCAAAGATCTTGTATATGAGAAAACTTTTTAGGGCACGAATGCCGAAATAAAGTTCATTTTGATTGATTGATTGATTGATTGTTTGGGTAAGGGTTAAAAGGCCTGGAGTTTATCAAAAAGAGAGGGGACATTTTTTCAACCTTTGCATGTGGAACCTTGTGCAACTATGTCCAGTTGAACGATGGGAAGGTGTGGCATTTCAGTCGCATTTCTTTATACAAAGGTCAGAAAAATACCCTAGAGTTGCTTCTGAGAAAAATCTGAGTAATCCTGATTGGTTGTTAGGTGAGTGTGGCTCTGGGTTGACTGGGGACGGAATGGTTGAGAGCAGCTGTTGAATGGTTGAGAACAGCGAAGGGAGGTTTGAACATGAACATTACAAAGAGACATGCAATAGTAAAATCAACAGAAGAGGGTGCAACTTCCCTCTACCTCTTCTGAGTGTAGTAATGTAAAGTGGGGGAGGTTGGGATGCAGTATCATGGAACTCATGACATTTCATGACTATGTATGCACTTGAATATTTATTCTTATAATATGTTAAGGTAATTGTTTGTTTCTCTATTTTGGATGGAAGATGTTTTGTATTGTACAGTAGTGTCATTATTAATTGTTTTATCCTTCTGTGTACTTACAGCCAGATTCATCATTGTCCCGTTTTGCGAGTCCTTAATAGCGATTATTAAGGAATCGCTATTAAGGACTTGCACAACGGAATTCATGTAGAAATCGCAAAATAAATTGCGATTCCTACAGCTTCCTTATTTGCAATTAGGCCCATAGGAATGAATGGGGAGTAATTCCTTATTTGCGATTAGCAATTTGCTAATCGCAAATAAGGATGTGATTTCAAGGGTGCCAGGGGTGTCCAAAGGACACCCTTTAGCACCCCTGAAATGAAAATGTAGACTGATGTTGCGCACACACATGTCCAAAGGACATGTGTGTGTGTAACATACCACTTAGAAAAATGCACTAAAGTAAATTTTTCTAAGTTTTCGCTATTTACCACGAAGTCAGACTTCGCGGTAAATAGCAGCCAGAAATAGAGAATTCGCAAATAAAAATGGTTAATGAATTGCATTTAAGGAATCTCAAATAGAGATTCCTTAAATGCAATTCCTCGAAAATTTGCGATTTCGCAATTAGCGAATTTTTGCATTTGGGATGATGAATCCCAAATGCAAAAATTGCGCTCGCAAAGGGCCAGATTCTCAGAATCTGGCCCTTTGCGAGCCGGATTTCCTTTCATGAATCTGGCTGTACGTTTGATGTGTTAGGGTTTCCTTAGTTTATTAGTGTAGAATTGGAATTGTATGAGGTAATACGGAATGTAGGTAACAGCATCATGTGTAACCAGCTGGTGTGATTATGAGCTGATGGATGTTGTTGCTACTGTTGCTCAGGTTTTTAATTCTACAATAAATCCTACGTTTACCCTTCATGATGTTTGGATTTACTACAGCATTCTTTTTGAATATGGGAGAAAATCTTCCCACGTTCTAGAAAGCAGGAGCATTCTCTAGGGCTTTTAGCTTAGCAGGGACATCCAAATTGTGTTACATTCCCTGCAGAACTAGGTTTGTATTAAGAAACCACAGCACCCATGGTAATTGAGACACTGAGAGCATCTGGGGCACTAAGAGCTGTGGAGGTTTCAGGGGCACAAATACCTGGACTCCCTCCCATCGGATTTTGAATCATATTCACAGGGGTGGCTCCCAACGCATTAGGGCTCACATTAACTGGTGCAGAAGCCACTCCAGAATTTAGATGCACATTAGCACTTCCAGCTCCCATAAATTGGGTTTCAGTACATGGAGGTGGGTGTTCTGATAACAACACATTTAGAAGACTATTAGTGGAGTACCTGTGAATGTTTTGGCATCTCTCTTTGGGTTTCTTTGACTTGTCCACCTTTTTTTCCTTTTCTCTCCTTCCCTTTCCCAAATTCTTCACTTGTTAGTGTGGGGTATAATTTGGCTTTGTCTATCATGTGTCAGTTCTCCGCTTCCTCTGTTCTGCACCCCACTTTGTATCAGCGTAAGTACGTACTGCTTTTCTAGCTCTTCCCTGATACCTTTCCTTCTCTATGGCATGAGCCTCACGCTCCCAAGCATTGAGCATGGCAAACGATGTAGGTCTAGGCTATGGTATCATCTCAAATAATATCTCCAAAAATTTTAAACGATTCTCACATTAAATGTATCTCTGTGATCTTATGCCTTTGTTTAAGGCAAATACATGTGTGAGCCCTATATTTAAAGCCATATAATGGACTACACTATCTTCTTATGGTGGGTCTTCTCCATCTCTAACAGGTATTGTCACGTATCCCCTCAACAGATCTTGTATAACTTTAAAACATTTAATTTTTCAGTAAAACATCAATAATCACAAACAGTTGTGTATTAGAGCAGAACATAATGGTTTATCCACAATTCTCGTTCAGCATTGACAACCAATACCAAAGCAACACTCTATGATGTAGACAAACAAATAACAGTGCAGCTTTACACCAACTGACTAATCTCAGAGAAGCGCACCATGAAGTCAATCTCACTCCTTGCAGCAGTTTACCCTCTGTTACAATTTTCACGAACACACTCTCTTCAGCAATATGCATGCAAAACAAATACAAAACAAAAGCAACAAATAACTGTGTCTGTTTCACTAAAGAAATCAATAGTATCCAATCATTCAAGAAAGGGTTTGAAATAACGCTTTCTGACATATTCAGACTCACACTCAAATGAAACCTAGACCTGCAGGAAATCACCTCAATTAGTACAGCTCCCTCTGTGCAAAGGGTCCACCACCTATCACACCACCTATCACACCTAACTTTCATACACAATGATAAATGTCCTTATCTCAATTGTGTTGTCAACGACATCTCACAACAGGCACTACAGAATTGTAGCAGACAATTACAATACAGTATCTTCTACACTTTTTAAGATTATCCCAGTATCTTAGACCATGTTGGACCTGATACCAACTTCACCTTCTCCAGGTTAAGCACCACATTCACACAACATTCAAAGCACCTCCGCCAAACATCACGCAATCTCCATAAACACCGCAAGCTAAGTGTTAGAAATTGGGTCTCTGGTTGACACAGGTAGGTACATTTGCCCAAATAGGGACCCTTGCTTCTTGTCAGGGTAAGGGGGATACACACTTCAGATAAACCCTGCTCACCCCATTGGTAGCTTGGCACAAGCAGACAGGCTTATCCCAAAGGCAATGTGTAAAGTATTTGTACCAACACTCACAGTAAAACAATAAAAACCCCACAAATGGACACCACACCATCTATCTAAACTACACAAGACCAGAAGGACAAAAATCAAACATACAAAATTACGACTTTCTAAAAGTTTCAAGAACGTGTAAGATAGAAAAGTATAGATTTGTGGCTTTTCACCAAAGTACCTCTAAATGCGTCAAAGTTCACAAGCCAAACAGCCGCAGAGTGAGAAAACAAATAGATGCGACACTCCTGAGACCTTGGGGTGGCGATATGACAGTCCCACTGCACGCAGAGGAAGGATTGCATTGAATACGGCTGTACGGCGAGTGATGTGTTGATTCTTCGTGACGGCTCAGGTGCGATGTGTGGAAATCCGGGATGCGTTGGCAATTCATATGGCAGCATCAAGTGGCCCTGTGTTGGTCCTCTTTAGCCCCGACCCCTTGATGCATCGATTCTTGCAGTGGCGATAGGTGCTGCAGCGGTTTACAGAGCGGCGATGTGTGGAAATTCTTCTCATGCTGTGGAGATGTGTCGGGAAAACAGCTGCATGAAGAGAGATGCATCAATTTCAGTAGTTCTTTAAGCTTCATCTTTCTTCTAGCTCCCAAACAGCAGCAACAAAATCCAGAGGACCAAAACTGGCACAGGCACCTCTTGGTAGGTCAGAACTCACAGCAGCAGAGTTCAGGGGGAGCTGGGGGAGAAATCTTTGTGTCCCTGAGACTTCAGAACAGGAGGCCAGCACACTTCAGGCCCTTGGAGATCTGCTTCAAGTAGGGAACATAGCACACATCAAAGTCATTCTCCTTTCCTTGGCAGAAACAGCAACTGCAGGCCAACCCCAGACACACATCAAGGGCAGTACTCCTCGGTCTCTCCAGCTCTTCTCCTATGCAAAGGTTCCTCTTGAATTCCAAGAATGATCTAAAGTTCTGGGTTTTAGGTCTAATACTTATACCCCAAAATGTCTTTGTTATCTTTGTGCAGGGGGCTCTGAACCCAGTTCAAACCAGTTATGCCTTCACTGGTGCAGCATGACCACAGGAGGTGGAGACAGCATTGTCCAAGGGAGACAGGCTCCATTCAGGTGCAAGGTAATCTCCTCCCACCACTCTATATGCAGCCATAGTCTATTCAGCTCAGGGCTGAGTCATCCAGGAAGGGCCAGGCACACCTCAACCCCCCCAGAGGCTGTCTACAGGGAATGCACATCCTCTGTCACACTGAAACCAGACAGTCAATCCACAAACAGGCAGAGGCACATAGGATGATTGAACAAGAAAATTGCCACTTTCTAAAAGTGCTATTTTCAAACACATAATTTAAAAAACATCTTTACTAAAAGATGTGTTATTAAATCCTGAGTTCAGGTATACCAAACTCCATTTTTCTATCTTATCTCAATGGGAAAATATGCTTGTAAAATGTTACAAATCATTCCCCATTCTGTCGTATGGGGCAAAATAGCCTTTCAATAGTGATACACGTAATTGGCAGTATTTCACTATCAGGACATGTTACACACATCAGTACATGTCCTACCTTACACATACACTGCACCCTTCCCAGAGGGTACCTTGGGCCTACCATAGGGGTGTCCTATGTGTAAGAAAAGGGAAGGGTAGGGCCTGGCAAGTGGGTGCACTTGCAAAGTTGACAAGGCAGTCAACAAACTGCGCACAGACATCGCGGTGGCAAGCCTGAGACATCTTTTCCGGGCTACTCAGGTGGGTAGCACAATCAGTGCTGCAGGCCCACTAGTAGCATTTGATTTACCAGCCCTGGAACACTTAGTGCACTTTACTCGGGACCTACTGGTAAATCCAATATGCCAATCAGGGAGAATCAATCACAATAAAAATTTACTCAGGGAGCCCTTGCACTTTGACACTGATCAGCAGTGGCAAAGTGCCAAAGCATCTAAGCCAGCAAAAACAAAATTCATCTCAGCATCCAAAACACAGGAGGTAGAGGCAAAAAGTCAGGGAAAACCACGCCAAGGATGCCAGGTCTAACACTAAGCATAAGCAATTAGAACGTGCGACCCTTTTAATACTCACTCCTCCCTTGTTACAACTCTTTCTCGAACTGCTGGAACTCTGCCAATCTTCCAAACTGAAACATGGGCTCTACGGCTGGGATTGTACCTGAGCTTCTCTAACATTAAAGTATTCTAACTCCCTTATTTCCTGAATGAACCATCCTCATTTTCCCATCATCTGCCAGAGCCCTGAGCAGATTATCAAAATTTCCCTGCGATCGATTTTTTTATATGCCTGAGAAATAAAGGGGAGTAAACACCATCCAAAAGTTGAATTTACAGTGCAGCCCACTTCATTACACAGTGAGGACTCGAAAGTTGGAAAAAGGGATTAAATGGGGGTTTATTACAAATTCAAAGCCAGACTGATGTGTACAAGCCTCTGGAATATATTGTAAAAATACAGAATCACTACTGGCAGTCTAAATAGTCTAGCAAGGTTTAGTCTCAAGAGCATCATGCATATGAAGAATTCAGTAATAGCAATGCAGAAAATAAGGAACAGAATCTGGAGATCAATATATGATTTTCGGTCTTCTTGTCTATACATGAGTAAATCTAAAGTACCTAAACTAAGCCTGAACTAAGTAGTATTAATTTGGGAAATCCTAATTAGATCCAGTATAGCAGGAAGGTGTCAGCATTATAGAGACTTCTGTAGAGGTTCTCCAAAATAAGGAATGTTGTGTAGCATAAACTGCTCAACCGAAATATAGCAAAGAGGTCTGTTTCCCCCAGAATCTAAGAGGAATATGTCTAGAGGTAAAGTGTGACCACCAAATAAAACTTCACAGAACACTCAAGAATTCCACATCATGTGTCCCAGTACTTTTCCACCTTCTCACAGTAAAATTTGGCAACTGTATTCATTACTTCCATCTTCTGGTCCCCACATCAGAACGTCCTTGGATTACTCCCATCTCTAGATGGGCGTAAATAAGGGTCCTCCTTTTGTTCATTAGCGCCTCACATCCTTGCCAAGAATTCTCCTCACAAGCCTTATTACACAATGTTCCTTTCACTTACTATGAGATCATGTGAAGGCACCTACAAATAAGGAAAACATTGCAACCCAAGTAAACTTTCACATTGAAGGTTAAACATAAAAGCCCAAATGCTTAAGGCCTTTGGTCAATTTAATGTAGCAAAACACTTCAGTACAAATTTGATGAATGCTTATGGATACATATACAGTTATAAAATAAATTCAGAATACTATTCAAATTAATATGAGACTGTATACGGGATAACAAAGTCACTTAAACCACACAAATGGAGATATATATGAGAACTGCAATTTGGTGACACTATAAGGAAACCATTAGTATGAAAACCCTTGTAAATGTCTGAATTATACAGTAAATGCACCTTCAGTATTTCAAGTGCACCAATTTATGTTAATGATATTAAAGCACACACATATATGGTACTACATGCACGTATATATGGCATAGTCATGACATGAAAGGGTGGAGCCAAAGTCACACTGCTTCAGGGGCAATCGGTAAGCGGGGACAGAGCAGACCACTGTAGTCCATGGTGGGTGGCCAATGCGGATCAAAGCCTGTGGACTGTGGCTACACACATGACCCAGGCAGGGGAGGGCATTACATGCCAACAGTGTGGTCTTGGTGCACGGAAGCTGCTGGCTCAGCAGCTGGTGTGACTTGGGCCCAGGGTGGCCCCCATTCTATCCCCCTCCCCAGCCACAGTTCCCTCCCATGTTGCTGCATTCTGCCCCTGCCACTACTGGTTCATCCCATCCTGGCTCCTTCATTCAAGAGCACCGACTTTGAAACCTTGGAAGATGGGTTCAAAGCGACTCAGAGCACCAACATTAATTCAACCAGTTGTGAACTCCATGGATTGTTCAAACAACACAATTTTGTGCTTAGTAATATAAGCAAAGTTCTCAAGTCTTAATAATCAATCTACGCTGTTGACTATGTTCAAAAATATTAATATCAACATTTGCACAAGGAGGTCAGAGCATCCCCAAAACAACCTGTAAGCAGGAATCCCAAAAAATCGAATTCCCTCAACACTTTATCACACCAAAGCCAAGACTATTTAGGAAAATTCAGTGTCCTATTTCACCACTTGTCAGGGTGTTCAGAAGGCACACCAAAGATGTCTCTAAAATCTCATTTCTAAATGTCCCCGGTGCCTCTGTCTTTTCAACAAACAATGGGCTCGTAGGCCTCCCCTCTCCAATTATTCTAAATTAAATAAACCTCTTTCAGCCATGCACAGTGTCAATAAATGCAGGCATCAACCTGCCGCCTCAAGCTGACCCAAAAACAAGACCAAATACCTTGCAGCTGTACTCTTACTGAAAGCCACCCGGCACAGCTCTAGTAATTGCTCCAACAATGGTTTCAAC
The DNA here is from genome assembly GCF_964261635.1 of Lissotriton helveticus. Taxonomy (NCBI): domain Eukaryota; kingdom Metazoa; phylum Chordata; class Amphibia; order Caudata; family Salamandridae; genus Lissotriton; species Lissotriton helveticus. Next base: position 550,655,540 of record NC_136070.1, read on the forward strand.
AATGTCCATATACTCTATTTCTACCATTCCTGAGTTCTGCCCCACAAGAAGGCCTTCTTGACATACTCCCAAAAGGCCATGAACTGTGCTAACTAACAAACCCAACCCCGACAATATCGTGGCCACTCAAGTAATGCCCACACAAGCAGCAAGTGGGTTACCACATCATATAGAACTGCTGGATCAGGTCCAGCTGGCTTACACCTCGCTAAACATCCTACCCACTTATCCAATGGCTAAACATTCCTCACCCATCATGATCGGGTATTTAAATGAAAACACAGGAAAAACAAACCCTGCAGATAGCTTACTCCTTCCTTTAACCCCTTCGACGCTCATGACGAGATGGGCTCGTCATGAGGTAGCCTCCTCGCACGCTCATGACGAGCCCAGCTCGTCATGTAACATGCGCTTTACAAATTCTCAGCGTGCGAGCGGAATTCCGCCCGCACGCATGCGGTTAAGAGAATTGTCGCTGGTGCAGGTAATGGTAATCAAGAACAACCACCTTGCTAATGTGCAAGGAAGTGAATCAGCAAGACCTTCACAGATACATGGGATACTCAGCAAAAAAAGTTTCAATCTTTGGTAGATGCTTTGAACTACCAATGTAAAAAAATGGACTTGCAAATAGATCTCCTGAGTACAGTAGCAATTTCTTTCTTTGGGATTGACATGAAGCTTGGAGACCTAAATAACCTAATAATCCATGTGAAATCAGAAAGTGGGGCAGACCAGATGGCATGTTCATGCTCACAACTGGTTTACAAGCTAAGTACACTATCTTCTGTTTTAGAAGCCCTAACTAAAGAAATCAAAACAAAACTGAACACCCAAAGTCAGTACTGCAATGCAAATGGTCTCGACCAACACTTACATACTCCTAATCATGGAATCACTAATCACACCACATACCCTAATGCAAACTCCGACAATGCTGTCCTTTTAAGGCAAGGGAAAAGTGCTCCCTGCATAACATTCAAGGAACTGATCCAGCATTTTCTGGGCACACACATTTATTTTGTCTATTACTTACACATGGTCCTTTGAATGACCTTGCTTATCGCACTGAGGGGTGAGGGATTTGGGATGTCACACTTCATTCAATCATCATTTGGCTACACAATGAGGACCAGGAATCAGCAGCCAAGTTTTAAGGATGTTTATAACAAATTAGTATCCAAATTAAAATAGATCACTCTCAAGACCGTGCTAAAGAATGACAGAATTATAACAGGGAGACCAAGGGCCAGATGTAGGAAGCCTAATTCCAGTCGGTAATGGCCGAAATTACCGAATTCCGGCCGTTACCGACCGGAATTAGGCTTTTCAGATGTAGGTGGCCAAATTGTAGGATTTGGTAATTTACTGAATCGGTAACTTAAGGAATCTGTAAATTACCGAATTCTTAACATACCGATTCGGTAAATTACCGAATCCTTAATGTAGAGAGCACTCAAGGGAGTGCTTTTTACATTTAAGGATTCGGTATTTACCACCAACTATTAGTTGGTGGTAAATTCCGAATACCTTTTAAAAAGCAATTTTGCGCTTTTTATTCAGTGCCATGTGGCAGACATACATGCCCTTAGGGCATGTATGTCTGCCACATGTGCACCCATGCACTATACAGGGGTGCAACAGGGTGTCAATGTGACACCCTGCCACCCTTGTAGGTCTAACCCCTATTACCGATTCGGTATTTACAGAATCGGTAATTCTCATTATTTCCTATGGGCCTCCAGGCCCATAGGAATGAATGGGGATTACCGATTCGGTAAATACCGAATCGGTATTTATCGAATTTTACCGATTCCGTAAAATTTACCGAATCATTAGCTACATATCATTTACCGATTCTAAAATACCGAATCGGTAAAATTCGGTATTTTAGAATCGGTAAATGATATTTACCTACATCTGGCCCCAAGTCCCCTAAAGACATTTATATGAGCCAATATAAAGCAAACATGTGGTTCAGCCAGAGCTATGCAAGCTAACAGCATCAGGATCTGATGTTCTAAAAATAATCTTAAATCCTCTTTTCTATACATTAGCTATCTAAATATCCCAAGCACAGTCCACAGGGGAAGAATGGTTGGTTAGTTCAGAGAGTTCTCAGAAATCATAGAGATTCCATATAGGAAGCTAAGGAAAAACAGCAAATACAGAAAAAATAAGTCTTCGCATCTGAGAAGTTCGGTCAAGATACTTCAGGGGGATGGAAATAGGTGTCAGTCCAAGCCACACTTATGGCAAATTCCAAAAGGATCATTGAGGTCTAAACCTCATAAAATCTATTCAAAGGGCAGTGAGGAATCATGAAGGGGTCTGCAAAAAGGTTCAAGGGAAATTCTGCATAGGGTCTGCAGAAGGGGTTCAGCAAGGAAGTATGCAAAAGTCAGAGGAAAGACTCAGTACAGTTGAAGTCTGATCTGGAAAATAAAGTTCTGCCCTTGTTCTGTGAAAATTGAGTTCTCTTCAATCGGCAGAGCATCTGTTTACATATAATCCACAAGTCCATAGGTGACACCCCTTTCGTTTCAAAATCCGGAGAAATCAAATGTCCATTTTCTGGACCAGTCCCTTCTCTGATGGCAAATCAAGGTATCACAACAATTTTGTTGTCTTCAACATTTTCCGTCTGGAATCTTACAGAAATGTCATGTCATCATAATATTTACTGTGTCTGTCCTTGTGTTCTATATCTGCTCTCTTCATTTCCACTCCCTTTTTCGCATGAGCACGTCTGTACACCTTAATAATTAGAAATAGTAACAGTTCACAAAGAGCAATTATCACTAAAGGTCTCAAGATGCTTCCAACAATTCCACTCCCTAGGTTTTCAAATCATCTACCTATAGCAGAAAATCAATACCCTACAGCTTCTCAAGCACCTGCTGCTGTTAATCCTTTCAAATCTTTCTTCAGGGCAGTAATGTTGCTAATGTATTTCTTTAGGGCTTTACTCTCTTCTGGAATGTAAGTGCAACATTACTCAACTTTTAACATCTGGGAAACTCTGCCCTCCTTTTCATGAGGAACGTCTAAAGCAATTCGATTTTGCAAAACCATTGATATGATGACAGCCATTTCTGTGTCTATAACTAAGAATCCTCCAGCTATACTACTAGACCACTTGTCAACTACAGTAGAAAGCTTTCTAATCTTGTGTGAGTTGAGTATCACTCCTACAGACAGGATCGATGCACCTACTATTTCACAGGTACTAGCTCCTCGCTTTGTTTTCACATGTTGGTTCATTGTCGAATCATCGAATCATTCTACATGAAAAATCTTTAGACAAACTAGTCATAAATAACATGTTACATACCATCTCTTGGGTAACCTGTAAAATGCATGTTCACCACAAATGTAGTAAACTCTAAGAGAAACAGGATCTCCTCCATCTAAATATGAATCCCAGTTTCCTCGAACTCCAAATGTATGGTCACGTTCACTTGTTCCTGCTAAATTTGTGTCAGTAGAGGATTATCTAATGAAATGCATAGTCTCTCTTTATGTTGCCAATCTAAACTTAATGTTGTCATGTTTCCCACTATTCTATGTTCACTCTCTTCATTGGCCCATGGTGGAACCTTCAAATGATTTGCAGCTTTGACTAAGAGGTCTCTTCTTCTATCTTCTACTGAATCAAAGAAATTCTTTTCTACACTTGTCAAGTAACATGTCAAATTGTGTCCAAGTGCGCAGGGCAGTGTACAGCTTCATAATGGGTCTACAGAAATGTCCCATTATTTCAGCATGTTTAGCATCAGGCTGTTTGTCCAAATGTGTCAATACGGGAACTTCAGAAAGAACTAAAGACTGATTCAAGTCTTAGGTGCTGATTACAATGGAGGATTTTCCGCTTCCTCCGGGCCGGCGGAAGCCACCGCCGGCCCGGAGGATGCGGAAAATCCTCGGCGGACCCACCAAAGACCCACCGCCACATTAGGATGGCTGGTGGGTCCTGGTTTCAGTCTGCCGCTTTTCCGCCGCGGTTGGCTTACAACCGCGGCGGAAAAGACCTAATATGGTGGCGGTGTCTCTCAGACACCGCCAGACATATTAGGATGGTGTAAAAGAGATGCTTTTCCGCGGCGGCTTTTCCGCCGTGGAAAAGCATACGGAAATTCAGTTCGGGGCCAGTTGCGGGCCCCCTGGGTGAAGGCGGGTGGGGGGGGCACATGGGGGGTACCTATGGTACCCCCCTGCATTTGCGTGCACAAAGCAGCAGGCACCGCACGCACCGCGCGGTGCCTGCCGCTTTGTGCATGCAAATGCAATGCATGTGTTTTTAACATTGCGGCGGGTGCAGCGTGAAGCCGCACCCGCCGCAATGTTAAAAATAGAGGATGTGACCACCAGGGTGGCGGTCACATCCTAATTGCACAGGAGGGAACGCCGCAGCACATGCGGACGATTCCTCCTACTCAGGGCTCGCGGACGGACGCACGTCCGTCCACGATCGTAATGTGCCCCTTAGTCTGGACACCACTTACAATGTAGAGGCCATCTTTAAATGTTCTCATGCACAGGAAAGAAGGCTTTTGAAACTGATTTGTGGTCCTTTCACCTCGGATCCTAGTAACATATGCAGGCCCTATGCAATTACCCTCCATAATTGAGTGACGTTGTTTAAGTTCTTCCAACACAGGATAGGAAATTTATCACAATCGTAGTAACGCTATTCCTCTTATTACTCTCCGATTACTTCACCCGTCACACCATCTCTGCCTTTGGAAAGCCTGACCAGTGTTCTAGGGAAGCCACTCTGTAAGCGGATAGCACCACCTAGTCTGCTTAAACTGCATTTTCTCACTCAAATTCCTTTATCTAGGGAAGTCCCTGAGAAAGCGGAAATGATTACTCTATCAATCAGTCAAGAATCATTCACCTTGCATTACCTGCTTTTCTTTCTCTCACCAATATGGCATGATCATGCAAGAAGGCAGCAGGATTTAACTCCTACACTATCACTTACCCCCAACCTATCCAAGACCGCTTCAAAAAGCTTCAAACACAATCTTCTGAGAAGTCACCCTGAGACTCTGATCTCTGACCCAAACTATAGCATGGAAAAGAGCATCATTGTTAATGACCTAATATTCTACTCCAGAAAAGCAGAACTATGGTGGGTAGCCATAATAAACCTACTTAACATTCTTAAAACCAGAAACATTCCGTACAGCACCAAAACCATGAGAGATGACAATAACGTTACAATCTATAAAAATGGCACCATTCTGATCCAAGCTCCAAACAAGGATCTCGAAAAAAATTGATGCCCTCTTTACCACCTTCAAAGAGCAGGTGCATGGCTACATCATTGGAGTGGGGGGAGGCATTTTCTGTACTCATTTCCATGAGGTAGTCGATGAATGGGTTTTTCTTGCCCAGGGGAGGTAGAAGGTGTGCAGTTTGCACAATTGGTTAGATTTGTTACTAAATGTGCAAAAAACTGACTTTTACTAATTTCCCCTCCTAAAAGTTCCACTGACATACAGGAATAAACCAATTCAATCACCGCACTGAACTGCATCCCGACCATAGTGGACTCAACTAAGTCACTGGGAATCACACTGGACACGAACCTGAGCATCTGAGCCAACATCAACTCACTGGCAAAAAATGCCAGGTATCACCTGAGCTATAGAGAAAATTAAAACCATTCCTAGATAGTTCAGACCTAAAAATGGCAGTACAGACATTAGCTATCTCTAGGATCAAATACGGATGCTCAACCCTCTCTGGCCCACCCAAAATCTCAACGGCCCCCCTAAAAGCGTGTCTCAACACAGCCGCTAGACATTTACCAGGCACAAAAAAATTCGACAACATCTCACCGCACCTGAAGGCGTTGAAATGGCTTCCATACGAAGCCAGAATCCAACTCAAATTGGCCTGTATCAAACACAAACTTACACTTGAATTCTCCTGCGTATCTTACCCAGAAAATCATGGTATCTGGAGAAAGCAGGTCCTCCCGGTCTGCCAGGACCTTTGTGCTGAAACCACCCCTCTCCCGGAAGAAGAAAACATACAACAGAGCTTTCTCTGGGGCAGCTCCGAGAATCTGGAACTTGTTTCCGCCTAATATCAGAAGAATACCCTCTTTTCCAAGATTCAAAAAGGAAGCTAAGACTTTCCTAATGGGCAAATTCTTCCCATAAACACTCTCAGTGCAGGTACAGCTAAATGGCCTAGCGATATGCTTTTGCTCCTTGCTTGAACTATACCCTTGTAAGACGGTCTTGATATCATTGCTGTAATCTTGCGCTTCTTGTACCATGATCGTTTGCGCATCAGTTTGCATCACTCATACTTTACTGTTTGGGCTGAGGCTGGTGTTGTACAGTCCTCCTTTGCTCCCTCTAATGTCTGCTTCATCTCCCTCTAGGGTACCCATAATCACCTATGCTACTCTTTGTAAATAGCTTGTTATCTCGGCAAAGTGTTCTCATGATCGCCTGTTTCGTATCTTGTAAATAACTTGTTATCCACCCAAGTGTACTCATGTTCGCCGATCCCTACTCTTTGTAATATCTTTTTATATCAAGTATTCCTAATCTTGTAAACAACTTATTATCCCTGTAAAGTGCTCTGATACCTTAACGGGTCACGTTTGCGCTCTATAAAACACAAAATAAATAAATAAATAAACAAATAAATATTGGAAATTACCATTCCCATAGAATAAGCTCAGCAATAAACTACAATAAACTCCATATGTCAAGAGAAGATGGTGATATGTGATTACCTCTGCAACTTATGCAGGTAATTGCATACATATGTTGCAATCTGGCATCCATACGGTCAACATATTTATAAATCAGAGCACATGTAGGCTTCAGTTCTGTGTAATGTAAGTGATGCAGTAAATTCAGCATTATCAGCAAACAATTAGCACTATGGTTGCAAAAGCAAGTACTCCTGCACATATGTGTTTGCGTCTAAGGGCATTCGAGTTAGGCTCCATGAGTTCACTAGTGACAGACCATTTAGCTTTAAAATATTGATGCACAGTTAATTGCAGCTAGTTTCCACTTGCACAGGCAACAAGGCAAAGTTCAAATGTCACTTTCAAAAGCTGTTGAAGTTCAGTTTCTAGAAAATTCGTAGTTCAAAATCATTGGTTACCACTTCCAGAACAAGTTGAGACAGTCTGTTTAGTGGCAATGTAATTCTCAAATGTAGTTCAGCACAAAGTTCACTTCATCGAGGTTTAGGTGGATGCAAATTGTTATTGCAAAAGGTGTGAAACACTCTCTCCCAATCATCGGCTCCCAAGTACGTCTATTCAGATGAGGAGTACCTTTGGCAGGGTACTCTTGTTCTCTTTGACCTCTGCACTGTTGGACTTTCTTCTTCACTGTCACTCAAGCCAGATTCATCAGCATCCTCTGGGATGGTACATGGTATATGCACATAAGTAAGACAGCGGCTTCCTCACTCTTGTCTTCAAGGCCATCAGTCTCGGGTAAAACTTGTGTTGCTATGGCACTCAGCCCTTTATCAGGATCTGAGTTTGATGCAGTCAATGCTGCCAGATGGGACCATTCTGTACCAACACGAGTTGACTCTCTCATACCCCCCTCAGGCCTAACAAGAGCTGTCCCGACTGCTTGCTGATCCCCAACAGCTTGACTAAACTGTTCCCTCTGTCTCACTGTAACCACCAGCACATGTGGCATGTATCAAGTTAGGGAGACCTCCATACTTCACAGCAGTTGTGGTAACAAGTGTTATTTGGTATGGCCCATGCCACTGAGGCTCCACGTGTAACTTGTGCATGTGCTTCACCATAACCCCGTCGCTGGGTCTGTGGTTGTAGCGCTGCTTCTGTTGAAGCGGGCTGTAGCCTCTCCAACCTGGCGAGACACAGAACATACCATGTCAGCCAGTCCATTAAAGTAATCAAGAATCATGTCATCTGTAATGTTCGGAAGCAAATTTGCAGGCACAGCTGGCTGCCTCATCTGTTGCACATGGGCATCTTTATGAAGTCCATTTGCATTCAGTTAAAAGGACCTTCTGATCTCTCTATGTGACTCATTGTTATGGGAGTTCTCCTCCCTGCATTTTGCTGTTGGTTCACCACACATCTGCGACACAAACATTCAGCCATCAATCTGAATCTAAGAGTAAACCAGGTTTACCTGAATAGGGGCACCATTGCATCTCTCCCTACGTATGTGGGATCATGGTAGTGTCTTGCTATAGGTGGTAACAAACCGTTTGGTAACACAGGTATTCTATCAGTTGAAACCCAAATTTCAGCCGCATCTTCTTTGATGCAACCTGCTGTAATTCAACCTTGCTGTTCTGGTTCAGGCACTTCTTCCTGCAATCTTGTAACTTCTTCTCAAGTGTCAAGAGTTGACAGCAACAAATTGCAATCTATGACATTAGGCCTTTCACTGACATATTCCCCATTAAAGGTGCAAGAATTTATTGCTCAGTACTGGGCAGTCTCGTCAGCATATCTATTGCCCGCTGTCACATAGTCTGTGCCCTATCTATGTGCGACACGCTTCACAACTGCAATTTGGTCAGGCAATTGTAGGGCCTAGAGAATATTTGTCACGCGGTCCTCAATATGGGTTAGTCAATCAATCAATCAATCAATCATTTGTGAAGCGCACTACATACCCACAAGGGTCTCAAGGCGCTGGGGAGGAGGGGGGGGGGCTACTGATCGAACAGCCAGGTCTTGAGTATCCTCCTGAAGGTCAGCAGGTCTTGGGTCTGTCATAGGCTCAGTGGGAGGGTGTTCCATGTCTTGGCGGCAAGGTGGGAGAAGGATCTCCTGCCGGTGGTTGTTCTTCGGATGCATGGGACGGTGCCGAGTGAGAGGTCGGCGGAGCGTAGCTGGCGGTTGGGGATGTAGAAGGAGAGCCGTCTGTTGAGGTAGGCTGGGCCGGTCTTGTGGAGTGCTTTGTGTGCGTGGATAAGAAGCTTGAAGGATATCCTCTTGTTGATGGGGTGCCAGTGCAGGTTTCTCAAGTGGGGGGTGATGTGGCCGTGTTGTGGTATGTCGAGGATCAGTCGTGCCGAGGCGTTTTGGATGCGTTGTAATTGTTTGATGACCTTGGTCGGGGCTCCTGCGTAGAGGGCGTTTTACGTAGTCGAGCCTGCTGCTGATGAGGGCCTGGATGACTGTCTTTCTTGTATCTGTCGGGATCCATCTGTAGATCTTGGGGAGCATGCGGAGGGTGTTGAAGCAGGAGGAGGAGACGGCGTTGACTTGCTTGGTTATTGAGAACGTTGAGTCAAGGATGATTCCCAGGTTGCGTGCGTTGTTGGTGGGTGTTGGGGCTGCCTCCAGTGCCGTCGGCCACCAGGAGTCATCCCAGACTGAAGGGTTGGAGCCAAGGATGATGACCTCCGTCTTGTCCGAGTTCAGCTTCAGACAACTGATCTTCATCCAGTCGGTGACGGCCTTCACTCCTTCATGGAGGTTGGCTTTGGTGGTGATGGGGTCCTTGGTGAGGGAGAGGATCAGTTGAGTGTCGTCGGCATAGGAGATCATTTTGAGGTGGTGCTGTCGGGCGACGTGTGCGAGCGGGGCCATGTAAATGTTGAACAGTGTCGGGCTGAGGGAGGATCCCTGGGGTACGCCGCAGATGATCTTGGAGGCTTTGGAACGGTATAGGGGAGGCGGATGCTCTGGATTCTGCCAGAGAGGAAGGAGGTGGTCCATTCCAGAGCCTTGTCTCGGATCCCTGCGGCGTGGAGGCGTGCGCGTAGAGTGCGGTGGCAGACGGTGTCGAAGGCGGTGGAGAGGTCTAGAAGGATGAGTGCTGCGGTCTCACTGTTGTCCAGCAGGTTCTGATGTCGTCGGTGGTGGCGATGAGGGCAGTCTCGGTGCTGTGGTTGCTGCGGAACCCTGACTGGGAAGGGTCCATGATTCTGTTTGCGTCGAGGTATTGGGTTTGCTGTCTGTTGATGATTTTCTCGATGACCTTGGCCGGGAAGGGGAGCAGAGAGATGGGCCGGAAGTTCTTGAGGCCTCTTGGGAGTGCCTTAGGATTTTTGGGTAGGCTGTTGATCTGGGGGTGTTTCCAGCTCTCTGGGAAGGTCGCGATCTTGAGGGAGAGATTGATGACGTTGTGCAGGTGGGGTGTGATAGAGCTGCTTGCTTTGTTGAAGACGTGGTGCAGGAATGGGTCTGAAGGAGAGCCGGAGTGGATTGTGCTCATGGTCTTGATGGTGTCATCGACGCTCATGCAGGCCCAAGCTAGCAGGGGGTCGTGGTCGATGGTGTGTGGAGAGTCTGTTGTGTTGCTGTCTGTTGGGGCTGTCTGGGTGTTGAAGCTGTCGTGGATGTCTGCTATCTTGCGGTGGAAAAAGATGGCAAGGGAGTCGCACAGGGCTTGCGACGGCGGGATGTCGTTGGTGTTGGAGCTGGGGTTGGAGAGTTCCTTCACAATGTTGAAGAGCTCCTGTCTATTGTGTGCGTTGTTGTCGGGGCGGTCCTCTTAGCCGCCCTGATGAGGTGGTGGTGGTTGCAGATGGCGTCCTTGTGTGCTGGCTGGCTGTCCGAAGTTTGTTCACTGTGCCATTCCTTCTCTAGTTTCCGGCAGGCTTGCTTGGAGGCAAGGAGTTCTGGGGTGAACCAGCTGGCCCTCTTGCTGGTGTCTCTGTGGAGGGTTTCTTTAGCGGGGATAGGGTGTTGGCGTAGTCCTCGAGCCAGCTTCTGAGGTTGTGGGCAGCGTCGTCTGTGTTGGAGGGTTCGGTGGGTGGGCTGAGAGCGAGGTTTGCATGTAGTTGGTCTTGATTTTGCTCCAGCAGCGGCGGGGGATCTGTTGGGTGCGGTGGTGTGTGGTGGGTTTCTGGAAGGCAAAGTGGATGCAGCGGTGGTCGGTCCAGAGGTGTTCGGTGGTGTGGCTGATGGAGACGTGCAGGCTTGAGGAGAAGACGGGGTCGAGCGTGTGGCCGGCGGAGTGGGTGGGCGTTGTAACGAATTGCTTCAGTTCGAGGTTGGCGAGGTTATCGATCAGGGTTGTGGAGTGTTGTCGTTGTTGTTCTCAAGGTGAAAGTTCAGGTCTCCGTGGAAGATGTCGGTGGAGGTCAGGGCGTGCGTGCTGATGAAGTCGTCGATGGAGTCGCTGAATTAGTTTCCTTGAAGAGGTCATAAATCTGTCTTTTGACCACAGCTGCCCAAAGTCATGAATGCCCCCACAGCCATACTGACTATCAGTGAAAATTGTCACTCTCAGCTGGTCTGAAATACAGCAAGCCATACTAAGAGCAATCAATTCGGCCACTTGTGCTGAAAAGACTCCTTGAAGCCAAGAGGCTTTAAACACACCTGAGATTGTGTATACCGCAGACAGGAGCCATCAACAAACTTCCCATGATCAGATTCAGGTAGTGGCAAATATTGTATGTCAGTTCTTGGCTTTGTGCATAGTTCAGTAACATCTAGGCATTCATGTTCAAGTTCAACTTCTATCACTTCATTCCCATGGAAGGGACAGCAATGTGGTAGGATTTAGCATGGTATATCCTATAAGTGTGACACTCTCGGCACCCAGGGTGATTTGCTCATACCTGGGAAGCCTACTGTTGGTAAGATGCTGTGTTCGAGTATGAGTTAACAGCACTTCAACTGAATGGGGAACAAAGACAGTAAAAGGGTGACTCATAACAATGCTCTCACTCTGTTCCAGACTCAGCTCAGGAAAGTGGAGGCAACAGCTTCAAGGTAACCAGGCAATGCGGCAGCTACAGGATCAAGTGTGGCAGAAAAATATGCAACTGGTCTGTGAGTAATGCCATGAATCTGGGTAAGCACTGATAGAGCACAGCCCTTTCTCTCACTGCAAAACAAAGCAAAACACTTATAATCAGGCACCTAGGGCTGGGGCACGGCGGAGACATTCTTGCAGCTCTGAAAAGGCCTGCATGCAGTGTCATCCCAAGGTACCGGATCTGACACATCTTTGTGTGTCAACCTCTGGAGAGGCATGGACATCAGGGAAATGTTGGGAATCCACTGTCGACAGTAGACCACCATTCCCAAGAACATTCAGGCTTCACTGATATTCTTTCTTGGGACACCTTGCTTGGTCCTTTCTCAATGCGATGTCCTGGCTAGAGTACTTCTTTCTTGCAGAACTGCAATTTGGCTGGAGCCACTTTATATCCATTCTCATCAAGTGTTCAGCAGTGCAATAGTGTCACGTTTGCAACCCTCTTGCGTTTTGGACCCCTTCAACAGGTTGTCGGTGTACTGGACTAGGACTGAGCAATGGTGAATCACTAAGGGCTCTAGATTCCTCTTGAACATCCTATTAAAGATAGAGAGACTCTCCATATACCCTTGTGGGATTCAACATCATGCCAAGACATGGCTGCCGGAATGGAAAGCGAAGAGAAACTGGCTATCCTTATGGAAGTGTATAGAAAAGAAGGCTTTGCATAAATCAATGACCAAGAGCCCCTCCGCCTCAGATGGAATCTGAAACAAAATCAGAGCTGGATCCGGTACCACAAGACAACAAGGAACCACTACTGAGTTTTCTGTTGTGGGTCTTAAACAATGCGGTACTTGCCATTGGGTTTCTGAAAGCCAATGGTAGGTGAGTTACATGACTTCCCATAATCTCTTTCAGTATGCCTTGTTTGATCATTAAATCAATCACAGGAGTAAACCCAGCATAATTTTTGGGTGTCAAATTACATTGTGGGGTTCTCAGAAACTCAGCATTTGGCTTCACAGTGATGTGAACTGGTTCAACACCTTTGATAAGTCCGCTATCTTCACCTGAGAAGTCACAGACTGCAGATAACACTGTATCTGTCAATTCCAGTGGCAAATCATCTTTGGTTAGCAACGGGGACATGCCAATGGTGAATCTCTGCTAAGCAAGTTTGAAGACAATGTTCTCATCATGAGTGTGAAGCTCAGTACCATTGGGAGTGCAGTATATGGAGCAAATTAGCTTACATAAAAGTTCTCGTCCAAGCAGACTGACAAGACTAGAATCACATACCACAAATCAGTGCTCTTCAAAGGACCCTATCTGTTTAGGTACTGCTTCTGAAACTGGACTAGTCATGTGTTTATTTGCATTACCTACAACTTAAATTCGTTCTCCCGAGAGGGGTGGGTTAAGAACCACTTTCGTTCTTACAGTAGAGTGGGTAGCACGAGTGTCAACGAGGAATGAGGCAGGATTCCCATTTACCTCACTGTTTGCATATGGCCCACTCTGGCCTACCTCTAGGGTTGTACAAAGTACATAAACCTCCTCCCCTCTTAGGCCCGTCATTGTGACAGGTCTGAGCTGGACTCATCTGTTTGCAGCATGGAATATTGTTAGGACATATTCTGATTCACAAAGGGGTTACTATTTAGAGTGGTAATCTGATTTGCATTGTATCTCTGGACACTTGCGATATTCACATTCAGTTGTTGCAATAAGGGCTTGTGGAACTTGCATCACTTGAGATTGGGGTACATTGGGATTTTAAACTCTTTTGTAGAATCATCAACTTTTCTTTCAGCTTTTTGTGCTTCATCTCCAACACACCGCAGGTCTCAATCCATGTCGAATCTGTAAACAAAATGTCCCATCTCCTTTTCGCAATAGTCTCTGTCCCACTAAACTGTTTGAATGCCTGCAGCAATCATTCATAATAAGCATGTATTGACTTTTTGAATTCTTGGTTTGTCCTGTCAAGTTCGATTCAATCAATCTCTTTAGGAGAGATTCTTCAATTTCAGAAAGGTAATCACCTGATTATAATTCTTTATCACTAGCAGGGATGGAGCATGTGATTCAGGATGTCTCATTGGGTCGTCTTCAGGCCAATCCACAGAAACCCTGCATTTAACCCACTAATCACCTGAAACCACACTTTCAAATAAAGATTCCAGATTCTTCCATAAAACTTTAACTATTTTCACAAATCGCTCAAACTGCCTGTGCCTGCTTTTAAATGCGGCTCGCAAGCAGATAAGTTACTCTTACTTGCTCTCTACTCATTCTCTATATATTGCGCTGAATGCCTATTAATTTGTATCCATATTGATTCCTGTGATTGCCATTTGTAATCTTTCTTTCCCCTTCTTAACTGTACTTTACTGCTTAACTGCTTAATTTATCGTTATTTGATCGGCTTGCCGATTCTTTCCTCCTTCCCCTCCCTCGACTTCCAATTTTCGGTTTTCGATCCCTCCCCCCCTCGTCACCTGAGCTGTATTTCAGGGTGGGCCCGCACTCGCTCTGGAGCCCGCAGTGGCTGCTTGAAGATCCCCCTTCTAGGAGACAACGTATTCCTTTTTGCCCCCTATTCCTACCTTTATCGCTGTTTCAGGTTAATTTTGAGGCGCGCTCGCTTCCTCGGTCCTCGCGAGTGCATCTTCCGATTCCCAATGAGGAATGGACCTTGGCAGCGGTGGCGTCGTATCCCCCGCTCGCCTACGGCCATTCCTCTAATTCTCCATCAGTGGCTGGCTCCAGCACGTAGGTTACATCGCGCTGGACAGCTGCTGCCAGAGATCACCGTTCTCAATCAGCTGTCTTCGTTTCTAAAGAAAAATAACCCTATTTCTAGTTTTTAACTAGGTTAATAACAAAAGAGCAAGCTGCTCCCTGGTGTTAGGAGCAACCTACCAGCTACCCCCACCTTTCTATTAATTTGCCCTGCATTCACCCTTTCTCCCAATTATAAAATATAAGTAAAAAAAAATTAAAAAGAAGGAAAAATAGAAATAAAATAGAAATAAATAAATTAAAATAAAAAATAATTTAAAAAAGTAAAAAAAAATAAAAAATAAAGGGGAACCTATTTAAATTAAAATATTTAAATTCAATTAAATACGATTATTATTACTTAGTTACCTTACTCACCTTTTGTCCTCTACTCTAATACCTGTCATGTCTGACATGGAATCAGACGATGCTATCGCCAGTTCCCCTAATCATACAAATTACTCCTTTAAAATCTTCCTGCAAAAGGAAATGGGGTCCTGCATGATGGACACGCTCAAGGAGGTTATGTCATCCAAGAGACCCTTTCGTCATGATCATGATGACACCCCTCTTCGTGATCCTCAACTCGTACATTCTAAGAGCAGTAAGTAATCCAAACACTGCAAGGCACTATGAGAGGTCATGGAACCTCAATTGACATGGTAGGACCCAGCACCTCATACTTGTTGGGATGCCCTCGTGCCTCAAAAGATGCAAGTGTCCCTCGTGACACAAATAGGATGGGTGTCCATAGCGGCACAAACTTGGTGGGTGTCCCTAGCGACATGAATTTTAATAGTGCCCATGATGACGCAGGTACCGATTCTGATGAAGAAGAAGTCTTCCACAATCCCTATGACGAGTTTGTCCTTGATTTGGACAATCAAGATCTCGAAGATCTAGACTTTAATAACCAGTTTGAGCTTGACTCTTCCCCCTCTGACAAGGACGCTATCCTCGACCCCCTGGGTGGAGAAATGTTTTCTTCCCACAACATCTCCTAACCCAATAGTTCCAAATGGTTTCCCTAAGATCATGTTTCTAAGTTTATCACCAGATGAATCAGAAACTCTCTTGAGAGAGAAACACGTAACACCGTATCCAAGGCCCTCTATTGAAGACAAGTTCTGTCAGACCCCAAACCTCGACCCTGATCTTATAAAATTTTTGTTTAAACTAGGTAAAGACCCTAGGAAGGGCCTCGTAAGAGCCCTTAAAAACTGCCAAGATCGTCTCCTCGATAGTCTCGGTCCCCTTACCAACATTTTGGACTTGGCTGAAGACTCTTATATCTCCAACTCCCCTCTTGACACCAACCTGATTAGTGGTTGGAGCCAAAGGTCAATTGTCATACTTGGCAACGCAAACTCTAGCCTCAACATTGAAAGGAGAAAGACCATCCTCAATAAAATAAATCCCAAACTGGGCGATCTAGCCAAAAAAGAACCTTCACAAACCCCCAGAGGCCTCCTCTTCGGCGAGGACATGATAAAATCTATAGGGATGTATGTTTCCACCTTTACTGCCTTAGATAAGGCCCAGAGCAACATGTGGCGCGTCTTCAATAGTAATGTTTTTGGACAGGCTGGAAAAAGGGACCATTCTTCCGGCGGTGGCTACTACCGGTCCTTCACGCCCACCAGAGGCAGAGGAGCATCAGGCAGAGGTTTCTACCCTTCTAACCGCCAGTTCTATCCACAAAGAGGCAGAGGTTCCCGCAACAGAGGTTTCTCCTCCCCTGGAACTCCCAGCAGCAACCCTCCAAGTAAGTCTTCCTCTCTCTCCTTCCCCTCCCAAGGTCGGGAGAAGACTCAAACACTTTTACTACGTTTGGAAATCTTTAACTCAAGAACCCTGGGTCCTCGAGACCGTTCAGGGTTTCAAAATAGACTTTATAGATCTCCCCTGTCAAACACACATGCCCAAACCTTTGATTCTTTCAGTGGAACATCAAGAGATTGTCAAGGAGGAAATCTCCTCTATGCTTCAAAAAGGCGCTATTATCGAAGTGCCATGGTCTCTAAAGAAATTCGTCAGCACTATCTTCCTGGTTCAAAAGAAGGAAAAAGGCTGGAGACCAGTTATAAACCTACGAGAAGCAAACAAGTATCTGGTCTACAGACACTTCAAAATGGAGGGCATTTACCTCCTCAGAGACCTCCGTCTTCAAGGAGACTGGCTGGTCAAGTTAAATCTAAAAGACGCCTATTTTAGCATCCCTATGGCAGAAGAACACCAGCCCTTCCTTCAATTCATCTGGGACAGTCACCTCTTTCAATTTCAGGCCCTCCCATTCGGGCTGTCATCCGCCCTTTGGTGCTTCACCAAGATTATGAGAGCTATTGTTTCTCTCCTCAGAGAAAGAGGCATTCATTTAATTATCTATCTAGACGATATCCTTATCATGTCCCAACTTCACTCTCAACTTTTGGAAGACCTCAAGACCCCCATGAATCTCATAGAGAGTCTCAGATTCATTATAAATCAGGATAAATCCATTATTACCCCCTCAATGTCTCTAGAATTACTCGGTTTCACCGTAGATACCTCAAAATTCCACCTTCTTCTTCCCAACAAGAAGATCTCCAAGATTCGGAAAGAGATCAGATTTGTTCTAAAACAACAATCTCTTACCCTTCGGGAATTAGCCAGACTTCTGGGCTTACTGTCTTCCTCTATTCAAGCCATCTTTCCGGGACCACTGAATTAGCGTGCCCTCCAAAGAGTAAAAGCCCAAGTCCTCAGGTCTGGTCTTTGGTACGGAGACCTTGTATCCCTAGATCAACAGGACAAGGCAGAACCCTCTTGGTGGCTGGACAATTTGGATGCATGGAATCGGAGAGACATCTTCGGTTCAACTCCGGATTTCGTCTTGGAGTCAGACGCCAGCCTTCATGGTTGGATGGTTGGGGCGCTCGCCTCCTCGACCAAAACACGGGTGGTGTTTGGTCTCAGACGGAGTCCTCCCATCATATAAACGTTTTGGAGCTGACGGCCGGGTTATACACCCTAATGAGCTTCAAACACTCACTTCAGGGCAGATCAGTTGTTCTGAAAATGGACAACATCTCCGCAGTCTCCTATATCAACCGCCTTGGTGGGACCAGATCAGTAGACCTCTCCGATTTAGCCAAGAAACTCTGGATGTTCTGAAGGTAGAATATCTCCCGGGAAAGTCAGATCTTTCCACAGATTGGAATTCAAGATTCCTTCTAGACTTCAGCGATTGGAAACTCATGTGAACGTTTTCAACTCCCTGTTTCATTTCTGGGGCCCTTTCAATGTGGACCTATTTGCGAGCAGATTGACCTTCCAACTGCCGAAGTATTTCATCTAGATGCCGGACCCAGGTGCTCTTGCGGTGAATGCCTTTCGCCAGCCCCGGTCTCTCCTTCAGCCTTACGCCTTTCCTCCCTTTGCCATGATTCAGAGGGTTCTTCCGAAAGTGAGACAAGACCAGTGCTCCCTGGTCCTGATAACTCCCTTCTGGCTTCTCAAGCTTGGTTCCCGACAACCTTGGAACTATCGTGCACATCCCCTTCCTAATTCCTGCAACGAAAGGTCTGGTTTCAAATGCAAACGGAGAAGATCACCACCTAATACTTTCAGGGAATTTGAACCTTCTTTCTTGGAAAGTGTCAGGCAATCTAACGAGTTGTCTGGACTTTCGTCATCAGCTCTCACTCTCCTCGGAGAGTCCTTTGCACCAGGGACACATTACAGGTACAATAACATTTGGAGAAAATGGTTTTGTTGGTGCATGGAGAGTAACTTGGATCCCGTGGAGGCTCCTATCGTCAACATAGTTAATTTACTCATCAAATTATTCGACAATGGCCTCTCCTATAGATCCATTAATTGTTACAGATCAGCTGTCTCCGCTGGTCATTCTCTCATCAACTGTAAGACGGTAGGTAAGAATGTTATTATTTGTAGAGTACTGAAAAGTATTAGACTAAGAAGACCTCCTAGACCCAAATACCAATCCTTGTGGGGTGTTAAACTTATCCTAGACCTTTTTTCTTTATGGCCTGATAATTCTCTACTTAATAGGAAATGTCTTTCCATTTAACTTGCTACTCTCTTATGTTTGATTTCTTGTTGTAGGGTATCTGACAGACTCACTTTTGAGGCCCAAACCAACAAACTAGTATCCACGATGTGGTTCATCTTAAAACTGATCAGGAAACTTGTGCCATACATCCCCATGGACTCCCGAAAAACGGTGGTGACCACCTTAGCCCTATCAAGACTCGACTACGGTAATGCATTATATGCTGGGATGCAAGCCCAATACCTGACCAAATTACAACGCCTGCAAAACTCAGCAGCACGACTGATTTTAAACATCCCGAGATCAGAGCATATATCGCACCATTTAGACACGCTACACTGGCTCCCGCTGGCAAAACGAATTAGATTCAAATCACTGTGTTTAACATATAAAGCGCTCCAAGGTTCGGGACCTTTGTTCCTTAGAACACACCTCAAGCCATACGTCCCCACAAGAGATCTACGGTCCAGCCAGGCAAAACTGATACAAGTTCCCAGGTTTAAACAAACGAGGTGGGGGGGCAGAAGCTTCCTGCTACATGCCGCCAAAGATTGGAATCAACTCCCTCTCGCAATCAAAAACAGTACCTCCCTAATGTCATTTAGGAAAGCGATTAAAACATGGCTATTCAAGTCCCGATAAACCAACCCTCACCAAGTCTCAGGACATCATGTCTTATCTACAGCGCCAAGACGCCCAAGGGCAGATGAGCGCTTTACAAAACCACAAATCATATCAAATCAAATCAAATCAAATCTCTTGATATTTCGAATAGATGTGATGACGTTTATGGTGTTAAGTTTGAAATTCTTAGGAGAACTAAAACCATATCAGATTCTATCTTTTACCCTCGTTATGATTACGGAAAAAACTTTGTGTTGTTGATTGTATGATAGAATACGATTCCAGAATGAGAGAACTTCACCCTCGGGATGCTAATCAACTTCTCATTTCATTTGTTAAACCAGTTTCTTCCTGTTCCATCGCTAGATCGGTCAAGTTAGCTATGAACTTCGCTGGCATTGACCTTTCTAAATTTCAAGCCCACTCTCTTAGAGGTGCTATGGCTAGCAAATCCTTCTGGTCTGGTGGCAAGTTAGATGATATCCTTAAGGCTGCTGATTGGTCCATTGCCTCCACTTTTGCTCGTCATTATTGTAAACCTATTGAACACTTGTCCGATGTCGTTCTTCAAGGCTACCATTAAAGACACGGAGGCTAACATTATCCCATCCGTCCCTCCCTTGGACGGAGTATCTGTGTATATGTTCTTGATTATTTGCATTTAAATGCTGTTGATTATTGCACTTGTTCCTTTACTGTTTACAGTATGCATTCTTCATTTGATGCCAAGGTTTTTCAACCTTTTTAATTTTTCATTCTTCTTTTCAGATAACTCAACCTATGGATCGTCCTCATCTCCTGGACTCCTCTTCTCTTCGTTCCCTTCTTCGGAATTCCGTATTTTCTTCGCTCTCTAGAACAAGTTGCACCTCAACCTTACGAACTCTCTTCTTGCTTCGTTCCATTTAAAAGAGGCAGCTCTGTTGTTGCTCATGCCTTTTATTGAACATATGTTGTCACAGCATTCTAGAACTTTCTATTTATGATGTAAGTGCGGCTAAAAGATTAATGCATAATGTTAGCCTCCGTGTCTTTAATGAAAACCAGATTCTCCGGTCATGTTGATAGGAGAATTGCAATTTCATGAACTCATATGTGAAAAAAGCAAGATCCATCCCGCTCCACGGTACAAGTACATACCCTCCGCCATGCACTTCTCTCATTAGAAGCATGTGGACATTGTCATCATCTTCCTCTGTTCCAGATGGAGGCATTTGTTGTAACCTGACCTTCTTTGGTTCATTTTTCTTTGACCATCTACTGTCCCACACATCCAGCTCACTCCATATCTGTACATACAGGATTAATTCTTCAATCTGAAATTTAATTTAATTTCAGGTGGCAGCATCTTTGCTCTCAATAGCTACTGCTCAATCTGTAACTTCTTAGAAGGTCCTTGGTTTTTCTGGAGCTAAATTCCATATTTCTGAGCTAATTCTGATAGTCTGTCATGGGCCTGTCCTGCATGTTTAGTAATATTTTTACACAGGAATAATAGCTCATAATCTTGAGAGGCCTCTAATTGAGATGGACTGAGAATGCCAAATATCAGTTCTTCCAATTCTGTTTTCAACTGGGCCCCATCAATGACCCTTTCTCTCTCTTGAGCTTGAGCACTTATTCAGGAAGTCCACTATTTCCTGGAGTGTCTTCCCTCAGAGCCACTTATCAAATTCTCAGGCAGTCAGACCTGGTTGTTCTGCTGGAGTATTAATACGTTTTTTTCCACTATAAGTACCACCGTTTAAAGCATGCAGTGAGTGCAAAAGGGACATGTCAGAGGTTGGCGTCCCATAGGCACTTCTGCCCTACGGGTACAGTAGTTTATCATCATCGGGGAAGTTGAGTTGGGCATGAAAAAGGGTTACAACCTCTGAGGAACCAGGCAATCCCAGTCTGATATGAAGTTGGGGTTGCATTTGGAACAACTAAGGTATTCCCTTGTGCCTGGACCATGGGAGTCTGAGGAACCTGTCTCACTACCGAACCTCTTAAATTATCAGCTCCAACACTATTCCTAGTAGGAACAGCCAAAGTATGTGTAACATTTCTTCCTGGTGGCACAGCGGTGGCGTCCAGCATCTACCTCATTACGATGCAGCTTTTAGAACCATCCACTGCTGTGCTGGTCATGCCAGGGATCCACCATTCCCTATATAATATGAAAGGCTGGACTGCCACAGTCCGCCGAGCACATTATGAGTTTCCCCTCTGCAAGCCTTTTCATGCCGGGCTCACCACCATGAAAAGGCTGGTGGAGGGGAAATAAAGGGGGCCCTACAGGGCACTCATGCCCCCGCCATCATGAGGATGCATTCAGGGGGGCACTACATGTGCCGTCTGCTTGCACCCCCATTTCCAGTATGGCATGCACTTCACAGTTCATGCTGTGCTGGAACATTTATGCAGTTCCCATGGCAGTGCCCTTTTTCAGGACCGCCCGCCTACACAAGTTCAACTTGTAATCAGGCGGGCGGTCTTTGCACAGCTTTTGCACTACCATGCTGGCGTAAAGCTAGAGCGCCAAAGTCTAAATCAGCCCCTCAGTACTGTTCACTATGCAATCCGGCATAGAGTCGTCATCTAAGCAAAGGTGTATGGGGTCTCTTTTGTGAGAGAAATGCACACTCTTATATAGGACTTTGCACAATGGGGTCATACATTCGGTGGGAACACGATTCATTAAGTTTAAACAAATCGGAAACAGCTAGTAGAAACATTTCTAAATCTAATATACCCAGTGATTTTCCCACCACCAATACATTATAGTTTTATTGTTCTCACAGTCTTGGTTATGCAATTTAACGTATACAATGTTAACAGATGTAGGATGAGCAAGATTTGTCCTTGGTTTGGTACATTCAGGAAGCTTTCTCCAAGAACATTTTTGCTAACTTGTGTGAAACTATTAAAGATTATTTTAGAAACGGAATCAACAATATCATGTGACATAGGATGACATTTAAACAAGATGAAGGATAATGTCAACATGTTTCTTTATTGGCAGTAGTTCAAATATAGCATATTATTTTTATTAACAGAAAATTAGCACTCACACTTCTCAAATCTGGATTTTATGACAAGACAGGAGGGTAGCATTATGCTTAAACCCTTTATTCACTTCTGAGCAGCAACATTCAAAGTTCAAAGAAACAGAGCACAACTACATCACAATAACTAGGAATCTCAAATACATATACATCTCCCTGTCCTCCATGTTCTTCTTCTTTTGTTTGCTGCTTCTAAGCAGATAAGTATATTTCTAAAGTGTTTATTTGAATGATATAAGATCAAAGAAAAGCCAAAGGGGATGATGGACGGAGCGTTGACAATACAAACACTCACCCCCAGTCAACTGATCTGGGTTTAATCCATCACCGTTCTTTAGCTCACTCCGCCACCCCAGTTCAGACATGGCCATATGCAAATCAGTCTGACCCTGTGCCTCATGGGAACAGTCCAGCCCGAACTGCCAAGCCATGTCTTCCCTGGAACGGAAACAAGCATCCTGGGACCGGTTTCGGGTTCATAACCCTCATCAGCCAGGCTATCTTGAATCCAGTGTCAAAGTGAGCAAGGGACTCACATCTGAGCATACCCTACCGTGGGTCCGACCGGGTAGTTCACATTGAGTGCCGTGAACTACCCGGTCGGACCCGCGGACGTATGCTGATTGACTGGGCAAATGTTGGGCCATAATTAATTGCTCCTCACGGACTTCTTGTCGTGCTGAAGACACACTTATATATAAGCTTTCTTATCAGCCCTCGAATGGTGTCATGAGGACTTGTGATTTGCTGCATAAATTTTAACGTATTGCATCTGCCGTTCAACAACTGGATGGTCAGCTTTTAATATTGTTACTGAAAACGCTCTAACCACGGTCTGTCCTGATGATGACCGCATAGTCAACCAGCGGTCGAAACGCCGTCGACGCATTCTGTGGCCACAAACTGTGAAAGACACATTATGTTTGTTTTTGTTGTTCTTTCCGTATATGTAATGTTTGTTTGTTAGCCACGTGTTTGGTAATCTGACTTGTTCTGGCCAATTCTAATTCAACCCACCTAAAATCTACTCTACACAAAAGAAAACCCAATGCCCCCTGGTATACCCAGACCCTTACCGATAGTCACCATAAGTGTAGGGTTCTTGAAAGAGAGTGGAGGAAAACCTATGATCCTTCTTCCAGAACCCGATACACCCAACAGAGGAAACAATACCTGTCTCTCATAAAAAACGCAAAAAAGGAGTTCTTTTCTGCAGCAATTGAATCAGCCAATCAGAAACAACAGACGATTTTCAATATTGTCAAGTCCTTCACCCATCCCAAGGCCCCCACAGTGGAAATCCCCCCATCCCAAACCCTCTGTGACCAAATGCCGACTTCTTCGTGGAGAAAATCAATAATATTCGTCAGGATTTTCCCCCCTCTTCCGGCCCCCCACAAGCTGCCACCACCAATTTGCCCCTGCTTGGTAATTTTCCAACAGTGACCTTGCTCCAAACTCAGAAGGCCATTATGTCTTGCCGATCAGGAGCCCCCACAGACTCATGCCCCCCTGCTATCCTCCACCTTTTCATCGAGGCCGTCAACCCTCTCATCAATTCCATTGTTAACCAATCCCTCAGCTCAGGCACCGTCCCCGCAGAATGGAAGAAGGCCATCGTTAAGCCGCTAATGAAAAAACAAAATAAATCCCCCACAGACCTTACCAACATGCGCCCAATCTCCCTACTCCCGGTACTAGGCAAAATCACGGAGCAAATAGTACATGAGGAGTTAAAAGCATTTGTGGAAATAACCACATCCTCCACCCAAAACAATCTGGTTTCCGCCCCGGCCACTCCACTGAAACTGCCCTGATCGAGCTATTCGACACCATCAAGTTCTTGCAGGATGAGGGGAAACACGCTGTACTCATCCTGCTCGACTTGACTGCCGCGTTTGATACCATCTCCCATGACACCCTCATTTACAGAATGCGCGAGATCGGTGTGGCAGGTACTGCACTAAAATGGATAACGTCATTCTTCTGCCAAAGGTCCCAAACCGTCTTACTTGGCCCCTTTCTCTCCGGTGAAAAAACCATTATATCAGGGGTGCCCCAGGGGTCTATCCTTAGTCCCCTCTTTTTTAATATCTACATGGCCCTACTGCTCGCCCTGATTGAATCCCATGGCATCCTAGTAACATCTTATGCTGACGACACACAACTCGTCGTCACCTTGGATAAAAAAACACCGGATGCCGCTTTGAGATTCCAGAATTGCCTCTCCCAAGTATTTGCTTGGCTCAAAAACAACCATTTAAAGTGCAATAGCGCCAAAACCGAAATCATACCCTTAGGCAAAGACATCTGTTTTTCCCCAAAAGATTGGTGGCCTCAACATTCGGAAGCTCCTCCCAGTGCAGTCTCCTCGGCCCGCAATCTGGGCGTACAATTCGACTCTTCCCTCAGTTTTGACGATCATGTGCGCATCACGGCGGGATGCTGTTTTAACCTTATCAGACAACTCAAGAAATTCTTCGACTTTCTCCCTATCTCTGCCAGGAAATCAGTTGCCGTTGCCCTGATTCTATCTAGGCTTGACTATTGCAACGGTCTCCTGGCAGGCATAAAGAAGTCTACCCTTAAGAAGCTACAGAGCGTACAGCACGCAGCGGCTAGGCTCGTCCTCAAACTCCCCCGAAGGTCTTCTGCCTCCGCAGCCCTTAACACTCTCCACTGGCTGCCCCTCCCCAAAAGAATTCTTTTTAAACTTCTTGTCACAGTTTTTAAAGCCACCAAGAACACAGGCCCCTCCTATCTCATTAAGCGCTTCCCACACTATATTCCATCACGTTCCCTTAGGTCATCAGGAGCCAACCTGGTCGCCATACCCAGGTTTAAGCTCAAAACAAAGGGCGGAAAAACATTCTCGCTCCTGGCAGCAAAGGCATGGAATAGCCTCCCCTCCTACCTCAGGCACGCCCCCTCAGAAAGCCTCTTCAGGAAACTCCTGAAGACATGGATATTCTCTCAGCTCAAATCTTCAGTCCTCGCAGCCATCTGATCCTGTTTCACGCCCAGTTGGCTTCTTCTGTTCTGCTCAGCGCCAAGATGCTCCTTCCGGAGCGATAGACGCGCTTTATAAAAACTAATAAATATCAAATATCAAATATCAAATTGGTTGTCTTAGTCTTGCCAACACTTTTTTATGAGCGTTTATTTGACTTGTAATGTGTTTTTTGAAATTATATGTTTAATAAATTATGAGTACTTTTTGTAATTGTTTTTGAAATATAGGCTTCTTTCTTTCTTTCTTTCTTTCTTTCTTTCTTTCTTTCTTTCTTTCTTTCTTTCTTTCTTTCTTTCTTTCTTTCTTTCTTTCCCCATCTTTTAATTGAACGAATTTTCCAGTAGGAATTTGTAGTTTGCTAGTGAATCTGTGTACCTCAACCTTTTGTTAGGTGTTACTATTATCTGTCCCTGGTTCAGGGGTATTGGACAGCCCCTGTTGTTATTAATGATCTTGTGCCTGGGAGACGCATCTCATTAGCTGTGGTGCACGCTTCCATGCATGGAGTGCTTATTTCTGAAGGCACTAGGTCTTTTATTGAGGAATAAAGCGGTGCGCTAGAGTGGAGCTCACACGTCCATATCAGCAGTTGGTCGCTAAGCGCTGATTACTGCTGTTATTTGATGGATGCTGTCGGAGCGATAGTTGAGAGCAGCTAGCAGTAAGGAGAAATAAGGACAAGCATATTTAGAGAGGTAAATGTCTAATAACAGCTGTTTGGTTGAAATAGCATATATTAAAAAAGGAATAAATAATGAGAGATAACTCTTTAAGATTTTGGTTTATTACCAAAATGTCAGAGAAAGGGTCTGATCAAGTATCTCAGTTGGACCTGATTAGAAAGATTGTTGCACATAAACTGAATTTAGCAGTTAAGGAGACTGTAAAGGAAGTTTTGAAAACTAAAATGTCAGGTAGGAGTCAGGAGAAGGATGAGTACTTCTCAATTTCAGAGTGAGAGGGAGAATGTCACAGGGGTCCAGGAAGAAAATATGTGGAAAAGAGAAAACACATGGTGAGTGGTTTTGAGACAGGGGGTCCTAGTTGCTCAAAAAGAGCAGAAGCCTGAAGCGACATGCAAGATGGGCAGTCAAGCACTGTTTATGAGTTTGACCAGTCTGATGAGCGTTGGATATTGACAAGTACATTTTGGCTTTTGGTAGATGCTTTAATGTAACTATTGGTGAGTTTTGTTCACTGCGCGGGGCTGGCAGAGTCAAGGCTGCCAAAGGAAGACTGGATTGTGCCTTCCGACTTGCTACCCCAGTTTGGTGTGGCATGCAGAGGAGCGTGTGTACTGCCTGTAGGAGCGCATACTGAGCTGGTTCAGAGCAAGCATTCATTGATTATTTGAGTGGCATGTGTAGTGCTGGATGAGCGTGACCAACCTCTTGCCTGCTTGATCTCTCACTGACGCGCATATTGGAGACGGGTGGAAGCGCGGCACTACGTTGTGACGTTCAGCACAGCTGCCATTTTGAATTGGGTTACCTTTTGTTAAATCACAATGCTTTTATTATGGCACATCTAATGCTTTTCAAATTTGTCACGCAGAAGTCAAAGCTTCACAACACAAATGAGGAGGAAGGAAGCAGCCTGTTCTTACTGTGACAGGCACAGCGTAATGTTGCAACACTGTACAGGCAGACGTGATAGGCAATCTGCCGAACTTCAAATTTCCAGGTACATAGGAAATCTCAAAGTCAAATTCTTGCAATGAAGTCACCAACCTAACTAGTCAAGATAATGATTTGCCAAATCCTTTCCGCCCAAGAGGTACACCAGTGGTTTGTTGTTAGAACTGGGATTTCTGGTAGGCTAAGGCTGACGCCAAAGCCAGGCAGAAACCACCATTCTAGTCAGGGCAAAGGGAGTCACACGCCAAGATAACCCCTGCTCACCCCCTTGGTAGCTTGGCACGAGCAGACAGGCTTATCCCGGAGGCAATGTGTAAAGCATTTGCGCACGCACACAACAGCAACAACATCCTAGGCACACCACAAAAGGAACTCCACACAAGGTTATATAAAAATAACTTTTGTATTGTCAAAACACATCAGATAGAAATCACACATGTACATTGTGCCAACTGGCATGGGCAATATTCACAAGGGATTATTTACAAGACAGGGCCACATGGGCCACTGTCAGAATCAACACTTTTTAGAAATAGCACTTCTAGAATAAGTGTAGCACAAAAGAACAATTATAGGTCACAACCAGTAACTACTGGTAAAGGTAGGTACACACTACGCAATCATAATAACCATAGGCCTAGATCACGCATGGACACATAACCTCTCTAGTATAAACTCTACTAGGCAAAACACAACCACCTAAGAATAAAATACATTTAGGAGTATCAGCAAGAACACATTACACATGATGCATCAAAACACATTCAGAGGTGCAGGGAAGGAAACCACATGATGCATAAAAACACATTCAGAGGTGTAAGATCAAGGTGCGTAATCATATTAAATGCATTACATTTCCTAGCACCACATCACATTGCGCTAAACTCACATTAGGCAATTACCATCATAAACATAGCAGGTAACCACATTGCGCAAACATCACCTTAGCAATTACTATCAAAAACATAGAAATCACATTGCGCAGAAATCACATACCAGCCCCCTGGCCAACTGGCCATCCAACAAGGGGACTCAAAAACCCTGTGTCCAGAATGTCAGGGCGCGCTACCAATGCAGCGCCAGTCAGGGGTGCGCCACCGGCGCAAAACCTAAACGTTGCAGGGGCCCACTACTTGCTGGGTACCTGAGGACAATCCCAAGCGCCTAAACGGTGCAGCTGCCCACTAATTGCTGAGCAGCTGGGATGCAAAACTGCAGCAGGGCCTTCACTGGCCCTCAAGGCAAACTGTGCTGCAGGGGTTGGAGCCACACATTCAGAGGTGTAAGATCAAGGTGCGTAATCATATTAAATGCATTACATTTCCTAGCACCACATCACATTGCGCTAAACTCACATTAGGCAATTACCATCATAAACATAGCAGGTAACCACATTGCGCAAACATCACCTTAGCAATTACTATCAAAAACATAGAAATCACATTGCGCAGAAATCACATACCAGCCCCCTGGCCAACTGGCCATCCAACAAGGGGACTCAAAAACCCTGTGTCCAGAATGTCAGGGCGCGCTACCAATGCAGCGCCAGTCAGGGGTGCGCCACCGGCGCAAAACCTAAACGTTGCAGGGGCCCACTACTTGCTGGGTACCTGAGGACAATCCCAAGCGCCTAAACGGTGCAGCTGCCCACTAATTGCTGAGCAGCTGGGATGCAAAACTGCAGCAGGGCCTTCACTGGCGCTCAAGACAAACTGTGCTGCAGGGGTTGGAGCCACACAGGCTCTGACATCAACAGAGGGACGTTGCAGCCATCTGGCTCTAGAACACACATGCCTCCTAGATCGTTGGAGTCCTCCCTCTGGGGACTCGGAAAACAAATGCCAAGGAGCCTCTCAGGGCTTCAAAAACTACTGGGGCAAAACACAGGCCTACTGGCCCTCGGGACCCCCACTGGGGGCCTTCTGACACTGGTGCCCACGTGGGAGCCACTGAGGTTCTGGGACACGGTGGGACGGCCCACTGCCATCCGGGGCCGCCCTGACTCAGCACCCTCTCACCGGCATCAACAGCAGCCCCACGGAGCCCCCCTAGCCCTTTCTACTCACCGGGCTGTTCTTTGGCGGGGCTCCTCGGGGCAGGCGTCGCGGGAATTCTCTGCTGGGGGGCAGCAGCTCCAGGCTGCCTCCTCCTTCCTCCGCCGGCGTCCTCTCCTTCCGGGGCTCCCTCTGGTCATTGGAGCCCCGCAACACGGCGGCAATCTTCTTCTGGCGGCCCCGGGGCTCTCCCTCGCTCACGGGAGCCCCGGGCCGCAGCGACCCTCACTCGGCCAGCTTCTTCCGTTGGCAGTATCTCCGGTCTCCCTCTCCACACGGGAGACCGGAAGGCCAGGCAATCGCTTCCCCCACGCCGCACAGCTCACAGCCCATGAGGAGGCGGGGTAGGCTCCCGACCTCCTCTCTCCACCACTTCCTCCTAGATGGCAGGTCCCGCCCCCGTCACGGGCGGGTCTGCCTGACTTCCGCTTTTGCGATCCCCGGCACACGGGCCGCGGCGGTGAATGCAAGGAGACACGAGGGGTAGGCTCCCTCTTCAATTTCAATATAAAGCGGGCGGAGCACCCGCTAGGGTCATATTTAAAATAAGCGCTTCCAGGCGCTAGGGCAAGAGAATAAAGCGCTTCCAGGCGCTGGGGCAAATGCAGCGCTAGAAATACAAATAGCGCTCAGGAAACACACAGTCCAGCTAAAATAAAGCGCTCCCAAGCACTAAGGAGAATAAACAGCGCCCCCAGGCGCTGGTATAAAAATAAAGCGCTCCCCAGCGCTATGGGCATACAGGTCAGCACAAGTCCTGGGGCCAAGATTTGGAGAAACCATCTCATCAGCAAGGAAAAGTCCTCCAGTCCCCCAGGCAAAGCAGAGGGGTCCCAGCGCAGGGTCCATCAAACATTCAGGGGCTGGGCAGGGCCCAAGGAGGCAAGCCTTCCCCTGGGCCCAAGTAGCAGCACACCACTGGCAGGATTCAAGTCAGAAACAAGAACATTTTGTAAGGGGACACAGCCCCTTTTTATACAGCAAAAACCTTTGTCTAGCAGGGTGCAGGCAGTGTGAGAACCAGCTACAACTGGTTATAGGGAACTCCTTTCAGTGTGAGGGGGCAGAGGCGACAGCCGCCCAGCAGGAGGTGGAGCCAGCATTGTGGCAGGCAGGCACAGCCTTATTCACTCCCAGGTGCTATCTCCTCCCACCACTCTAGTTGCAGATGCAGTCATTCAACCAAGGGCTGACTCAGACAACCTCCTGGGGGCTCCCCAGCCCCTGTCACCCTCAAACCATACAGTCAATCCACAAGCAGGCCCAGGCACACTCCTGGAGCCAGGCTCCAGCCAATCACGTGCCAGCAGACTCACTACACACGCACACCCATGTCCAGAAGTGGCACTTCCACACTAGACACATCCATGCCGCATACATCATTACGCAGCATTCAATCTCACGAGTTCGCACATACCAAACTCGACCCTGCACTCCCCACACATCAGGAACTACCATGGTCACACATATTCCCCATGCATTCCTATGGGAGGGCAGGTCACTCACCACACATACACAGAGAGCTCACGCATTTTACACTGTACCACAGCGAAAAAGTGCGCAGAGGCCTAAAATCGCCAACACCAGGTTCCAGAAACAGGCTAGGAAAAAGCAAAATGTTTCGGGGTGAACCTGCCAAAAAGGGCCAGGTCCAACGCAACCCCCTTCCAGCCAAAACGCAGGGTAGACCAATCACTCCACTGATGGGCTTCCCTACTTTGGGCGACAAAAACACGGACATGGGCCCTCACGGCAGGGACACCCTCCGGTTTTTCGCCACTCTGAACCCACATGGATTTCTCTCAACAAGAACTCTCTGTCCCAACTAGGATATCCCACTGGCACTCTCTAGTCATCCACGGCCAGGACCAGGCCCTAGGCCATCCAAATGTCACAGGTCCTGACCACTTCACAGAGTGGGGGGCAGTAACCCCTGGCACACAGTAGCCATTTTCCACTCTCCCTCTCAGTGTAGCTACAACTACCACTGATCCTTCAACCTAGAGACCATACCCTCAGGCTGACCAGAGGTCACGGGCAAGAATGCCCCACCCTACCTCTACTTCTGGGGTTCCGCACCCTCCCAGGGAGGCACCCACCAGAACACAACTCTACTACCAGTTCAGGTCCATCACTGGTCTACCACCTGGGATCTGGAAACTATTTCACTTCAGAGGTACAAAGCACACAGCACAGTCCCTCTTCAAGCAGGTGGGGGGACACAGCACACAGCAAAGCCCCCTTTCCTCTACCTTAGTGGAAACAACAAACTGCAGGTGGCCCCAGAACACACAGCAAGGGCAGCCCCCTCAGTCTCTTCAGCTGATCCACTTTGGCAGAGATTCCTGCTTGACCTGGAAGTTTCCTAATCTCCCAACCTAGGATCTAAACCCTCAGGTTGCACCGGGGTCAGAAGTAAGGACACCGTCCCTCTGCACCCCCTTCCAGAGTTCTGCACCCTCCCACCTTGGAGCAGTACCCCTGGAAGCCAAAACCGGTCAGGACACTGATTACAGATGTCTTTCCCTCCAGGTCAGACTGAACCTGAACCTGGCCTCCCCCCTCCTCGGGGAATGACCTCCAGAGGCCCCACAAATGGTCAAGCACTCTAGACGGTCAAATGCCCAGCGAACCAGGACTTCTGCACCCTCCACTTAGGAGCGGTACTGCCCAACACCAGGACCGCCGAAGTTCTGGTTACAGACACTCCCCATCCTTTAGACACAGGAAGATCCTCCTCAAATGACCTGTAAGTACAGCCTAAGCCCCTGACCTGGCGCTCCCTTAGGGAGCCCTCCAGGCCCTGAGACAGGGTTTCGGGCCAACGTGGGACACACCGTCCCACACTCACTCCGCCTCCACTGAGACAGGACGTGAGCCCCTACACCCCTACCATCCTACTGGGACCTAGCTGGGCTACACATGAACCTCTTCCCCTACACCGGATCATCAGATACACAAGCCACTACTTTTAGAATCACTCCCTAATGCCTCTGCAAGACATCTAGCACACCGCCAGACGTCCACCTTCTTGTCCAGTGCCTCTGCAGGACCTCCTGCACACCACCAGAGGTACACCTCCTGTGCAAGCTCCTTTTATCACAAAAAAGACTCACACCAACTCCTCTAGTTCAACACACCACTCATCCACACACTCCCCTCCAGACTGGTGAGACAGTTTCTCACTGCCCCTGACTCTCAACCTGTACCCCTCTTACTGAGCACCAGGCACCATACTCTGGGAACTGGGAATGGGTCTTCACGCAATGGACACATTTTAGCTGCCACCACTGGATTCTACCATACTGGGGAATCCAGACACACACACTGCACTCAGGGGATAACCACCCTCCCGAGCAAGCCATTCCTTCTCCACACTCCCTCTCTTCCATCTACCCACACACGGACAGGAACAGGGATTGGGCACTGGACCCAGCAAGGGAGTCCTTATCTATGGGAACCTCCCCCTCTACTGGCGTCCCGCCCTGTCATTTTCTCTCATCTGCCACTAAACATAAAAGCGCAGGAACATCATTTGAAAATGACACTCTTGAGGAAAAACAAAATCACAAACAATAATCCCAAACATGTGACTATCTAAAAAATGCAGAGTTTTGGGATATATGACGTTACAACGCAGGCTATTACAACGCCTGCCTTTACAACGCGGTTTTTACATCGCAATCAATTACAAGCATTGCGCTTTGGGGTGCTGGATAGTGAAAAGTTTAATTTACTATTCCAACACCAGTCCCCGTGGACACTAGGGAAGGTGTTGGATAGTAAATTAAACTTATTCCCTATCCTAGAGCGCCCCCCAGCGCAATGCGTTGTAATGGTTTGCGTTGTAATGACCGCGTTGTAATGGTAGTGCGTTGTAAAAGTTTCTTTGTAAAGGTTGTTCACCAGAGTTTTGTAATGTAGCCAGTTGTCGCTGTGGTACTGCGCAAACACAAGTCCTAATCCGCACCGCTGACCAACAATGTTAGAACTGGGATTTCTGGTAGGCTAAGGCTGACGCCAAAGCCAGGCAGAAACCACCATTCTAGTCAGGGCAAGGGAGTCACATGCCAAGATAACCCCTGCTCACCCCCTTGGTAGCTTGGCACGAGCAGACAGGCTTATCCCGGAGGCAATGTGTAAAGCATTTGCGCACGCACACAACAGCAACAACATCCTAGGCACACCACAAAAGGAACTCCACACAAGGTTATATAAAAATAACTTTTGTATTGTCAAAACACATCAGATAGAAATCACACATGTACATTGTGCCAACTGGCACGGGCAATATTCACAAGGGATTATTTACAAGACAGGGCCACAAGGGCCACTGTCAGAATCAACACTTTTTAGAAATAGCACTTCTAGAACTTAGAATAAGTGTAGCACAAAAGAACAATTATAGGTCACAACCAGTAACTACTGGTAAAGGTAGGTACACACTACGCAATCATAATAACCATAGGCCTAGATCACGCATGGACGCATAACCTCTCTAGTATACACTCTACTAGGCAAAACACAACCACCTAAGAATAAAATACATTTAGGGGTATCAGCAAGAACACATTACACATGATGCATCAAAACACATTCAGAGGTGCAGGGAAGGAAAACACATGATGCATAAAAACACATTCAGAGGTGTAAGAACAAGGAAAAACACATGATGCATAAAACATTCAGAGGTGTAAGAACAAGGAAGACACATGATGCCTAAAAACATTCAGAGGTGCCAGAACACAACTCAATAGCGCAAAAACACATGATGCCTAAAAACATCCAGAGGTGTAAGATCAAGGTGCGTAATCATAATAAATGCATTACATTTCCTGGCACCACATCACATTGCGCAAAACTCACATTAGGCAATTACCATCATAAACATAGCAGGTAACCACATTGCGCAAACATCACCTTAGCAATTACTATCAAAAACATAGAAATCACATTGCGCAGAAATCACATACCAGCCCCCTGGCCAACTGGCCATCCAACAAGGGGACTCAAAAACCCTGTGTCCAGAATGTCAGGGCGCGATACCAATGCAGCGCCAGTCAGGGGTGCGCCACCGGCGCAAAACCTAAACGTTGCAGGAGCCCACTACTTGCTGGGCACCTGAGGACAATCCCGAGCGCCTAAACGGTGCAGCTGCCCACTAATTGCTGGGCAGCTGGGATGCAAAACTGCAGCAGGGCCTTCACTGGCCCTCAAGGCAAACTGTGCTGCAGGGGTTGGAGCCACACAGGCTCTGACATCAACAGAGGGACGTTGGAGCCATCTGTCTCTAGAACACACATGCCCCCTAGATCGTTGGAGTCCCCCTTCTGGGGACTCGGAAAACAACTTCCCAGGAGCCTCTCAGGGCTCCAAAAACTACTGGGGCGGAACACGGGCCTACTGGCCCTCGGGACCCCCACTGGGGGCCTTCTGACACTGGTGCCAACGTGGGAGCCACTGAGGCTCTGGGACACGGTGGGGCGGCCCACTGCCATCTGGGGCCGCCCTGACTCAGCACCCTCTCACCGGCATCAACAGCAGCCCCACGGAGCCCCCCCAACCCTTTCTACTCACCGGGCTGTTCTTCGGCGGGGCTCCTCGGGGCAGGCGTGGCGGGAATTCTCTGCTGGAGGGCAGCAGCTCCAGGCTGCCTCCTCCTCCCTCCGCCGGCGTCCTCTCCTTCCGGGGCTCCCTCTGGTCATTGGAGCCCCGCAACACGGCGGCAATCTTCTTCTGGCGGCCCGGGGCTCTCCCTCGCTCACGGGAGCCCCGGGGTGCAGCGACCCTCACTCGGCCAGCTTCTTCCGTTGGCAGTATCTCCGGTCTCCCTCTCCACACGGGAGACCGGAAGGCCAGGCAATCGCTTACCCCACGCCGCACAGCTCACAGCCCACGAGGAGGCGGGGTAGGCTCCCGACCTCTTCTCTCCACCACTTCCTCCTAGATGGCAGGTCCCGCCCCCGTCACGGGCGGGTCTGCCTGACTTCCGCTTTTGCGATCTCCGGCACACGGGCCGCGGCGGTGAATGCGGGGAGACACGAGGGGTAGGCTCCCTCTTCAATTTCAATATAAAGCGGGCGGAGCACCCGCTAGGGTCCTATTTAAAATAAGTGCTTCCAGGCGCTGGGGCAAATGCAGCGCTTTTAGCGCTAGAAATACAAATAGCGCTCAGGAAACACACAGTCCAGCTAAAATAAAGTGCTCCCAAGCGCTAAGGAGAATAAACAGCGCTCCCAGGCGCTAGAATAAAAATAAAGCGCTCCCCAGCACTATGGGCATACAGGTCAGCACAAGTCCTGGGGCCAAGATTTGGAGAAGCCAGCTCATCAGCAAGGAAAAGTCCTCCAGTCCCCCAGGCAAAGCAGAGGGGTCCCAGCGCAGGGTCCATCAAACATTCAGGGGCTGGGCAGGGCCCAGGGAGGCAAGCCTTCCCCTGGGCCCAAGCAGCAGCACGCCCCTGGCAGGATTCAAGTCAGAAACAAGAACATTTTGTAAGGGGACACAGACCCTTTTTATACAGCAAAAACCATTGTCTAGCAGGGTGCAGGCAGTGTGAGAACCAGCTACAACTGGTTATAGGGAACTCCTTTCAGTGTGAGGGGCAGAGGCGACAGCCGCCCAGCAGGAGGTGGAGCTAGCATTGTGGCAGGCAGGCACGGCCCTATTCACTCCCAGCTGCTATCTCCTCCCACCAATCTAGTTGCAGATGCAGTCATTCAACCAAGGGCTGACTCAGACAACCTCCTGGGGGCTTCCCAGCCCCTGTCACCCTCAAACCAGACAGTCAATCCACAAGCAGGCCCCGGCACACTCCTGGAGCCAGGCTCCAGCCAATCACGTGCCAGCAGACTCACTACACACGCACACCCATGTCCAGAAGTGGCACTTCCACACTAGACACATCCATGCCGCATACATCATTACGCAGCATTCAATCTCACGAGTTCGCACATATCAAACTCGACCCTGCACTCCCCACACATCAGGTACTACCATGGTCACACATATTCCTTATGCATTCCTATGGGAGGGCAGGTCACTCACCACACATACACAGAGAGCTCACGCACTTTACACTGTACCACAGTGAAAATGTGCGCAGAGGCCTAAAATCACCAACACCAGGTTCCAGAAACAGGCTAGGAAAAAGCAAAAAGTTTCGGGGTGAATCTGCCAAAAAGGGCCAGGTCCAACATTCGAGATCTGTAAAGATTTTACACTTCTGACGCTCTAAATATGTTCTGAACTTATTTATAGCCTGAACACAGGCAAGAGTTTCTCTCTCTATGGTACCACCTTTCTGCTCAGCACCCTTGAGGGTGCAAGATATAATTGCAATAGTCCTTTCTTTCAGTATCGGCCCAACCCCTGCCAAAGTAGCCGGGCACGTTGTGCTGGGTCAGAGGAGGGTGGTGGCGAAGGGGGGAGGGTTCGTGGGACAAAAAAATAAAACATAGATAAATAAAAACTTACCTAAAAGCCGCCGCTGCATCGTGCACTTCCTGCTTCTGGGCACAGGTTCCCAGACTGCACCGCGGCCAATCCTGATGCTGCATGAAAGCAGTGCTGGGATTGGCCTGAGCACTGGCAACTTGCACTCCCAGGCATATTTCGATCCTGTGCCTGCTCTCTCCAGCCCCAGCAATGCAGCTGGGGCTGGAGAAAGCTTCACTGTGCAGGAGGGTTTGGCCAGCCGGAGATGGCCAGCCAAAAGCTCAGGCACAGTAAAGGGAGTGCCCACCACTGGAAACGTTACATCGATGATATCCTTATCATCTGGGATGGAGATGAAAAGGGTTCGGAACAGTTCTTAACCTGGCTAAATTTGCAGGACGAATTCCTAAGGTTCACCAGCACAGTATCCAGGAGCAACTTGGTTTTTCTGGATCTAAATATCTTTCCCAAAGACGGGAAATTGATGACCACGACTCACTTTAAAAGCACTTCCAAGAACTGCCTCCTCATGTACAATAGCTTCCATCCTAAACATCTGCGCAACAATCTACCATATGGGCAGTTCCTGCGCCTACGCAGGAACTGCACTGAGATTGAGACTTTTAAAACCCAGTCAAGCGACCTTAAAAAGAAACTAAAAGCACGGATGTACCCTGACCATGTTATAAATCAGGCCTACACACGAGCAAGGAATAACTGCCGGGAAAGCCTGTTGGAAGAAAAAACAGCAAAAGAGGAAGAAAAACGTCCGATCTGCGTGACCACTTATAACACCAGTTCCAATCTAGTTACTAAGATCATTAACAAGAATTGGAAAATCCTGAACAGTGGTGGGTTAGACATATCGAAACCCATGTTCGCACACAAGAAAGCAAAGAGCTTGAGGGATGTCCTGGTTCACACAAGACCAAAATCGAACATCAACATACAAAGAGACCCCAACTTTGTCCAGGGTCACTACCCATGTGGCGGATGCAAGGTATGCGGATTAACCAAGAAAAGCAAAGAAATAACTTTCAGGAATGGCACCGTCTGGGAGCAGAGGGCATTCAGTAACTGCAATAGTGCGAATGTTGTATATCTAATTACCTGCCCATGCCAACTGGAATATGTAGGCATGACAAGCAGGGCAATCAAAGTAAGGATTGGTGAACATAAGAGCACAATCAAATGCAGAAAAACAAGTACAAAATTGACCAACCATTTCCTCGAAATGAACCACAAACCCGAGGAAATCAAATGGACAGTAATAGAACTAGTAAGTAGTGAGAGATTTCTGTTGGAAAAAGAACAACGATGGGTTTTTCGCATCCAGTCACACAAACATGGATTAAACGATGACATACCCTGGAGCCAATTGTAGGTTAGTGTTACTGTACCTCCCTTCAGTAGTCAATTCTACTAACTATGAGATCTAACCATGTGACAAGTCTTTATGTCTACTGCATAAGCATACTGCGCAATCACCATATATGCAGATCTACTGTCGTAACAAGTATCAAGCCCCAAAGAAAGCCTTCGATCATATATTGCTATAACCAGCATTTCAGCCTCAGCCCCCTATCTCTTGGAAATATCAATTACTACGATGTTGCTGTATCAATAACAAAACCCTTTTAAAAACAATTTGAAATACATCAAAAAGCACTGTATCAATTGTAATCCACATGGAATCTGTGTATAACAAGGGTATATAAATGATCGCTTCACTTGTATGCTGTTGAAACGATATCGAGAAAAGAGAAAAAAGACTTCCGCTTCCTCTGCCCTTCCGCCGTGCCAAAAATACGCCGCCATATTAGATGGTTGACGCTCTAGCACAAGGAAAGGGGCGGCACCCAGCGCGTAACGAATGCGGAAGCACAGTGGCTTTCAAAAACACCGTGTCACTTGATCCCGGCAATCCTCGGAGGTGCACGGGGGTAGGAACAATGCTTTCTTTTTGCAGCAGAGACGTAAGTAATAGACTCCGACCTTGAGTCTCTAAAAAACGGGTCGCATGGGCAGAAAAAACGCACTGATATCTCGCTGCGCTTTTGAAACAAACACCTGAAATGAAACCTTGTTTTCCATAGTAAACTGCGCAGATTACCCTTCGTCTGCAAAACCTCATGGGGCATAGATAACTGCTGAGATAAGTATGTCACCATTATTATTTCAGAAACATTAGCAAGGAGGTCCCCCTCCCCTCTCTTCTGTTAGTCTGTTGTAAATGCATTGAGTCACGATTGTTGTTGTGTGTGTGTGACACTACGATAAAGGTCCCGACAAAACGATACCATTGTTGTCTCCCACAAAGGGCAGTGATACCGAGAGACACATAATTACATGTTGATTTTCATGTATGAAAAAAGAACCGCTTTGAATAATTGAAATTGTGGTCCTCTACACAAAAAACCTGTTCGTTTGTCTGTTTGTTTTCTTTTCCATTCAGAAAACAATGTCCAGTCATAAATTTATGTTGGTCTTTCTCTTCCTTTTTCCTTACAGAGACCATAATAGGTCGTTTTTTCCTGCCTCACTTGGGCCAACTCATGCCCTGAGGCCTAAACAGCCAACTTATTTTTGTTGGCTGTTTATAGGACAGTAGGCATCACTTGTTAGAAACTGAGTAAATACCAGTAGGGACTTCTCTTTTGGTCCTGATGAGTAAGCAGTAGGGGACTGCTTACGAAACATGTCGACAAGGTAGTGGCTAATGCTCTACCACACAACCCCTTCTTAATGTTCCCAGCTGGAGAAGCTAATAAAATTGTTTTTTTCTACCAAGCCAGGGAATTTTTTTAATCTTTTTCAATTTTTCACTTTTTACACACTCACTAGTGTTAGGTCCCTACACTTTCACTGATTCCTATACACCCACACATAGCCTCTGTCACATCTTAGTGCTCCTGCGTATTTCGTCTGGTCGTAGCACGCCCCGTCCCGTTATAGGGGCGGGAAGACCCCTATGATGAAGCATGACTCTACTTGGTTTTTTTAGAGTGTGAGGGGTATTTTAAAAAGCACATTGTGCTCCCATCTTTCCATGTGTAAGAGAGAGCCTAGCACCCTGTTGTAAATGATAAAAATATATATAAAAACATCACTCATTCACTTTTCTTTGATAGAATCTCTGTGGTTATAAAAACTTGTACTCCCAGGCATATTTCGA
The DNA here is from genome assembly GCF_964261635.1 of Lissotriton helveticus. Classification (NCBI taxonomy): domain Eukaryota; kingdom Metazoa; phylum Chordata; class Amphibia; order Caudata; family Salamandridae; genus Lissotriton; species Lissotriton helveticus. The sequence goes on from NC_136070.1 coordinate 550,695,073, forward strand.
TCCTGTGCCTGCTCTCTCCAGCCCCAGCAATGCAGCTGGGGCTGGAGAAAGCTTCACTGTGCAGGAGGGTTTGGCCAGCCGGAGATGGCCAGCCAAAAGCTCAGGCACAGTAAAGGGAGTGCCCACCACTCCTCCATCAGCAGTGTCATTGTGGTACGGGGTAAAGAAGGATTCTGAAAGCTGAAGTGAGTTTCTATCTTAAAATGTATTAGATAGATCTATAAGATGAAAAGGAGCCCACAAACAGAGGTGTGGACTGTAAGCTGGCCAGTAGAGATCTGACCAAAGAACGAGTTCTAAGTGACATACTGAAATTCTAATGGAAAGAATGTACAACTTAAAGGTAAAATACAAAGAACATACCATATTACATACCCCCCCTCTTATAAATAGAAAATTAATATAATACATAATCTGGCAGGCATTTTGCAAATACGATGGCTACGTATAGTATCTGTTCTAAGAGAAGAAGTTTCTGGATCGCTGAAAGAGATAGTTTGTTGTGGAGGAACAAAATTAGAATCACTTGAGTGATTGGCCACATCATAACCAGTTCTAAAAGTGAAATCATTATCAGTTTCATTTCTTTTGCTGGCATAAAATTCACTGAAAATATTTACATGGTTGTCTCTAACTTTAACAACATTGTTTTTATTCCACCAACTTTTATTGTTTAATTGAATAGAAGATTTAGGGCCAGAGGTAGGTAGCCCAATACCGGTCGGAAACGGCCGAAAATCGGTATTTTCGGCCATTTCCGACCGGTATTGTGCTTTTGGGATGTAGGGGACTGAAAATCGTCCGAATCGGTAAATTTACCGAATCGGTAAAGTTACCGAATCGGTAAACACTCCGAATCGGTAAATTTACCGAATCGGTAATTTTACCTAATCGCAACAGTTTGCGAATCGGTAAATTTACCGATTCGGTATATTTATCGATTCGGTAAATTTACCGAATCGGTAAATATACCGAATCGGTAAATAAGAAGTGGTGAAATTGAACATTAAGATGTAGGTAAGCTCTTAAATACCGAATTTGCTTGAAATTCGGTATTTAAGAGTCTGTATTTACCATGGATTGAAATCAGGTGGTAACCAGGTGCAGCCTATAAAAAAGGACCCAAAATGCAATACTTTTTTCACAATGGCGGCATTCTATGTCATTGCGAGGCGGCAACGGCTACAGGAGGAAGGAGAGAGGGAATGGCAGAGACAGGAGCAGGTCTACAGACAGAGGATCACCTTGTTCATGCTCACAGAGCCAGAGATTCTCCAGAGGTACAGATTGGACCCAGACACCATCTTGGACCTCATCAGGGACCTCCACCCACTGTTGAGCACACTACCCCAAGGGCGCACGCCATTCCACCACACGTGCAGGTGCTGTGCAGCCTACACCTGCTTGCGTCTGGGAGTTACCAGAGTGTGGTTGCTGCGGTAGGTGGGGTGACCCAGAGCAGCCTGTCACGCTTCTTCCACAAATTCCTTGACGCCATGGTACAGAGGATGGACCAGTATATAACTTTCCCTGAAACCCATGCTGAACTGCTCCATACAAAAACTGACTTTTATCTGATGGCGCGTTTCCCCAATATCATTGGCTGCATTGATGGCACCCACATTCCCATTTGTCCCCCTGCTGCCACCGAATACATATATAGGAATAGAAAGTCCACCCACGCCATCAATGTGCAGGTGATCTGCAATGCCAAGTGCGCCATCACTGACCTTGTGGCAAAATTTCCTGGGAGTACCCACGACTCCTTGATATTTCAAAACAGCGGTATCTATGCACGGCTGACAGCAGGGGAATTTGGTGAAGGATACCTTCTAGGTAAGACCCAGTGTGCGACCCCATTAACACCTATTGCAGAAAGAAGTACATGTATGCATGTGAGTAATGTATTCCCATTTCCTTTTAGGAGACAGTGCATATGCCCTCAGCTCCATCATCCTCATCCCCTACCTCAACCCCTCAACACCCAGCCAAAGGAGATATAACAGGGCCCACAAGAGCACAAGAAATATTGTAGAGCGTACCTTTGGTATATGGAAGAGCAGGTTCAGGTGCCTGCATAAGAGTGGAGGTGCCCGGCACTATACCCCCATCACCTGCTGTAAAATCATTGCTGCCTGTGCCATGTTGCACAACCTTGCTGTGAAGAAGGGCACTGAGGTGGAGTTGTCAGACTTTGAGGATCATGACGACGAGGTTGCTGTGCCTGAACCACAACCTGCTGGAGTATCAACACCAAGTGATGGCAGATACAGACATGAGGATATTACACGCAACTATTTCTGAGTAAGTAATGAGACACAGACAGGTTGTGTATGGGACCAACGTATTTTAATGGTGCCACAACGTTCAAGCACGTAAGTGCAACAAAAAAACAATATACACGTGGGGACTGTATGTCCCGGGTTACTTCACCCATGAACGGTAATGTCACTTGCACTCGCGCTTCCCTGAGCCACTTGGATATTGTTCGCTTTGTTCAGCGTGTCCTGCAGCCTCAGCTTGGTGCCTGGTACTCCTCCGTGTCTCCACATTAGTGCTTGCTATGCTGCTCCGGCTACTTGTGTCTTCACCCTCTGCCACGTCCAGGGCAGGATTCTGTGCTGTGTGGGATATCAACATTGCCTCTAGAGCACTTGTCATTCTGGCCATGCCCCTGGTGACCTCAGTTGTATTATGCGTCAATGCCTCCTGCATATTTATGCCTCTCCTGCATAGCAGGGATGTGGCAGTGGCCAAGAGATTGATGGCCGTATTGTGGGCACGGGCATCCCTGCGCCTTGTGTGTGACACACTGTCAAGTTAGGAGCATAGCTGCGTTACTGAGTTGCTCATCTGCTGCATCCCTGCTGCAATGTCCCTATTTGTTTTGGCAACTTCTTTATTTGCCTCCACTATATCTCTCATGCCCTTCCCTATGTCTCCTATGTGCACATTCAGGGCTCTGAGTTGGCGTTGGCAGGCTTGGAATTATTTGCCCTGCATCCTTTGAATGCGCACCATGCTCCCCTCCAGCCCACGGACACAGTGCCCTCACTACGTCCACCTGCACTGCTGGGTCTACGTTGTCTTCTGCGAGAAGTGCCCGTCTCATTTGTGGACTGCAGTGCTGCTGAACTCTCATCCACGGTGACTTCAGCCTCCCCCTCACCCTCTGCTGCCTCCATTGATGGTAGTGGGGCCACGACACACCTCCTGGCTGGTGGGGTTACAGGAGTGGACTGGAGCAGTGATGGTGAAATTTCTGGTGAGAATTGCAAGTGAGGGGATTGGGAAAGCTGTGAGGAGTGCAACAACTCTGGGGTCAGTACAGTGTCATCTTCCACGGACATGCCAGTTGTGTCACCTTCGTCCTGCGAGACTTGCACTCGGCTTGGATCTGCTTCCTCACTCTCCTCCCTCTCTGGTGCAGTCCCTTCTGTGTCAGTGGGTCGACTGCCTGATTTGGCCCCTAGGTATAAATAAGCGTATATCAACTGAGTGCTACTGTGTCACAGTCACTACAATAAATGCTTTACACATTTCACTTTCATTTATCTGCAATCATTTCACTAACTTGCTGATGTCTGCGCTGTTACACATGGTCTTACATTTGCTGACTACATTTCCCATAATGCATTGCTCCTGTATAGTGCTAGCAGTACTGGACTGGGGTTTGCTTGTCCACAAAGGGTAAAGGGAAGCAGGTTGGTATGGGGTGTCATGCTCCCCATGCGTCTTACCTTTTTTTGTTGCAGCTCTGGCTGAGCTGTCCACATCTCCCAGTCCGCAGACGCTGTCTGCCTCAATGGTTGAGGCCACCAACTCCTCCAGGTCAGTCAGAGGGGGGGCTGTGTTCCTGCCTCCACCGGTTAGGCCTGCCTGCTTGTGGATTTCAGCCATTTTATTCTTGGTGGGGCTCCTGAGGTCATAGAATCTTTTTTTTAGGTCCTGAGTGTTCCTGGTTGTGACTCCCACAGCATTCACTTTCTCAACAATTGCCAGCCAGATTTTTCTTTTGGCAGACTCGGGAACAGTGAGGGAGTGCCTGCCAAAAAGTTTGTTGTGCACCCTCACTACCTCCTCCACAAGTACCTGCAGCTCCGTGCTGATGAACTTGATTTTGCTCTTCCTGTCTGCCTTTTGGCTTTCACTGCTGCTTGCCATTTTTCAGTTTGTAAAGTTTAAAAAAACCCTCCCTGCTGCTCTGTGACTCTGCTCAGCTCTGAATGACTCTCCAGAACCTTCTAATTAGTTGCAGCTGCCTGGGTAGCCACTTCCTGGTAGGGAGGGGGGAGTGTGTTTGCACCTGATTGGCTGCCTTCATAGGTTTCACTTTTGTTTTTTTCTTTTTCTGATTCGGTATTTACCTAATCGGTATTCACCGATTTGGTATTACCCATGCAATCCTATGGCCAATAAGGCCCATAGGAATGAATGGGGAATACCGATTCGGTAAATTCTGATTCGGTAAATACCGAGTCGGTAAATACCGAGTCTCCGATACCGAATTTTACAGAATCGGTAAAAATTACCGATTTTTTTCCTACATTTCATTTACCGATTCTGAAATACCGAATCGGTAAAATTCGGTATTTTAGAATCGGTAAAATGGATTTACCTACATCTGGCCCTTAGTGACTTTAATCACCTGAACAGGTAAAGTAAACTTTGATTTGCCCTTAGGAACTTTGGGGCACATGCATCATTCTGAGGTACCAGAATCGATTCCTGATCACGTAGTATTGATAATCGATATGTTAGGATTAGCATGGTGTCACTAAACTCACACTGTAGACATGCATAATTAGTATTTACGGTATTTACTTTCACTTAGCTTCATGCCACGTTACGCTATATGAATACCATACTATGGCCTTCTTTAATATCGTACATGCACAGGCCTTATTCTCCCTTAGCTCTAAAAGCCCTGCTCCTGGGAAAGAAACCAACTGTTGCAGAAACTGCTGTTTCAGCTCGGTAGGCTCGGCAAGGTCGTAGTTAGCCGAGGAAGGGCCGATAAGCACATTCCAGGAGGGGTGCAGGGTGGTTTGTCTCTGAGAAGACAGAAGGGAGTCACCCGTCTGACCTTGCTGCCTGAGCGAAATCAGGAGCTCTTTGTGTGCCTTATATGGGTTTTCCTATTACTGTACTAGCTTGTACCAATTTGTATTTTTCCATGTTAGGCCATGCCGGTGCCAACGCAATTGTATATATGTGATGTGCTGACAATGTGCCAGCAGTCTTCTTGGCGGACCTTTTGGGTTAGGTCGCAAGGAGCTCCTCTGGCAGAGTTTTGTGTTTGTCTAATAAACGCTTGAACCTTCTACACTGCCGACCGACTGCTTATTGGTAATGGTAAGGGGATTTGGTAATGTAATGATTATTGTTGGGAGGGGATCATATAATTTTCGGTACTTCAGTTGGCGACTCCGCCGGGACTCCGCGTTGGGGTCGTCCCTGTGTAGCCACAGGCGACATCGAAAGGGGTCCTCTTGATCGGGAGAGTTGCAGACCAGACGCATAAGAAATTGGGGTTTTGCTCTGCCCTCCCGGTCCGGAGGGCTTCAGCTGCTAGTAACCCCACGCCGGAGTCCTTCGGGTGCAACCCGAGAACCTGCAGCGCTGATACTGGGCAAACGTCGGCAGTGAAGAACGTTCCGGCAAACCTGCGTGCACCAGGTGAGTGTTGTGTCTCGTTATATGTTGAATTGCATATGCAGATTTAAATAGCGGGATTTAAGCATTTGGTGGCCCATGGTCACGGAGGAACTCTGACTTTGCATTAGTTGTCACAGAGAGGATCTGGTCGGAGGTTCGACGGGGGCAGTGTGGAACTGCACGTGCGAACGCTCTGGGTACACTAAAGATAAGGATTATACGCCTAGGGGAACTGCGGTTCCTGCTCGGCCGGACTGTTCTCGGGAAAGCCGATGGTTGAGATTGGGTAGCACCCGGACAAATCTGGAGCGGCGCTGAAACGCGGGCTTAGCCAGAACAGTTCGGGAGGTGAACCATGAATGCTGTCGGATGGCCTGTAGACCGGTCTGTGGTTTAAAACCTGTGTAACTATCTTTAGGCAGTCTGAGGACGAGACTGTTGTTGGACGTGTTTTTGCAGCCTTTTGAATAAATTAGCAGAAGAGTTCTCCACAAGTGGGAGCCGACGGGCTCCACTTTTTGATTGCAATTGCTGGAATTTATATGTTACGTTTTACGTTTGTCTGATGTATAAGGAAAATACGGATGTGAGGATGATGGGTGTCATGGCCATGAGAATGAAAGTACAAGGATAACGTGATATTTAAGTTCGTTGAATTTGTACTAACGGAGAAATTCCTTTTCAGCCAGAAACGAGATAATACGATATGCCGTGCCTTAGCAAATTGTGTTTTGGTTGTGTCCGTAGCGACGAGGGGAGGTTAGACGAGAGTCAGCCGAACCCACCAGAAGGGACACCTAGCCACTTTATGTATTGTAAGCATGGTATTGGCCCCCTCATCTTTAACTCTTTGTGGCATAAATACACTAAGGACAATATAGAATTGCAATGGCCAAAAACCGGGTCTTTCGATGAACAAAAACTGGCATATTTACAAGAACGTCTTTTTATTAAACGCAGCCGGCAGTCGATGTTCGACACCCTTAACAAATGGCAGAAAGAAGCAAAGAGACGACGCATTCGATCTGAAAAATTAATGAAGATAGAGCAGGGACAGACTATTACCCAGAAGGCTATCGCATATGATAAAAATAAGGTAGAACAAAATATTGAAATTGCAGACAGGCGGTTTAAACTTCAGATAGACCAATGTTATGTAGCCAGAGAAGGGGCGGAAGATGAGATTGAGGAATTGTTAAATGCAAGGCCTCCCCCACCATATGCCCCGGAGCGTATATACCCTGCAATACCTGTCCAGCCAGAAGTTAGACCACGGGCATCTGCGCCCGAGGAACGGGGCTCCGTTACCCATGAACAAGATAACGGTGTTTCCTCTCCTCAAGGTGGGGCCTTGGTTACGCTTGTCCCCGAGTCTACACAACTGATCACATCCCCTCAGACGCACTTGAGTCTCCCTATGCCGGAGATATCCTCCCCCCGAGTTTGTATTACACCCAGGGGGTTTGACCCGACCCCGAGGGGAGCTGTAGGGGGCCTAGATAGCAAGCGTTTGTTCACTAGAGCATCTGTAGAATATGGCGAAAAAGAAGCATTAGGAGACCAGGCTATCAAGTGGGTACGGAATGAAGTATATACCCTGATTGACATATGGAGTACTGTGAAGGATTTAGAGCCGGTCATGCAACAACATGTGCTATACGAGATGTCCAATTCGCTCATTGGGTCTTGGGAAATAAACTTTAGGGACGGGACAGCCCCCCAGATCCTGTATACTATCAGAGATTGGGCCCATAAATTTAGCCTAACACCGGAAGAAGTATTTAAGAATGTAGACACTTTGGTACAATATCGCGACAGATTATTCTTGAAAAGTCCACAGTGGACTACGCAACACCCTATGCGAGAAGTACACCCAATCTATCATCCCGAAATCCCCGAACAACGAGATGGTAATCAGGCGATCATACGACAAGGGGTGGCGGCTCGGTTCCAGGAACAGTGGGTTTATACCCCATGGAAAAGAAGTGAAGTACTGGCGTTGAAATCTCAGCTGCCAGATCCCCGAAAGAATCCTACTGCGTACTACAAAGAATTGACCGAAGCAGCTGCGTCCGCTGTAATGACTTTAGCCGATGTTGAATTGTTCTTCGGACTACTAGTACCGGTTGATATATGGCGACAGGTGCACGATTCTAATCATGCTGAATTTGGTGGCACGTGGGAGGAGTTAAGGGGCTGGGACCAGGATCGCAAACCAGGGGACAAACCAAGAGTGGAAATAACTTCTCTTCCAGCGAAAATAATAACTTTTATGCATACTCTGATCCCACCCCGAAAAGTCGATTGGGATAAACTGTCCGCCTGTAGACAAAAGAAGGACGAAAGTGTGTCCGACTTCTTTACCAGGTTCGAAGAGGTTTTTATTGATTTTAGTGGGCAAGATTTGGCCACAGAAGGGGGCACAAGGTTGTTCGTTAACAGGTTCGTTACGAACCTGGCTCCGGAAATTTCAGCACGACTGGAGGCGGCAGAGAGTACCTGGACTACCTCTTCCCCGTCTGTAATCCTCAGCATGGCCCAGTACTACGAGCATAGAGAAAATGAAAATAAGGATAAGGTGGATAAAAAGGTTAAGGATCTGAAGACTCGAGTACTGTTACAGCAAGTGGTTCGAGGGCAAGGAGGAGGTAGAGGTGGTCGGGGCCCAATGACGAGAGGGGCGGGGACAGGAAGGGGTTCAGGAGGAGCCCCGTCAATCGGCATCAACCAGTGTTCCTATTGTAAAGAGGAGGGACACTGGAAGGCTCAGTGTCCATACTTGGCCGCCCAGAACGCAGCGATTCGCGGACGAGGTAGAGGACGAGGGGGCCCCGACCGAGGTGATATGCATAGAGACGAGCACAGAGACGTTCAACAAGACAGGTCAGAAAGGAATCATTTTGATAACCCCCAACGCAGACAATACTACCATGGTGACTATGCCGAAGGGAATGATGATGAATATGCCCCAGCATAGGATAGCCAGGGACAGAGGGGGGGGCCATGTGTCAATTCCGGTCAATCAGAGGGGACCCTACATCAGAGGGGAAGTGTTGGGGACATCTGAAAATTTTCTAATTGACACAGGAGCAATGAACAGTTCCGTTGCTCGATCATTGGTTCCAGGGGCAGCTCTGTCCGGGCAAAACAATGTTTCGGTGGGTTTTTCCGGAGTCCCCGTTGTAAGCCCCATCTCTAAACCTATCCCCTTTACGATTGGTCCAGCCACTATGGACACTCCTTTCTTATTGACATCGAATTGTGGAGAGAATCTGTTGGGATTGGATATGCTGAAAAGATTGAATGCTACTATACATTGTTCTGCGGATGGGGTCTATTTAACTATACGTCCCTCTGTAACACCTGTTAAACAATGTTTTACGAAAAATTAACGACTCCCACCGGAGTTCGATGGCGTCCCAACCTCCCTTTGGGCGATAGGGGACGCAGATGTGGGTGAACTGGACATACCCCCAGTTCACATCACGTTGAAGCAAGGCGCTAAACTACCACGCATCCCACAGTACAAAATAGCACCGGCGGGGGAACGGGCTTTATTGCACATCATCCAGGAACTGATTGACAAAGGGGTTGTAGAAGAAACAAACGCCAATATTTGCAATAGCCCGATCCTCCCGATTTTGAAGAGGAACCATGACCAAGGGGAGATGGGTGCTGCCTATCGTTTTGTGATTGATTTGCGAGCCGTTAACAAAATTGTGGTGCCACAGTATCCTGTGGTGACCGATATCACTACCATTCTCACCATGATCCCTCCGACTGCACAGTACTTTTCGGTCATTGACCTGAAAAATGCTTTCTTCAGCATTCCTATCCACCCTGATAGCAGACAGATCTTCGGATTTTCAATATCCGGACGCAGTTTCCGCTTCTGTCGCGCTCCTCAAGGCTACACTGAAAGTCCGAGTATATATAGCCAGGCTCTGAAGGCTCTGTTGGATGACTTAGAATTGCCGGATGGCAATGTCCTCTTGCAATATGTAGATGACTTACTCATTGCATCTGACACAGAGGATGGATGTAAAAAAGCTACGGTTAAATTGTTGCACCATTTGGCTGTCAAGGGGAACAAGGTATCCTTATCTAAATTTCAGTATTGTCGAAAGGAGGTGACCTACTTAGGTCATCTCTTATCGAAGGAGGGTAGACGACTAACACCTGAACGTATTGCTACCATTTCTAACATGTCTGTACCTTGCACGCAGCGTGAAGTCCGCGCTTTTCTTGGCATCACATCTTACTGTCGCCAATGGATACCTAATTTTTCACTTCTGGCTAAACCTTTGTTGCATTTGACTACCAAAGATGTGCATGAACCCCTACCCTGGACGGATGAATGTCAGCTCTCTTTTGACTCTCTAAAAACTGCTTTATGCTCTGCCCCTGTTCTGGGTACTCCAGATTATCGTAAACCTTTTGTACTATATGTACACGAGGTCGACGGTTGTTCATTATCTGTTTTAACGCAGGCCTTTGGAGGTAAGCAAAGACCGTGCGCCTATTTATCAGCAACATTGGATAATGTTGCAAGAGCACTTCCTAGCTGTCTGAGGGCTACGGCTGCAGTAGCAGTGGCCATCCGACAATCAGAAGGACTCGTTTTAAATTCCAATTTGACTGTAATGGTGCCGCATGCAGTAGACACCTTGCTAAATAAAACAAAAACGCAGCATCTTACGAGTGCACGCCTTACTGGGTATGAGCTGACCTTATTTGCACCACATATTACGATTACTCGATGTGCAACACTGAACCCAGCCACATTGTTACCACTCCATACGAGTGAACAGGACACTAATTTACATGATTGCATATATCGCACAGAGGAAGAGACCAAGGGTAGAATTGACCTCACAGACACACCCTTAGATCAACCCCAGGGAGAGCTATATGTGGATGGTTCCTGTTTCAAACTAACAGATGGCACAACGACAGCTGCATATGCGATCACGACCCTGAAAACAGTTGTTGAAACACTTAGACTACCCCACCGATCAGCCCAAGCCGCTGAACTTATGGCCTTGTTACGAGCCTGTGAGCTGAGTGAGGGACTAGAGGTCAACATTTACACGGACAGCCAATACGCCTTTGGCGTAGCCCATAGTTTTGGGCGACTGTGGAAAGAAAGGGGCTTCCTTACTTCACACGGTCAGAGAATACAGAATGGGCAGCTGGTTTTGAGGTTGTTGGATGCTCTCACTCTCCCCAAGAAAGTGGCTATTATCAAATGCAGTGCTCACAAAGTGATTGTGGATGAGGTAGGAGAAGGCAATGCTTTTGCAGACCAGGTGGCCAAGCAGACAGCACAATCGCTGATGTCACCCATGTACGTCCATTCCTCTACTAGATGGGTGGGGGGAGACTGTGGATTATTTGATAATACTATGGAAAGTGTGAGAATACTACAGAAGGAAGCCACCTCAGCGGAACTAGAGAAATGGGAACAAGAGATAGGGAGATTGGATGAAAATAATTGTTGGATCGACTTGACTGAAAAGCAAAGATGGCTACTGCCCAATGCATTAGTACAGGCTGTGGTAACAATGGCACACGGACCAGCACACATAGGAGCAAAAGGTATCTGTGGGATCTTAGATCCAGTTTGGAATAATCCGAATATCCAACGGACGGCTGTCCGTTTGGTCCAATATTGCATGGTCTGCTTGCAGCATAATCCAGGAAAAGGAGAAACTGTTTTGGCCGGGAATTTCGCACCACCTGCATTGCCTTTTGAAGTGCTCCAAATGGATTATATTCATATGGACCGCGTCAATAATCTCAAATATGTACTGGTTGTAGTCTGTGCATTTAGCAAATGGGTTGAGGCATACCCTACTAAGGAGAACACAGCATTGGCAACTGCAAAAGCTCTCCTGAAAGAGTTTGTGCCTCGCTTCGGATTGCCTCGCTTGATCTGGTCGGACAACGGGCAACATTTCCATGGGGCCCTTGTGCGGCATATCTGCGAGGGCTTACACATACAAGAAAAATTCCATGCTGCCCGACACCCCCAATCAGCAGGGCTCGTGGAGAAGTACAATGGCATTCTAAAATTGAAAATGGCAAAAATAAAGGAGAGTACGGGGTTGAACTGGCCTGACACTTTACCTCTAGCCCTTATGTCTTTACGTGTCACCCCGCACTCACGTTCGGGTCTCTCTCCATATGAGATACTGTTTGGGAGACCTGCTAACGTGTGGGGGGTACCTCGACCTCGTTCTTTTGCAGATATTGAATATCCTATGTTGATTGATTACCTGTATGCTTTGACTAAAGACCTTCGTTCTGTTCATCAGCAGGTAGCTTCTGTACTGCAGCCACTGCCAGAGGGCCCCGGTCATCGTTTACAGCCCGGCCAGTGGGTCCTGGTCAAAAAGTTCGAGCGGGACACCAGCTTGGCTCCTAGATGGTCTGAGCCACGGCAGATTTTGTTGGCCACCCGGACGGCGGTTAAAGTGGATGGCCGCAAACATTGGATACATGTTTCGCATCTGAAACGGCTACCACTTCCACTCCCTGGTGAGCGGTCACGTCCAGGGGAAATTCTAACACAGGAAACTGAAAGAGCTGATGCATTTGTGCCCTTTTCTGACGCCTGCGAGATTGAGCGGAGGCTACAGGAAGGATCGGCGAGATCAGATGACTTGGTCTCCACTGAAGTTGCAAGTGAGCGTGCAATAGCGTTGAATTCTGTTTCAAGTACCCCAGACGACCAAACATCACCAGTACGGAAAGCCCCGGGTGTGCTCTTTTCTGACCCTGAAGTGTTGGGTCGTGAGCGATACAATCTTCGGCCCAGAAGGCCGACACACGGCGCCTCAGACCACATTGTCAGGAGATAGGGAAGGACTTCATTGCATAAGATAGGGTTTGCTAGACTACCGGTCTGAGCGCTGAGCAAGACACTGGACTGAACTCGTTGAGAGCTGGAACTTTTCAATCATTGTGCTCTGTTCAGAAAGAAGATTCTGTTCAAACGGATATGGCTTCTACCTTGGAATAGGGATACGAGTCTGCCTGTGAGACTCTGACGGACGCAGGAACGAAGAAACCCTCTGGCAGGTCGGACTGCTAGGCCTATTTCTGGACTTTTAGCTAGCAATGTACCCTTTTGGTCGTGTAATCTTAGAAGAAGAGTTTCCTATCGCGCCTAGACGCATACCTTTTTATGAGCCAATGTTTTCCACATGGACCACAAAGGTCAAAATAGCTTTTGTTGTAACTATAACTGTTATAGTAGCTGTGTTCATGAGTCTGTTTGTATACCTAGAACATAAATACCCATTACAAAAGTTTTTGCCCACTACTGCCGCATCTCCCGAACATTTCCTGTTTACCCTAGCGCCCCACAAAGAAAGGCATCGCCAAAAATATGCTAAAAATGTATTCATAGAAATGTTGCATCAGACGCACAATGTTACTAATGCCACGGATTGTTGGGTTTGTGGACTCCTGCCTACTGTAGTACGCAATCATGATCTATTTCTCTCCCGCCCTCTGTCTTATCTAGGTAGTTGTGAAGCATGGTACAAACTGTTTCTGGCGATATACCGGCATGGGAGTGAGCATTTCAGGGATCTAGATGTCAATGAGCATAATATTATTCTTGATTATGTTCGAACACACTATGCTTATAATAGAACAGGACATGGGGATAAGGTGATAATTGACCCACAAGGTTGTATACAGCTGTACTTAGCGGCAATGAACAAAACTTGGTTACAAGATGAACTGCATGATTTTAAAGACTTTAATGCCACTCAATACTTTCAGATTTTCATCGAACGAAATGTTACCAGAGACCGCACTGTCCCCATCCCTATTTTGAATGTTTCTGCAGGATTTTGTGTGCAAGGGATAGGTAAGGTACAAATGGGGAATAGCATCTGCAATTATACCTATCGACTGCGAAAACGTATTAGCCCTCCTTTGATTACTCCCCACAATGTGTACTTCGTGTGTGGGGAACATGCATACACTTGGCTACCACGAAACTGGGGGGGACGCTGTTATCTGTCCTTTCTGTTTCCCCCTGTTTATGTGGCTCCCTCCAACTATCATAAAACGCATCAGTTATACCCGATGCGGTCGTATCATGGGAATACAGCCGCTCCAATCACAAGCACACCGATAGCAAGCTTCACCGAGGTGACCTCGAGCCATTCCCGTAGCACACTCTTACACAGAGCACGTAGACAGCTCGATATGACTGAAGTTGATCAGACAGATACTTCATTGCAGCAATTTACGGATTTCAGCAAGGGTCTAGTACCCTTTTGGGGGCCTATTTTCAATAGTAGGGAAATTAGGAGACTGTCTAGAATAGTGGAGAATGTCATTAATATCACTACTGATATTTTAACAAACCTAACGGTGGAAATTCAGGCTACTCGCCTTGTAGCGCTTCAAAATCGAATGGTTCTAGACGTTATCTTAGCTGATCGGGGTGGGGCATGCCGCGTCATCGGCAGTTCTTGTTGTGTATATATTCCTGACTCCGCCCCCTCCGTCCATCTAGCCATCCAGAAACTGCATCGCATTGCCTCCGAAATGCATGTTGACAATGGGTCTTGGTCATTGTCAGGTTGGTTTTGGGGACTTCTGGCCACATGGGGATGGAAGATAATGTTAATTTTAGGAGGAGCTGCTGCCATCATTTTTACGTGCTGTGTCTTGATGCACTGTGGTCCAGCCTGCTGTTCTTACTGTGCTTCCCGTATTACCACTCTGTGTGTCCCATCCCCTATCGCTGTTAAAGCCCAAATGCTGCAGAAAGAGGTACGTGATATGATGGTCATCGATGAAGAAATATTCGAGGAGTAGATGTCTGTTGTCATTTAGCGCCACCACGCTAAAAGGAGGGTTTGAGGTACCAGAATCGATTCCTGATCACGTAGTATTGATAATCGATATGTTAGGATTAGCATGGTGTCACTAAACTCACACTGTAGACATGCATAATTAGTATTTACGGTATTTACTTTCACTTAGCTTCATGCCACGTTACGCTATATGAATACCATACTATGGCCTTCTTTAATATCGTACATGCACAGGCCTTATTCTCCCTTAGCTCTAAAAGCCCTGCTCCTGGGAAAGAAACCAACTGTTGCAGAAACTGCTGTTTCAGCTCGGTAGGCTCGGCAAGGTCGTAGTTAGCCGAGGAAGGGCCGATAAGCACATTGCGGGAGGGGTGCAGGGTGGTTTGTCTCTGAGAAGACAGAAGGGAGTCACCCGTCTGACCTTGCTGCCTGAGCGAAATCAGGAGCTCTTTGTGTGCCTTATATGGGTTTTCCTATTACTGTACTAGCTTGTACCAATTTGTATTTTTCCATGTTAGGCCATGCCGGTGCCAACGCAATTGTATATATGTGATGTGCTGACAATGTGCCAGCAGTCTTCTTGGCGGACCTTTTGGGTTAGGTCGCAAGGAGCTCCTCTGGCAGAGTTTTGTGTTTGTCTAATAAACGCTTGAACCTTCTACACTGCCGACCGACTGCTTATTGGTAATGGTAAGGGGATTTGGTAATGTAATGATTATTGTTGGGAGGGGATCATATAATTTTCGGTACTTCAATTCTTACATTTTGCATTTCTTAATTTGCGAAAATTACCGAATCGCAAATTAAGAATTGCAAAATGCTATGCATCAATTTTTTCGGTATTTATTTGTGATTCGGTAAAAATCGCAATTTTTACCGAATTGCAAATAAATACCGAATTCCTAACTGCTTTTTCTCAAATCCCATTGATTCCTATGGGCTGAAAGGCCCATAGGAATCAATGGGAAGGCATTTACGAATTCGCAATTTGTTGATGCATTCCAAGGGTGCAGGGGGGGGGTCCAAAGGACCCCCCCTGCACCCCTGAAATGTATTTGAAAGTGCATGTTTCAAACACACATGTCCTAAGGACATGTGTGTCTGTAACATGACAGTATAAAAAAATGCATTTTTTTGCATTTTGAAAGATTTTCGCAAATTAACACGAGGGTCAACCTCGTGTTAATTTGCACTTCCAATTTCAAAATTCACATTTTTTTTTAAATTGATGCATTGCATTTAAGGAATCGCACAAATGCGATTCCTTAAATGCATTTGCATTTTTAAGAAATGCAAAAAAATGCGAATATTGAAATAGAGTTTGATGCATTCCAAAAACGTATTTAGGAAGTGCAAACGGCCGAATTTACCGATTCGCACCGTTTGCACTTCCTAAATAGGTTGATGCATGTGCCCCTATGTGTGGTTTTTTAAGAAGGACCCAATTATTGATCTTGATCTCAGGACAAAATGAGCTTGATGTATTGTCATAAGCTTTTCTCTGCGTGGTTTGTTTGACAGCTACTCTATCTCTAATAATTTGAGTGTCAATCTGAGTGTTCCTGTCTTTAACACGTTTAGTTCCAGCCATTAAATCAGAAAATCATTTTGGCATAAGTTTAGTTCTAGCTTCACGGCCTCTAAGGGCTTTGAATGGCGAAACGCCAGTAGTAGAATGGGGTGTTGTAAGATAAGCCCAAATCTTCTCTTGTAAAAAATTACCCACATCAATGTTCATTGCTAATGCCATTTGAACACCTTCTTTGATGAACCTGTTTACCCTTTCCACCAAACCATTCGATGATGGACTATAAAGAGCAACCTGGCAATGTTTTATTTCTTGGGTCTTCATAAAGTCAGGTACTAATTCCGATAAGAAATGTTGTCAATTGTCGGAAATTATGCAACTAGGAGTGCCTTCAATATTAAACAACTTCTGAAGGAAAGAAAGTACAGCCACAGAATTTGCAGGTGACACAAATGCATATTAAATGCAAAGTCAAGCGCACACAACCTGCATCAGTGTTTAACAATTTCGTTTTGTAGTCGTATGATGAAAAGGATAAGATCCCATCTACTCGAGGATGTACGGATGTTTTTCACCTCGCTACCGCGATCATTAGTGCACACACAAGGGCAAGCGGATTAGCTTCCCTGTGTCCCCCGACCGCTCATCGGGCATCGGGTTTCTCTTCCGACGATACAGCTTACATCCTATCACCCTACAGCCCTGAAGAGTCGCGGGTTTACCCCCGTTTTGACGAAACACGTGTCAGCTGGTTTTTCCTGTGAAACCAATACTATCATTGAATGAATAAACACTGAACAAGTTAAAGATTTTGGAGTTGGATCTTATCCTTTTCATCATACGACTACAAAACGAAATTGTTAAACACTGATGCAAGTTGTGTGCGCTTGACTTTGCATTTATGTACACAGAAGGTTGAGGCCCTCTCCCCTTCTTTTTTCTGAGACAAGGGTTATCTCAGATCAAGTAGCACCTACCACAGAACTTCTTAAATTACCCATTCACCACTACATGTAGAGCGCCTAGATATTTCTGAACACTTTCATAACCCCTCGCCGAACTTTATACAAATGCATATTAAATCCACTTAGAATAGTAGTCTATGGCTACTTAACGTATCTTTTTTCAGGTGGAAGAAGATCAAAAGGCCCAGAAAAGTCTAATGCAATTTTCTCCCAAGGGGAGTTTGTGAATGGAACAGGTAACATAGGTTTTTTATAGGTTTTCCAGTGTTTATCTGAGACAATACAACTGGGGCATTTATCAATGAAAGATGTGACCTGTTTGTTAATTCCAATAAACATCTTTAATTTTTGTACTCGTTGCTGAAATGCCTAAATGGCCTTCATGGCCGAATTTTATGATTTTCTCTCTGAGTGAACTGGGAGGTACAAACAAACCATATCTAATGCAAATCCCGTTTTCAAAAGACAATTGTTCACTAACTTGAGAGAATTGTCTAATTTCATTGTTTGAGTGTTTAATAACAGGCCATTTAGTCTTGGTAAATTTCTCAATCTGTTTAAGAGTGTCATCAGCCTCCATTGCAGATAACCATTCTTCTTGCAAAATGGCACCTTGAGCTTTAGAGATCACATCAATAATACCAACCACACAATCATTGTTAACATCAGTTTCACCTTTGCTGCAATCAGGCAGCAGCGGAATACAAGAAAGGCAATCTGCTCTAATGTTTTTACCACCTTGAATGTACTTGACTGTTAAAATATATTCTTGTAGCTTAGACAAGAGTCTTACTAATCTCTCTGATGACTTCCCTAAACTATTTCCAGAAAGTAATGATACCAACGGTTTATGATCAGTAAAAATATCACACTGTCTGCCCCAAATATATGTCTTGAATTTCTGGACAGCCCAAACTATTGCTAAAGCCTCCCTCTCAATAGTGCTGTAATTACTCTCAGTGGAAGTAAGAGAGCGGGAGGCAAAAGCTATGGTGTTCTATTTAGTGTCAACCCACTGACCAAATACTGCCCCCAAACCTTGTTGACTAGCTTCCACTGATACATAGGATTTGGCATTAGAAATAAATGGTTGTAATGTAGGAGCTGATATGACTACTGACTTAACATTTGTAAAGGCAGTGTCAATGTTTTCATCCCATACAAATGTTGCACCTTTTTTGAGTAAGTTTCTCATGGGTTGAACCAGTTGTGCATAACCCGGAACAAATCTTGCATAATATTCACAAAGTACTAGAAAGGATCTTAGTGAATCTTTGTCCTTAGGATGAGGAGCATTCTGGATGGCTTCTATGTTAGAAAATTTTAGTTTGATACCTTTATCAGAAATTGTGTGACCCAAATTTTCAACTTCATTTACCAGAGGTTTGCATTTATTAGCTTTGACAGTCATTCCTTTGTCTTGATGTGTTTTGAGAACTTTGTTAAGTATCACTAAGTGTTCTTCTTGTCTCTGTGTGAATTAAGATGCCGTCTTGAAAGGCTTGTACCTGAGCAAGATCACTGAAAAAACTGTCCATAAGTTTTTGAAATAAGCTTGCGGCCGATACAAGCCCAAAAGGAAGTTTCAAGTACTAAAAAGCACCAAAAGGTGTTACAAAAGTAGTCAGTGCTTGACAATCTGGGGACAGAGAAATTTGGTGAAAGGCCGAGTGTAGGTCTATTGTAGAAAAAAAGTTTGACTTGCCGATATTAGCTAGCATTTCTTGTATAAGAGGTAGAGGGTGGCAAACTACTAAGATATTCTGATTCAATGATCTTAAATCAACACACAGCCTCAGGTCACCATTGCTCTTTTTCCGTAAAACAACCGGAGAAACCCATTGGGAAGAATCAATGGGAGCAATGATGCCTTGAGACTGAAGATCATGAAGTACATTTTTAAGATCATCTCTGATGCTGAGTGGTACCGGTCTAACCTTGTGTATGACTCGAACAGCATCATTTTTTAAGATGATTTTGTGCTCATATCCTTTAACTGTACCAATCTTATTTTGAAAACATCAGGAAAATGTTTGATTATGCTTTCAACCATGTCATCTGAGTTAACCTGATCAATGGATAGAACTGAAGGAGGTACGTCACCCAGCACAATTGGTGGATCTTGTCCAGGCCTTAGAATGATGCCTAATTTTGCAAGATCTTTCTATCCAATGATGTCCCTGCCTTTTATTGCCACGTAGATTCCAGTTTTAATGGATCTCCCCAAACACTCAAGGATGTCCCAAAAGAAACCTATGAGATCAATATCTTGCTCTCCAAATGCTTTGGGGTTTATATCAGGAGCAAGAAAAGTGAATGTGGAAGGCCAACAGGTATAGAATGTTATGTCTGCCAATATAGTTATGGGAGCCCCTGAATCCGCCATGACTAAAATTGTTATGCCATTGATAGAAATATCAGTCAAAGGCCACTTGATAGGTTTGTCATCATGGTCTGTGACTTCTACAGTAACAATTAAATTAGAGAATTTGGAGGTACAATCTTGAGTACTTTCAGTGTCGAGGGTAACAGAAGAAATGTTTACTCTCTTAGTAGGTGAGAAATTAGAAGTGCTCCTGCATAAAGCTTGAAAGTGTCCGAACTTTAAACTTTTGGTACATTTTTCCCTAAAGCAGTACAGCTGGGATTGTTACTAATGTGAGACTTAGAACCACATCTAAAGCAAAACAATTGAGGTCTCTGCGATTGTTTCCTGAATGGCTGTTTGTTGAACGTTTGTCAATTGTTAGTGCTATTAGGGATTTGTTTAGTGCTTACAGTACAAATATCACTCACTTCTGAGATAGCATTCACATTATTAGAGTTTTAAGGTTGGTTAGAGACATCAGTAGTTTGAACAACACAAGTGGAAAGGACTTTAGAAGTGACTATAGATCTCTCTATGCTTTTGGCAATGTCTATAGTTTCAGCTAATGTGGGATTAATGGACGTAAGGAGACACTCCTGTATTTTCTTCGAATAACACCAAAAGACAAACTGATCCCTTATATATATATCTACATTGGTACCAAAATCATATTTCTCAGCTAGTACTCTGAGTGATGCTATATAATCTACTACTGATTCCTCAGGAAATTGGTTACGCATGGCAAAGTTAAAACGTTCCAATAAGACACTTGTCGCATCAGAGTATTGTTTGCCCATGCGCAATTTAGCTTCAATATACACATTACATATAGCATTTTCCTCTAAAGGAGGCAGATAATGGGCAGGTT
The DNA here is from genome assembly GCF_964261635.1 of Lissotriton helveticus. NCBI lineage: Eukaryota > Metazoa > Chordata > Amphibia > Caudata > Salamandridae > Lissotriton > Lissotriton helveticus. The sequence continues at coordinate 550,715,303 of NC_136070.1, forward strand.
TTTGAAAACCCTGTGACCGGCGGTACCCAAATGATTTAAAAGTAATAACATCTTCCTGGAAGGCGTGTATTCATTGGCATCAATGGCTGTGAGATAATTCTCAAAATCTCTCAACCATGCTGACCATTTTAATTCTGGCTTACCTGGTTTTTGCAGGAAAGGTGATGGTTGAATGACTCCCTGAATAGTAGCCATTATAAGATTGTATCTTAAAAGAAAGCAATGTACCAATATATTGAATTTTAAAGTATTGTTCTATAGTTGTAATATGTAATATAAACTGTATCAACTACACCACTGAAAATGAAAGATTTCTTAACGATTGTAAACCTGTAAAAATATAAGGTAAGCAAGAGGTCAGTATGTTAACATGCATAAGATTATAAACCATTACAAGGTGTAAGGTGTGCGAATCACCGAGGAGTGAATCGCATCAATAAAATTAAGTTGTTTGTAGGAGGTGTGCGAATCACCGAATATTAATGACCAAGTCGCAGTATGAGGTAAGGTTCACACAATGGTGATAGCCAAGGAGGTGTGTGAATCACCGATGAAATTAAAATGAGAATACACCAGGACTCACGGTTTCAAAACAACCGGAACTCACAGTTCCAAAAATGCCCTTTGGATCCAAGTCGATAATGCAACTTTAGTCGAAATCTCTGGAATCGCTGAAGAAACTGCCGCAAAGAATTAACTTGACGAAATTTCCGACGAGAAGCAGAAGAATATCGTGAAGAAACCCAATCCAAAATGGCCGCAGCTTACGTGTGTTGTCACAACGTCACGCTGCCTCCCAGCATTCATTGAGGTTCAGACAGCGATGACGAGAAGAATGGACGAGAAGGAAGATCGCCAAAGTTCTGCAGCACTGGAACGTCTCTCACGAGGCAGGTTGGCGATGTTTGAATCGCTAGCCAACGGTTAAAAAGTTACAGGAGAGGAAATTATCTGATAAATATTGAATGTTGAATAAAATTCGACCAACCTTGGATCCAGGCAAATGGTATATCGATGATAGCAGTAGAGACAGTAGAGGTGAATTATCCAGCGGGCTCCTTAAAAAAAATTGTTTGTGCCAGTCGAAGTTTAAAAAGAAAAAAAAAATCTTGAAAACCCCACTCCTGGTACCAAATAAGATGTGGTACGGGGTAAAGAAGGATTCTGAAAGCTGAAGTGAGTTTCTATCTTAAAATTATTAGATAGATCTATAAGATGAAAAGGAGCCCACAGGAGGAGGTGTGGACTGTAAGCTGGCCAGTAGAGATCTGACCAAAGAAAGAGTTCTAAGTGACATACTGAAATTCTAATGGAAAGAATGTACAACTCAAAGGTACAATACAAAGAACATCACATATTACAGTCATCCCCTGGATCTGCACCCAAGACGCGTCAGACTCCTGATGGTAGGTCCAGGGGATTAAAATAAAAGGATAATAAAACTGGTTTAAAACATGTTTGATTTTTGTTTTATTTACTTGTGGAGGCAAGGGGGGGTGGTGCTCCTCCGCGCCAATGGAGCGACCGCCGCTGTTCTCTCTACCATTTATTCTCTGACATAAAACAACACCTAACCCACTAATGCTCACATTCACAGTAACCTTGCAGAACTTTCCTTGAACAAATGTTTTCAACTCGTCACTGTCTAAAATGTACTTCTTTACCTCCTCAAATTCTTTAGTGTGTTCCTCAATTTAACAGAACGTTTCTTTTTTCTCAAAAACTGTTTCAAAGGTTCTGAGATAACACTAAAACCACAAACAAACCTAGCATAATACTCGCTCAGTCCAAAAAAGAGCATACTGTCTTCATCAGTTGGAATGAGTGTTTCCTTGATTGCGTTCAGCAAATCCTCTTTGGGCTTAATACCTCTCTCAGAAATAGAGTGACCTAAATACTCAATCTCCCCCAATCCGAATTTGCACTTATCCTTATGTACAGTCATCTCTTGTTCCTGAAGAATGAACAATATCTTGCTCGGGATAGCATCATGTTGAGCCATAATGTATGTAAAAATTAGAATGTCATCCTGATACGTCATCACCACAGCTACATCCTTTACAAAATGGTAATCTTAGATATTTGAAAGCCCCAAATGGTGTAATAAAGGTTGTTAACAGTTGTGACTTATCTGTCAATCTAATCTGGTGGCCTTAAGATCAATTGTGCTGAAAATACACGCATCCCCAATTTGTGCTAACATCTCTTGTATTTTTGGAAGTGGATGACATTCAACAATTATGATCCTGTTAAGTGAACGGAGATTAGCGCACAAACTTATCTCACCATTCTCCTTTAGTGCAATTACAATACTAAAACCCACTCCGAGCTCTCTGTGGGAGAAATAATCTCATCTGCACACATCTTGTCCAATAATGTCTTCATGTCCTTACATGCACTCAAAATGCACATTTCTAACCTTGTGAACAGTAGGTATTGCCTTTTCTTTTAGCTGAATGTCACGTGAAAAATGCTTCACACATCTTTTTCTTTAAAGGCAGAGTAGTATCCTTTTAGCAGAACATCAATATCTTCTATGCTAGAAGTATCAATTTTACTCAATGATGGCTTACCACTGACTAATTCTATTTGTTGTAAATCTTCTTCCAACCAAATTTGGATACAACTTAACTGGAATTAGAGACCCAATGTAGCCTAGTCTATCCATCCAAACACATCCTTTCCTTCTACAGCTACATACACCTTAGTGATAATCTTCCTACCGATGAATGACACTACTCTCTTAAACCACCCTAACATATGAATCTTAACTCCATCAAAATGCCACAGGTGCAATTTCACACTCATGGAACAGCTCATCACTCCAATTATTCATGAAGGTAACAACTACAACCATTTCTACAGTGTGCAGGTAAACCTTTGGTTAAATTGCATGCTTGGTAAAAAAAAATGAAAATTGTGTGTCTTTATCTTTATTCGGTAAATAAAATGCCATAGAAGCACAATAAAACACAATAAAACAAGATATACATAATTTCAGAGTAAAATTCCAATTCATTTTTTTGGGGGGTTTAACATATATAAACAAATGATGTTTCAATCATAAACATGTTTTGCATGTTCAATCAGTTAGCCAAAGACAGGGCCTAAACCCAGGAACTATCTATTTCTATTTTGCAACTTATTAAAAGCACCAGCATAAAAATCAACATTACCTATATGCAGGAAGCTGGGTTTAGCCTGTCTTGTACAACCCGCGACCTTAGTCTACACATTATCATTAGGAAACAGGATAAAACCAAAGGCATTTATTTGGCTCACATCGGACCCTAGTATTTGAAGAGCATCTTTGTCGGATCTAGCACCCAGTGCCTGGCATTTAGGGTTAAACCACTTTTTTCTGGGTAAGAGATATGTGGTACAAAAGAAAAACACATGCCCCAGCTAGAATTCTGGGCCAGCATGGGTTTGATTCCATCAAGAACTTATTATGAACGATATGATACTTTGACTTGAAGGAATCGTTCCATCATAGAACCAATAGTGGAATCTGAAAATAACAGGCCCAGCATGTACTGGTGGTAACTTTCTTTAAGCCTGCATTTATTGGGGACTGAGGATAGATCACAAACTTCCCAAAAACCACTATACCAGATCATTGAGAGGGAATCTAAACCAGTGAATGTATCGTGCTTGGAATCCTCAACACATCTCTGAAGCCATCCAAATAAGACAAAAGAGCTGCTGTAGACCAAATTAATTGCCGGAATAGATTTGGCTTTAGATCTATTTCCTGAGATATTGCTTGACACCTTCTAAACTGGGTTCAGGAAAGGCTGCAGTACAGAGACTGTTACACTACACATGTTAGATGACCTCCACAGATCTTTGGTCAAGGGACAGGCCTGCCTCCTAGTCCTCCTAGACCTCCCGGCTGCCTTCGATACTGTCAACCGTGACATCCTCCTTAACACTTCCTCACAGCGTGCAGGCATCCACAGGACTGCCCTTCAGTGGGTCACCTCATTTCTAAGCAAACACTCACAGCTCATCAAGTTCAGCAACTCAACCTCAAAAAACAACACCAGTCCACAAGGGTCAATCCTTTCTCCTACAATATTCAACCTCTATATGGAACCCCTTGCAAGGATCCTGAAGCAAGCTAGAATAGCCTACCATCCATATGCAGATGCCAACCAACTCTACATGAAAATGTCATCAGTCAAAGACATCCAGCGTCTAAATAACACTCTCCTCACAGTTGAAGCCTGGGTGCCAAGCAACATCCTCAAACCCAACCCCAGCAAAACTGAACTCCTTCTCATTCATCCCAAAGAAAATTCCTTTCCTGCAGACAGTTGGATAGACAAGCTCATGACATTAAACTGCAAACTGATCATCTCCAACTCTGTTAAATCCCTGGGGATTACACTTGACTGCCACTTAAGTATTAAAAACAATATCAATGCATCTGCTAAAAGCACATTCTACAAGCTGAAAAACCTTTAAAAAGTCAAACCCTTCATCCCCATTGAATACCTAAAGATGGTGGTGCAGTCCGTAGCCCTACCCAAGCTGGACTATGGCAACTAAGCATGGGCGTAAAATCCGCTCCGCTCGCGTATTTTTCGGATTTTCGGCAAATTCGCAATCCGCGAACTCTCGCAAATTTGTCGAAAATCCGTGAATCCGCTCGCGGCGGATTTTTTGCTTGGTTGCGGCGCGCGGCGTGGTGCACGGCGTTCACTTTCCGTCATTAAGCGTTTGCCGAGTTGTTTTTCTCGATCATATTTTGCGAGTGCCGCGCCATTTTGGATCTTGCTGCGTGATCCCGCGGGAGTTTGGCGCCCGTGAATACGTAATCGCGGCTTGCCACCTTGCACAGCACACCTCGCGAGAGTTCGCAATTGCGAACACGTAGTTGCGGCGGAAAGGAACAATCTTGCACTCGCGAAATAGAGATTTTGCAATTCTGCACAAGAAATCCACCAGCAAACAGGATAAACCTTCAGAAAATGATGATTTTTATCAGAATCACTCCTCAGGTTGACATTTGCATGGCCTTTTTTTTGCAAGGAGTCCATTTTTGGGGGGGGGAGGGAAGGAAGTGCCCCACAGTCTCCAACTTCCTGTTCCTGTCCAGCAGGCTCCTCCCAGTGCTTTGTCCATCTCCTGGTCACTTTCATTTGGATCTGGAGCTGGAAGGATTACTTTTTGTGGGTGCTGCTGGATATTTGGATTTGAGGCCTTTTTGACTTTCTTTGGATCACTTTTGGATTAGAAATCAACTTTCACAAGTAAGTTTGTTTGGGGCATTACAGTTGCTGCAACTACAATTTTGGAACTTTTTCAGAACATTAAATAAATTATATTGTGGGTAGCCACAGTATCCAGTAGGACCAGGGTTGGTTATGGGTGCATGATACAACTGTTTTTTTGAATTTAAACACTATTGAGGCCATGGATGGGCTGGGATTGTGCTGATTTTTGTCGTTTTTTTGGGGCTGCTGGTAGGGCCCTTTGCCCAGGGGTGGTGAGTGTTGCATGGGCCTAGTCTTTCTGTGGGGTGTCTTCTTGAATTTAAACATGAGGCCATGGATGGGCTGGGATTGTGCTTATTTTATTGTTTTTTGTCGTTTTTTTGGGGCTGCTGGTGTGGCCTTTTGCCCAGGGGTGGTGGTGCATGGACTGAGTGTGCCTGTGGTGTGGTCTCACTCTCTTTAATGTAAACATCATGGATGGCATTGGATTGTGGGGATTTCTGGCTGGTTTTCTGTTTTTTGGGGGTGTACTGTTGATGTGGACTGGCCATGTGGGTGGTGGTGGTGGCCATCTTGAGTGCTGGCTGGTACAGGCAACATGTGCTTGGGGTGTAAGGGGCCATTTTGAAGAGAGGCAGTGTCTGAGGCCTGCACTTATTTTGCCTACTTTTCATCCATTATGCCCAGGGGTAGTGAGTGTTGCATGGGCCTAGTGTTTCTGAGGGGTGTCTTCTTGAATTTAAACACCATTGAGGCCATGGATGGGCAGGGATTGTGCTGATTTTATTGTTTTTTGTCGTTTTTTGGGGGCTGCTGGTGGGGCCCTTTGCCTAGGGGTGGTGAGTGTTGCATGGGCCTAGTCTTTCTGTGGGGTGTCCTCTTGAATTTAAACACCATTGAGGCCATGGATGGGCTGGAATTGTGCTGTTTTTTGTTGTTTTTGTCGTTTTTTTGGGGCTGCTGGTGTGGCCTTTTGCCCAGGGGTAGTGGTGCATGGACTGAGTGTGCCTGTAGTGTGGTCTCACTCTCTTTAATGTAAACATCCTGGATGGCATTGGATTGTGGTGATTTTTGGCTGTTTTTCTGTTTATTTGGGGTGTAATGTTGATGTGGACTGGCTTGGGGTGTAAGGGGCCATTTTGAAGAGAGGCAGTGTCTGAGGCCTGCACTTATTTTGCCTACTTTTCATCCATTATGCCCAGGGGTAGTGAGTGTTGCATGGGCCTAGTCTTTCTGTGGGGTGTCTTCTTGAATTTAAACACCATTGAGGCCATGGATGGGCTGGGATTGTGCTGAATTTTGTCGTTTTTGTCGTTTTTTGGGGCTGCTGGTGGGGCCCTTTGACCAGGGGTGGTGAGTGTTGCATGGGCCTAGTCTTTCTGTGGGGTGTCGTCTTGAATTTAAACACCATTGAGGCCATGGATGGGCTGGGATTGTGCTGTTTTTTGTCGTTTTTTTGGGGCTGCTGGTGTGGCCTTTTGCCAAGGGGTAGTGATGCATGGACTGAGTGTGCCTGTGGGGTCTCACTCTCTTTAATGTAAACATCCTGGATGGCATTGGATTGTGGTGATTTTTGGCTGTTTTTCTGTTTTTTTGGGGTGTACTGTTGATGTGGACTGGCCATGTGGGTGGTGGTGGTGGCCATCTTGAGTGCTGGCTGGTACAGGCAACATGTGCTTGGGGTGCAAGGGGCCATTTTGAAGAGAGGCAGTGTCTGAGGCCTGCACTTATTTTGCCTACCTTTCATCCATTATGCCCAGGGGTAGTGAGTGTTGCATGGGCCTAGTGTTTCTGAGGGGTGTCTTCTTGAATTTCAACACCATTGAGGCCATGGATGGGCTGGGATTGTGCTGATTTTATTGTTTTTTGTCGTTTTTTTGGGTCTGCTGGTGGGGCCCTTTGCCCAGGGGTGGTGAGTGTTGCATGGGCCTAGTCTTTCTGTGGGGTGTCCTCTTGAATTTAAACACCATTGAGGCCATGGATGGGCTGGGATTGTGCTGTTTTTTGTTGTTTTTGTCGTTTTTTTGGGGCTGCTGGTGTGGCCTTTTGCTCAGGGGTAGTGGTGCATGGACTGAGTGTGCCTGTAGTGTGGTCTCACTCTCTTTAATGTAAACATTCTGAATGGCATTGGATTGTGGTGATTTTGGCAGTTTTTCTGTTTTTTTTGGGGTGTACTGTTGATGTGGACTGGCTTGGGGTGTAAGGGGCCATTTTGAAGAGAGGCAGTGTCTGAGGCCTGCACTTATTTTGCCTACTTTTCATCCATTTTGCCCAGGGGTAGTGAGTGTTGCATACTTGCATGGCCCTAGTCTTTCTGTGGGGTCTCTTCAATGTAAACATCATGGATGGCATGGGATTGTGCTGATTTTTCTGTGTTTTGTCGATTTTTTGGGGTGTATAACTGAACTGATGTTCCTCTGTCTTCCATTGCTTTTAGGTGCACAAGACTCAAGAGAACCACCAGTGCCAGGAAGAAGTCCTGCAGCGGTGTGTGTGTGCAGCATAACGTCACGCGACGTCACGTCTGGACACAGACAACTCTGCAACTCGTGCAACTGCTGCCTGCTGTTCTGACCTGCTCTGAAGAAGATGGCCCCCAAAAAAGTTACCCGTAGCTCCTCTAGCAAGAAAGGTGCCAGTAAGGAGCAGAAGAAGCAAGTTACCAAGGAGACTGGTGTGCCGCCCGCCCCTTTTTTTGGGAGTAAAAAAAAAAGTATGCCTGCAGCAGCAGCGGGATCTGCTGGGGACCAAGCTGGCAGCAGCACCCCCGCTCCATTGGGCTCAGTGCCACCACCACCACCACGCCAACTTAAGTCCAAGCCCTTGAGTGCTGCAGAGGCAGCCAGTATAGTTCTTCAATCACCATCGACCAGTGATGTTGGCTCATCGCAAGAAAGCAGCAGCAATGTCCCTCAATCAACACAGGTTGTTGTAGCTCATCTGACGAGTGTTGAACAACCACAGCCGCAACAACAATCACATGTGCAAGTACAAGCCCAAGTACATGTGGAAGGAGGGGCAGCGCAAGGAGATGCGCAAGCAGAGGTGCATGGAGGGTCACAAGTGCCCACAATAGTTGTTCCTCCCGAAGTAGGGGCACATCAGGAAATCGACAATGAAGGCGAGGTATCATTTGAGGAAGACACTCCTCCTGATGATCATTCATTGTCTTCCACACCCCTAGCAAGGAAGAGATCAAGGGTGGTGTCTACATCTTCTTCAAGCACACCTCCTTCTGATGATACGGATCAAAATTGGGAACCAGCACCACTGCCGTCTGAGAGTGAGGCACACCATGATCTGACAAAGGTAGTTAAGCGTAAAAGGAAGCTCGTCCAAAGTCTCAGACTTATGGAGTGTGATGATGAGGCTCAACAAGAAGTGGCGGATACTGCTGCTGATGAAGACTCTGACAACGACGACCCAGTCATCATAAAGGTCACTGCAGCCCCAGCGGGCATGAAGCAAACAGACATTTTGACCCTAGCCCGAGAAGCTGCTGAGCGTGATGATGATGATGTTGTCGACGAGGAGGCAGTGGAAACACCACCACAATCATTGGAGTTAAGTAGTACACCAACTCGTACCGCTTCCATATTTCTTTCTGGCAAGAAGGGACCTCCATCCACCTCGACCTTAATTAGTGGTGGTGAAAGTGCACAACGTACAAAAGTTGGGCAATCCAGATCCTCCACTTCATCTGGCATTAGCAGCATGCCCACCACCAGTATCGCCGCCTCCTCCGGCCCCCACAGACACTTCAAGTCCCCAGTTTGGGACTTCTTTACTGTTTGCCAAAAAAGGCCAAAGTTCGCCATTTGTACCCTTTGTAAGCTTGCAGTTAGTCGTGGTAAGTTGGGTACCAACTATGGTACCGGAGGCCAGAGAGGTCATCTTAGGAGACAGCACACTGTCCAATGGTTTGCGCACCTAAAGGCGATCAAGGAAGCCCGAATTGGAAGTCAAGAAAACGTTGATGTTTCACCTGATGATGACGAGGAGGAAGAAGACGTGTCAAACACTTCACTTACACCCAGTACCCCTGTCAGCAGCACACCCAATGTGAGGCACACTAAGAGTGTTGGAGCGAGTGAGACACCAACGCGCAAAAGTTCACCAGCGAGCAAAATTGGGTCAACGAAGTCATTATCATCCCGTAAATGCTTGGTCCAGGGCAACATTAGAACCATGTTTTCTTCAGACGCGCCATATGAACGCAACCACCCACTGACGCGTCTGTATAACACTAAGCTGGCTAAAATGCTAGCTGTGGACCTTCTCCCTTTTACTTTTGTAGAAGCGGTAGGTTTTCTAGAATTAGTGGCAACGCTCTGCCCTAAATGGAAGGTTCCTAGCCGGTTCTATTTTGCCAGAGTTGCGGTTCCAGCACTACATGAAGATATGCTGGAGGCGATTGGGGCAGCTTTGCAGAAGAGTGCTGTTCACACAATACATCTGACAACAGACATGTGGACCAGTGGCGCAGGCGCTGATTACATGTGCATCACTGCACACTGGGTCTCTTTTTCAGGTGTTAAAGCAAAGCTAAACGCAGGTGTTGACCCGGACCAAGTTTTTAAAGCTGCTCGGAAACATGCAACACTAGCCATGTTTGGCTTGGAGAAAAGTCACACATCCCAAAACATTTTGGACGAGTTTAACAAAAAGGTCTTGAAAATGCTATCCCCCAAAAAACGCCAGATTGGTTATGTTTCCACGGATAATGGCGCCAATGTAGTTAAGGCCATGGCGCTGGGTGGCTATTTCAGAGTGCCGTGTTTGGCGCACTGTATCAACCTGGTAGTTCAAAAATTCTTGAGTGATAGAGACAGTGCAGCGTTCGTGGTAATGGCCACCTGTCGCAAAATGTGCAACCATTTCAGCCATTCTTTTAAGGCCCGGAAGCATCTGAGGAGGCTGCTACTTCAACGTCGAATGCCAGTGAAAGCACTCATCCAGGAGGTGGCAACACGTTGGAACTCAACCTTCTACATGCTTGAGCGTCTGTATGAGCAGTATACGGTACTCGATCACTATTTCTTAACAGAGGGTACAACTCAGAAGGAGGACCTGCGGATGGGTGCGGCGCAATGGGACATAGTTAAAAGCCTGACAGACATGCTTCATCCTTTTGAGTTCTTCACGCGTGCAGTCAGCCAGGAGGACTGTAATTTGGGAAAAGCTATCCCATTGTTGTGCATGCTGGAGCACCAACTGATGGCGGTGTCTTCTGAGTTTGAAAAAGATGTAAAAAAAAAAGACCCTTTTATTTTGTCTGAGAAATTATTAGAGCGCCTACGTGGTGATGAACGTCTTCAAAAGATCAAGTCAGAACAGCATTACATTTGTGCTACTATTCTGGATCCACGCTACAAAAAGGCGCTGGCAGGCCAAGCATTCTTTCCTTTTCCTGATGAAGATGTTCAAAAGTACAAACATTGGCTAGCCTGGTCAGCCAAGAGGTTTGAAAAAGAACGGCAGGTTATTGAAGGAGAAGGCAGTACATCAGCATCAGCATCAGCAGGCCATCCCCAGTCACAAGAATCCACTTCTGCACCTGTGGCTGTGGCACAAGTGACCTCTCAGCCGTTAAAGACACCGGCAACTGGATCATCTGCACCACACACAACAGTAACAGTGGCTGCTGTAGAGGATTGGCTAACTTTGCTTGGGTATGGTTCTCGAAAAAATGTCACAGGCACAGCAAAAAGTAAGCAAAGTGGAGGAACCGTTGATGACCTTGAGTCGATGGTGCAGGACTATCTGAATGACTCAACAGAGGTCTTTCTTAATGATGAGCCATTGCAGTATTGGCATGGCAAAAAACAATTGTGGCCACAGCTCTCCAACCTGGCTATAAACTATTTGTCTTGCCCACTCGCAAGTGTGTCTTCTGAACGTGTTTTCAGTGCTGCTGGTGGCATTGTAACTCCCAAACGGAGCCGCCTCTCGCCCAAAAATGTGGAGCGGCTGACAATGATCAAGATGAATCAGCACCTCATACCACCAGATTACAAAGTACGAGAAAGCACACCGCATGAAGACGAGGAGGACGGCAACGTAGATGAGGGGATTTGTTCTCTGTTCGGTGGCACTGACCTCATCCTGCCTGAATTCGCAGAGTATGATGACGAAATCTTTTTCTTATTCCCTGACACCGAGCCCTGAAAATGAGACAATGAATCAATAACTTTCTTTTTCGTCCTTATTCACTTTTATTCCTGTGTGTCTGTCTTTCTTTGTTTTGCACAGTTAATTTAATTCAAACTTTAATCACCTAATCCCAAAAACAAGACCATCAGCAGAACTGTCTTCACTTGTTTGCTTATTGATTTGAAGGTGCCGCAGTCTACATTCCTCAGGTTCACAAGTTCTGAAGAACATGCTCCTCTATCCTCCTCCTCCAGACTCCGATTTCCCTCAAAGCAGAGTGCTGGATTACGCCCAATGAAGAAAGACTCAGCACTTGTGGGGGTGTTCTACTTCTTTGCGGGTGAATTGACGGCTCTGGGCCCATTGCTGTGAAGCTCTAATAATGGATAAAAGTGTTTTGGACCAAATATGAGGTGGAAATTTCTTGCCATTTTTGCTGACTTGCTTGCCTTTGAGGTGCTCTTTGGCGGGGTTCCGGGTGTTTGTGGGTGAGTTTTGGGGTCTGGGAGCACTGCTGCGACAGTCTAATCTTGATTGCATTTGCTTTTCAGGAAATCCGTGGTGGAAAACAGGAGTTATGATGATGACCTAGCTGCACAGCACGTTTGGACCGAAGGCCGAGAGATATTGTAAGTATGAGATTTAGCTTTTTTGCTGTTTGGGGGTGTTGTCGCGTGCTTTTTTGCGGGTGGGTTGGCGGGTCTTGGCTGGGGCATTCCTGGGAAGGTCTAATACTGGATAGAAGTGTTTTGGACAAAATCCTTAAGGAAAAGCCTTTTTTTGCTATTTCTTCTGACATCTTGCTCAATGTAGCTTTTTGGGGGGCTTCCTGCTGTTTGTGGGTGGGTTGCGGGGTCTCTGTCGAAGCACTGCTGCGACAGTCCAATCTTGATTGCATTTGCTTTTCAGGAAATCCGTGGTGGAAAACAGGAGTTATGATGATGACCTAGCTGCACAGCGCGTTTGGACCGAAGGCCGAGAGATATTGTAAGTATGAGATTTAGCTTTTTTGCTGTTTGGGGGTGTTGTCGCGTGCTTTTTTGCGGGTGGGTTGGCGGGTCTTGGGGCATTCCTGGGAAGGTCTAATACCGGATAGAAGTGTTTTGGACAAAATCCATAAGGAAAAGCCTTTTTTTTGCTATTTCTTCTGACATCTTGCTCAATGTAGCGTTTTGGGGGCCTTCCTGCTGTTTGTGGGTGGGTTGCGGGGTCTCTGTCGAAGCACTGCTGCGACAGTCTAATCTTGATTGCATTTGCTTTTCAGGAAATCCGTGGTGGAAAACAGGAGTTATGATGATGACCTAGCTGCACAGCGAGTTTGGATTGAAGGCCGAGAGATATTGTAAGTATGAGATTTTGCTTTTTGGCTGTTTGGGGGTGTTGTTGCGTGCTTTTTTGCGGGTGGGTTGGCGGGGCTCTTGGGGCATTCCTGTGAAGGTCTAATACCGGATAGAAGTGGTTTGGACAAAATCCATGCAGAATTTTTTTTGCTATTTCTTCTGACATCTTGCTCAATGTAGCGTTTTCGGGGGCCTGTTTGGGGGGCTTCCTGGTGTTTGTGGGTGGGTTTTGGTGTCTCTGTCGGAGCACTGCTGCGACAGTCTAATCTTGATTGCATTTGCTTTTCAGGAAATCCGTGGTGGAAAACAGGAGTTATGATGATGACCTAGCTGCACAGCGCGTTTAGACTGAAGGCCGAGAGATATTGTAAGTATGAGATTTTGCTTTTTGTCTGTTTGGGGGTGTTGTCGCGTGCTTTTTTGCGGGTGGGTTGGCGGGTCTGGGGCATTCCTGGGAAGGTCTAATAACGGATAGAAGTGTTTTGGACAAAATCCATAAGGAAAAACCTTTTGGCACTTTTTGTAACTTAGGGTTCGTTAGGGTTAGCCCTAGCAGCAGGATTGCATGTGTTTCGGGGTGTTCTATTGCAACGCAGTTCTGGGGTTTTAGAGCACTCTTGGAGCGATGCTGGCTATGGATACTTTTGCTTGCTTGCAAGTGGTTTGAATACAATCCACGGTCGGTAAGGGTGTATTTGGGCCTACTGTTACTTTCAAAGTACGTTTTGTCACCATTTTTCTGCTAGGCATCGTTTTTGGAGATCTGATTGGGGGTCTTCTACATTTTTGCGACTGGCTTTAGTAAGGGTCTTGGTGGGAGCATTGCTGGGAAGGTCACATTTTGTTCTAAAACACAGTTTACAGTACACCTACCTTGAGGGGAAAGATCCGCTATAATATTTTGGCCATACTTATTTATCCTTAAAAAGGTGACTCAGACAGAGTACGCAATTTCAAAAATATTGTACTGTCTATTAGGGAAATCAAAGTGTGACTTTTTGCACCACACAGCGTACATACCTTATATTTATTTATCAGTGGTATTGTAATAGCACTTTCTGTTTTCCGTTCAATAATTACAGGCCGGGTTTCAGTCAACATCCGCCAGGCAGACAGTGGACAGGGTGTCTTCTGTCAGTGGTCACCAACATTGATGGACGAAGCGTCAGCTGGAATGGAGGAGTGCCGCTAATAAGAGGAATTGTTTGCTGCATGCAACTTACTTACTAAATTCAACAGGACAACTCCAACAACATACAGAATACAGATACAGTATCCATTGTTTTCTTCTATGAGTGTGACTGCATGTGGTTAGCTTTAGTTTGTACCCAAAGATTTCTTTATCTTCAATTATTGTTTGTCCAGGCTGTGCTTTTTTTTTCTTCTCTCAACAAAACCTACCCAAAAAGAAACCCCCATTCCCATCCATTTTCCAAACCCTAACCCTCTACCCCCGGGCTGTGTTGTTTTGCTTGATGTCTGACTAAAATGACATCAATAATTCCACACACTTGCTGGGGAGGATAAGGTCATAGCAACAGGCTGGTGAAGGAATACGAGGATATCTTCTAGACTTACTCAGCTTCAGTACTATTTCTTCTAGTAGTAGGAGCCAATGTCAAATAAATTCAACGCAAGTACTAGTTATACTTGCAAGCAAATACTTTACCATTTGTTAGGCTACATTGTGGCACTGTTCTAGTGTACTGTCACCTGCTATATTCTCGATCGTACCGTAACCGTTGTAATGCTACAGTAAGGACAAACCAGGTTTCGTTTTCTTTTTTTCCATAGGCATGCAACTGCCACTGTGTCACACCACTAGTACCACCGCAATGAGGAAATTTCACCCGCCCTGGATTGCCAACGTTAATCCCCATTTCACGTGGAGCCAGCCCTGGGCCTAGCCCTAATTTCTAACACAAATTACAGGTAAGATAAGCGTTTGGTGGGAGGTAGTATAATGGAGTATTAGGACTAGACGAGAGATTGACGGTAGTACTACTAAGGTCCTACGACTCTTCAGGAAAACAAACTTACTGTTACACCCCCGTCCCCCACCCACCAGACTGAAAAGCAGTAAAAAACAGGTATGGTCAGATAAAGTTTAAAAAAGTATATTTATGTAGCCCTAACAAAATAATCTCCCTCAAGACCCTCCCTAACCCCAACGATTGTCTTTGAAAAGTCCCAAAAAGAACCCAACTCCCAAATCCCACCCCCCAAAAGTCTCTAAAAAAAGGGCAAGGGACACTCCACTACTGGAGGGTGCTGGTGCATTTTGCGGCATGGGCATCATACTCCTTGCGGAGGGTGGCAAGCTCGAAGCGGAGGCCCTCCACCAAGTTCTTATAGTTATGGACCTCCTGCTCCAGGTAGGACATTCGGACTCCTAGGCGGCGTTGGCGTGCCTTGCAGCTCCTGTGGGGGGCAGCTGGTCTTTTTGCTGCTTGGCGGTGGCGGTTGGCTTTGTTAGCCCGGCTCCGTACCGCTGGAGCACTGCGCATGCTGGCGGCCCGTGGGGTCACGGAGGAGGATGCAGCTGTCCCAGTCGAGGATGTTGTGGTTGCACCGGTCGACTGCGTGTCCTCCTCCTCCTCCAGGGCCACCAGCCGCCGATATTCGGCGACAGTGGCATCCAGCCTCCGTTGCTGGGCCATTCGAGCCTGCTCCCTCCGTGATGTCGATTTGGAAGGAGCAACTATATGAAGAAAGAAAGACATAGTCTGTAACCAATGCTCCTTAGCATTAATAACACAAAGTGATTGAGCCGAAAGTTGGGTCACAGTACAAGTAGCAAATTGAAAGCACAGTACATAACTATTGAGGACAGTATCTATCTAACCTCCCACTTCTGCATCCTTGCTCTAACATTAGTGGTAGTTTAATGAACAAATTCTACGACCACTATGGACTTCCATTACAGTCGACTATGACAGTACACCAGTATTATTCTTCTTCTTCTCTCTTGTTTAGGAAAATTGGTACGTTATCTTATGCAAGCCGGCAGAATGGCAGCAAAGTGAACTTGCACCCGAGAAAAACAGTTGCACACCATGATGAGTGAGACAGACTTGCGTTGCTGTACCGGTCCAGTACATGCAGGTGGTGAAGCTATTACTTTTCTATTACGGGTGGCACTGAGAATACTCAAGGGCTACTGCTTAATTAATTTACCTTTCACCCTACAGTGCAAATGAGTACTAGAAAAGGAAAATGAAGAAGCTAAATAATTTGATTATCTATCACTTCACATGGGACGTATTTGATGACATATGGGATGACTTTAGGTGCTTTGCTTAATATTGAGTGAACAGTGATACACCCACACATGAATGACGTACTACAACTAAACTAAAGTTATTAAGAGAGGTACGGAGTGTCCACCGTAATAACCGGATATATGCTGTGCTTGCAGTTGCAATACAAAGTACTGCTACTATTCATGGTAGTATTGGACAAATTTACAATTTCTTTTCCTTGCCTTCCCTACACTGGAACGGACGTGCGGGTGCGGTGTTACATGCTCTTCAAGGTAACACTTAGTTCATCCAGCGACCATCTACTCTCTCTAGATACACATGTGCTATCTAAGAGTCAGATAATACCATGCTCCAGGCATCCATTCATTCAAAGTATACGCACACATACAGTTTCTGTTTCACCCACCCAGGCTGCTGTCCTTCCACACATCCTTGCTTCATCATTGACCCAGCCATGCACCATACCATATTCTTTCCTTCCCAGCCACCTCGGGGGCCAAGCAAACACATATCATTCTTCTTTGCCAGCCATCATAAAATTTCGCGTCCCACTTACTTACACCCTTCTTTCGCTTTTCGTTCATCCCATCCATCACGTTCATCTAAGATCTTATTGGGATTCTTCTCACCAAAAACTTCACAGCTAAGTCGAAGTACATTTCGAGGAGGCTACTACTACCTGGTTGATTTGTAATACACCCGTGCAGAAAGCACACTATGCAGTCTTCAATCTCAATAAGTAAGGAATATATAGCTTACCTGTTCCCGCCACCACCGTGCGAACCCTCACAGGACCGTCCACCGGCACTTCCACCGCATCCTCCCCAGAGTCCTCCTCGCCCAACACCACCACCTCCGCGCTGGCCCCGCCACCAGATGTTACACCTACAAAGTACATTTAAGAATGTTAGAAATACACCACTCACTACTATATAATATTTGGTCTAGGAGGAATAAAGAAATTTAAAAAAAAAGAAATACAATGTAATAATTTGTAACTGTATACTCTACAGTAAAAATTTCCCTTTTTCCAGGGAAGGCTGTTGTCTTGCTGCACTTTTTGGCACAACTGTTGAAAGCTTGCTTTTTATTTTTAACACACAACACTTTTTCTCCTAACAGAAGCTTGACTTCTAAGAACACGATCAGGGTCAAGCTCAAGTTCAAACCAGGTGAGAGCTCAGCTCGACCACAAGAAATGTGTCCAATTAATCGTTAGCACTAAGCACTTTTCCATTTTCAGTTAAACGTTTACTTTTATGACAAAGTTGATTTTAATAAATGTGTTTAGTTGTAATAAAGCTTTTAAACTTAAATAGACTCTGTGGTTTTTTGTCCTCCAGACTAGAGTGGATGAGCTAAAGGTTTTGGAATTTTTGCAAGCATGAGTGCCTCTGACACTTCTTGACTGTGACTCCGTACTCTTGTCCTGCGTAGGATAATCTAATGATCATTGGGGATCAATCATCGGTGACTTCGGGAGCTAAATGACTCTGCCACACTATCTAGTCAGTAAGGAGATTGGGGGTTCTTCAAAGTCTGATATCACTGAGGTATGTGGAAAGAAAGTCTACCTGCGCCTATTATAATTGATAAACAATGCACTATTTAGTGTTCATAGTTCGGTTTGTGCAGATTTGTCCCTGCAACAGTAGTAGAATGGATTGTCCTCCTATCCAAATCAAAAGTAAAGTAGTATCTTATTCTTTCTTGGTGGTCATTCACCTTTTTATTGTTGGCAATTGTCAAAGCATAAACATTTAGAAGACTTGAAAAGACATTATGGACAATCCCAGAGGACTGCACTCAGTGCATAGAGCTATTGCTGACTAGAATGGGAGACCAATGGAATTGCCAAATGTCCAATCTTAGTTAGCTACACAGACAGACTAATAAGAATAATCTAGTAATACCACAGGGAGTCATATTCGAGGCAGGATAAGAATTTAGATCCAGTCTACAAGAAGATCAAAGACGATTTAGAAAAAATCGAATGAGGAACGCTAGGAAAAAATAGGTACTCTTTATTAAAATTAAAACTTACTGGGGCAAGCAAAGGAGCCCTCGCCTGCCCGATCCTGGCCTGCATCCTCCTGAACAGCACCCTCCTCCTCCTCCTCCTCCTGTGTCCTCTTGCCCTTGGGGGGAGCTGATGTACAACATGAAAGAAAGAAAGACCAGAAAACATGGATGAGATTTGTCAACCAAATCAAACATTTCAAAAGAACAATAACAAAATATTTTGGAGAAATAGCAAATAGATAGACAACTATTCCACGGGATCTATCTCATGTGGTATACTACGTTATTCGTATTGCCTGATTTGCGGACCGTTGACTTAGAAAGTTCCTATGTAACTCAATAAACAGACTACTAAAAAGGTTTGCCTAGGCCTGGCAGGCAGCAGTCCGCAGCACGCGAAGTGACAGACAAAGTCCATCCTGCTTGCAGATCAGTGAATACTCAAACTATCAATCCACCCACCACCACCACTATTTCTTCTTATAGCCATGTGTCTAAAGGAAGGACTGGACTTCAGTCTGTTGGGGCTGATTTAGAAGTCCCTTGCGGCTCATTTTCCTCCATTGTTGCGTGACTTTTGTGACGCAGCGGCAGAACAAAAGACTCGCCATGGTGCGGCGTATATATTAAAAAAAACGCATATGGGAGATGCATTACGTTGTAAAGCCCTGCGCCATCAGGGGGCGTTCCGGCGCAATGGAGGGCGTTCCTGCGCAGGAACGAATCCTAAAAGTGGGTGAGGGAAATCTACAAGATGTCAACCAGTCACTTTTAGGACAATGATGCGTGACTCAAACCCTGCGCCTGCTTGAAGCCGACGTACGGCTTGATGCAGAATTGGGGAGATAGGGCACCCCAGAGCATTGCTGGAGCTGCGCCATCGTTGGCACGCAACTCCATAAATGCGCCGCCTTTACGGCACAGATGCGTAAGGCTTCTGTGACGTTTTGGGCCAATGGGTGGTGGTGGCATGGCGCACAATTACTGCCGCATCCCTGCTACTTTGCAGGGATGCCCCGGTAATTGAAAATATGACCCTTAGTGTCTAGCATTACGCAGTTCTTATCTTTACACTACACTCATACATAATTTCTCAGGCCAATGAAATGAACACAAAATACAAAACAAATAAGCATAGTAGCAAGCAAGGCTACTGAGAAGGAGAGCAGTGCACCTGAAATGCATAGAAGATTTTGAAATATTATTTACCTACAATGTAATCGGCAGCATTATTGCTCTTGGTAAAGAACAAAGATTTGCAAATAACAGAGCCGGATAAAACAGAGTAGTGATGAATAGCTACTACTACTCACCAAGCCCGGGGACCTCTACGCCGAGCGCGTCCAGCAAGTCCCGTTCCCGGTCCATGACATCCGTCCAGCGGTGGGTGGCCTGGTTATAGGTGCGCCGGACCCCAGAGAGCTTAAACATGGCCCGGCACACCTTCTCCCACCGCTTCCGGCGCTCCCGGATGCCATAGCCGGTTGCGATCTTGCCGCCTCCCAGGATGGTCTTGGGGAGGCGGCGCTGGACGTAGAAGATTAGTGCGCCCACCTCCTCCGCGCTAAAGATCTCCCGTGGCACCACTTGCTCCCCCCTCAAACGCCCGCACGGGAGCCAGGCACGGGGTGCGGGACCCTTCCCCTTCTCAGGGTGCTTCCCGGCTCCCTTTACCATGGTCTGGGCAGAAATAAAGTTAAATGATAAAGAAGAAATAGAATAGTGAATAAGAAAAGAAAAGAGTTTAAAAAAGTAGTTTAAAAGTAACTAAAAGTAGCAGAAAACACAAAAATATAGAGCTAGAAAAATAGAGGGATAGATAATAAGTAAAATAGATCAAATAAACTTCAAACAAGCAAAGGATGGCAGAGATTCAGAGAGGATACAGAAAGCATGCCCAGAACCATAGCAATGAATGAGAAACAAGATGGCCGCGCCCGTTCACGACCGCGTGGGTAAGTTTGCGCGAGATTTTCCTCGCGAGCACGCGCGAAATTGTACTAGCGAGCAGCACACTTTGCGAGATTACACATAGCGGCCGGAAACGGAATTACGTCACACAAACAAGATGGCCGCGCCCGTGTACGACCGCTAGGGTAACTTGGCAAACGTATAGCTACAAGCGCCTTGCGAACACGCACAAAATCACGCGAACATACACGCCGCAAAAAAAAAATTTGTGTATTCGCAAGCATTCGCGGCTTCCGAAATAGATCTCGCACGGATTCGCGCCCCAAAAATCGCGCGAAATTGCAGAAAAAAATGATTTTTGCTAAACTGAAAGCAATGAGCAGGTGCAAAAGTTCAAACTTAACATTAGTAACATTCACTCAAGTGCTTCCTGAGGGGCCCCTCCAGAGTTCAGTTGCCTATTTGCAACTATTCTATGACCCTGCTATGACCCAAACAGCAGGCTCATAGAATAGCTACAATGTAGACCATAAAGGTCCTGTGAAAAAAAAATTGCACTGCAACAGAAAGCAAATTACAGATAAGGAAGGAAGCAGGTGCCAGCCAGACTGGAAGTTTCAAAATTACCGACACATTAATGACCCACAAATTAATTGATGGCAGTTGAAGAAGGGCAGGTGTGCTTGCTTTCAATGCAACAGAAAGCAAATTAGGAAGGAAGCAGGTGCCAGCCAGACTGGAACTTTCAAAATCACTGACACATTAATCAACCCCAACTTAATTCATGGCAGTTAAAGTAGGGGAGGTGTGCTTGCTTTTTTCAACCCCCATAATCTACAGTGATAAACAAACCTAATGGGTGGCAGTGAGGATGTACCAGAGGGTGGCATTGGTGTCCCAGATTGTGGCAGTGGTGAAACAGAGGGTGCTGTGAACCTGTGATGATAAACCAGACGTAGAAACAACATAGTCGCGGCCGTTGCGAGCCGAAAAGTAAGTTCGCAATTGCGAAATTGTCCACAAATCCTCGCGAACGCTCGCCAACACAAAAAACGGGAAAATCCGCGAGAGTTCGCATATTTTTGCGGATTGCGAATCCTTAAATCCGCAAATTCGCGTACGCGAGATCCGCTAGATCCGCCCATGCTTAATGGCAACGCAATGGTTATGAGTGCCCCAAAATCTTGCCTAGCCCCATTGAAAGCCACATTCCACACTGCGGCTAGACTTACATCCGGGGATCACGTCACTCATAACCTCAAACAACTCAACTGGCTGCCAATCAAGGCAAGGACCATACTCAAACCGGCCTCCGTAACTCTTAAAGCACTCTACACCGAAAAACCAATCTACCTCACAAATAAACTATCAAAAGCCAGCCAAAATATACCTCATTTTGCGATGCAGGGCACACTACGAAATTCATTTTATTAATTAAATTGTTTACTTACCTCCAATTATCCATATGCTGGTTTTTAGCACCCCCTACCCTGCTCCTCCCCCGCCCCGCCTCTCTTCCCCACCGCAACTCTCTCCACGTGCCGTGACTGGTGTGCGGCCTCATTCGTTCCAGTATCACTGGTGCTAGTTTAGCACAGTATCAATCCTCCCTTAGTTCACTTGCCTTCACTTAATTGGAGTGTCCCTAATTTCCACATCACGTGACATATACTCATCAATCTGGGGCCGTATTACAGTAAGTGGCCCAGGGATATATCAGGCGTTTGCGCCAGCTTTGAACACACAGGGCGCTTTGGTATTACAGAAGGGGGTGCAGACGCTTGTGCGTCCCCTTCAGTAATACCGACAGTGCTGGCGAACTTCAAGCCCCAGCGCTACCTTCAGGGGGCGTGCCCTTATTTATATAGGGGCATGCCCAATGCAAATGAGGGAATTCCTTTGCCTTTGCATCCGCGCTATATTACAGAAGCGGACACAGAGGCAAAGAAGCTCTCAGGGGGCACACTCACAGTGCGCAACCATCTAGGTGGCACACTGTGAGTGCGCCCCCTGGGAGCAGCACTCAGCAGGGGGTAAAGGGGGTCCTATAGTCCCCTCAGACATCATCTTGCAGTCACTGACTGCACCCGCCTGTAAGGGGATCTCTAATCCCCTGTAAAAGTACAGGCGGGTGCCGTCTGCACCGTGAAAACACGGATCAGCTGCACGCAGCAGCTCGAGTTTTCACCTGAATGCACTGCCCTGGGGGCAGCACGAATTCTCAGATGCCCTGGGGAAAGTGTACTAATCCTAATAGGGCGTACTTTCATTGTTTATGGTGCGCCGGGCGCAAACAATGAAAAGGCATAATACGGCCCCTGGTCTCAGTCGTTTTGTTCCATCTTTGCAAGATCATACTCTTCAAAGATTTATCTCTCACTTCAACATCCTATTCCTCACATTTTGTATCAATCTCGTTAATTCCTTGGACTCATGAGCTTTCAGAACGAGTAAGGAAAAGCATCAGACTTGCTATGTCTTTGCAAACACTAAACAGCATCACTCATTATCTTATATCCAAGCACAATTGCACAGTTGAGCATTGAGAAGCCATCAGTCAGCAAATTAATGATCATTAACATTTTAGAGGGCAGTTGTTTTATTTATCCTGGGAAGAAAGTAGTAGAGAGCCATCATCATTAATGTTATCAGTCTGAGTTTTTTACCAGTAGCACAGTTCCCTACTTCAGTTCAGTGTACAATAAGCAGCTACCTTCTTTGCTACAGATTCAAAGTAACATTTCATTATATATTCAATAAAATACTCTTGCATTTTGTTTCCTGACCCTGATAGGTAGGATGGCCTTCCTGCCTAACAACAGTTAAAAATGACGGACACTCTGTACACCTTCTCATCCCTTCCCAAACATCTTGAAAATACTTGGAATGGATGTATAGCTTAAGTGTCCTCCAATACTTCTGATTCAATTTACAGATGCTGAATTTCTCCCCATAAGCCACCAGGTCAGGAATGTGGTGATTAACAGGTTGTGCTCACAGGACTCTTGAGTAAGATGTTTTCTGCTGTTTCATTGTTGCTCGATGATTTACTCAGTTTTTTTCTTTAAAGGGAGAGGAAACAAAGACAGATAAACAGTTATAAGACTAATGTTGAAGGAATTAACCTGTTAATTAGTAAAATCTCAGCTTCAAATAATTCCTTTCTCCAACACCAGCACCCATGCCAGACACAACCTTTCCTCTTTAGAAAACATCAGGGTTGCCACTAAAATAGAGGCCCCAGTGCAGCTCCGGAGGGTCGGATGCTAAAATTGCTAAATGTGCGAAATTTTCAGGAGAACCATAGATTATGTATATGAGCATATTTAGATTAATAGTATGTAAATATGTCTTATGCGGGTCCCCTGAAAATATTGCCTGGGTCTGACCCTTCTTGACCTACTACTGACACTCCTGCATACAAGATCCCTTAAGTAGATCTAAACTAAAGCCCATTGGGACTCTTGTATGCTTTTCCCAGGATCCATACTTGATTCCTTATATCCTGCAACTTGTCTCCATCTCTACCTCAGTGACTTCAACCTCAGTCCCAACACGTATTCTAGACATGGTTTTGTTCAGGCCTTTAAAGATCTGTCATATCATCTCCACTGTTACTCAACATGAGAATGTGGAGAATTTAGTCAACACATATGCTGTTCTGGATGAACTACTAACCAACAATGACCATGAAAGTCTCAATATTGCAGTTGAATCCAAAACCTGATTGTCAATGACCGCAACTCTGTTGCTTTCAGGTGGAAAGAGGGTCTAGAGAATACAAATCTGTGTCTACTATTTGGCAAACCACTTTATCTTTACATAGTTTTATAATGCAGTCTAACTCAATATTCAATATTTTGCATTTATATTCAGATTTTATTATATTCCTAGTACATTGTATAAATGGAGAAGTGAGCATAGTCAGAGTTTTATCAATTTGGCAAACCAGACACCAATCTCAGTCACAAGTTTGTGTCACCTACTAAGATTCAGCCACTCTGTAATTAAATCTTTCCCTTCTCAGCATTGGTTCCCAAGAAATATATTTGATTTTCTGAGCATTGCATGATGTTGAGGGCAGATTTTGATCCTTCAAAAATCCACACTGTGTTTTGTTTCTTGCCATTG
Organism: Lissotriton helveticus; assembly: GCF_964261635.1. Lineage (NCBI taxonomy): Eukaryota > Metazoa > Chordata > Amphibia > Caudata > Salamandridae > Lissotriton > Lissotriton helveticus. The sequence goes on from NC_136070.1 coordinate 550,739,345, forward strand.
GTTGCTAACTCACGGATAGGTATGCAACTGTAAAGCTTTGGCCACAGACACTCTGAGTTTCTGTCTTGATACTACACCGATGAGAGCATTTTACTTTCAGAAAAAGGACGAAATCTATTTCATTTTTTCTGATGGAATACACTTTCTTTTGAAAATACAGCAATACAGTTATAAACATTACTTTAAAAAAAATGCAAGTTTATTTTAATCTTTTTCCACATGTGGCAATGCACTACTTCACTGTACTATTGACCAGACTGATTAAAACAAAAACATCAATAACTATGTGTGACAAATCCTATTAATCTCATTGATGATTTCCCATGTATTTTCAAGTGCCTATTCCACAGTCTTTGAAATCATAGACAGATTCGCCCCTCCCTCATTTCAGTCTCATGTCTCAACAACCCTTATACCCAAAGACACCCCCATCCACATACCATCACTGTCTCACCACAGAATAGCACAACTCTCAGCATCTCAAGACTCAAATTATCACCTGATGCATTCTGCAAGTCCCTAAAGAATGTGCAGAAGGCACTAAATGGAAAGGGGCGACCGCTCGGTCCCCCCGAACGTATGGATGGGGGCCCGAACCTCCCGGGAAGCCATTTTGGGCGGGGTGGGCGTGGCCCGGCTGGTATGCCCAAAGCGGCGTAGCCGGAGCGCGCCTTCTCCCGCCCGAGAGGGGTTGTCCTAGACACCTCGAAGGAAGACCACGCCCAGTAGGCGTATCAGGGACGGGTACACGCCCTCCCGCAGAAGGATAAAGGAGCGGGAACCCAGAAGATCGTCCTCTTGTTCCTCGGATCGGAAGGCTGCACCCACTCGTTGCTCGTGAGCCCTCGACGGAACAAGCAGCAATTTTGACCCACCCACCAGCCCCTGATAGCAAATGTTTGGAGAAAATAAAGTTTTCTGAGTGATGAAAGTATAGGCCTTTCCTTTTCCTTGGTAGAGTGAATAAAGGAATGTTGAGAATGTAAATATGGTTTGCATTGGAGAAATTTCTTCTTGCAGGAATGATCAGTAATAGCAGTAAGATGATGTGGAATTTTTTCTTTTTAGTAGGTAAACAACTGTCGTATTTATTTGTCGGGCGGTAAGGTCATGATCGGTGAGCAGGAATTTAAAGGTGCCTAGAGTGGGGCGCCACCCACAATGGATGGCAGCGCCCGGGGGAAGACGGCCATTGGCCCCTTCCACGGGGAGGCGGCACCCACTAAGGATGGGGCGCCTAGGGGGAGATGGCCATGGGCCCCTCCCAGGGGGGGAGGCGGTTAAATGCCCCTCCTGACTAATTTCCCGGGGGCCGGATATCCGCGACGGCGGATAGAGAGTATGGGGTGGGGGGGAGAGTCCACGCTGTCCTTCCTACAGAGACCTCATACGGGAACTCGGACGACCCTTAAGATGGCGTCGAGTAGAAAGGGGGCCCCCACAACGACAAGGGAAGTTACAGTTGGCAATGAGGGTAGAGCCCTCTGCGCATGCGCCGCTCACACGGTGAGGGCGGGAGTTTGTAGTAGGGATCTGACACTGGTTAAGACCTTGCCGTTGGCCCTTAATGCTAGGATGTACAATTTGAATTAGAGTGTATGCATTTTCAGGATGTTAGCCAAAAGTACATGACTGCATCGAAATGTAATAAATGTCAAATTGTACATAATGCATAATGATGAAACTTTTAATTTAATGTTTTAAATTTTGTTTCATATTTTAATAAATACGGCCGGGAGGGTGACTCCCTCCCGTCTTCCAAAAGTTCAACGATTGTCCGACTTCCCATCCTTGGGGATGTGTGTTGGGAGGGGGTGGCGGGCATCCCGGCCATATACCTCTTCAACCCCCTAGAACATGTTCTCAAATGACCAGCCTTGTTCCCTCTTCAATAATGCCTTCTGTAAGCACTCAACAAGTCTTATATCTTTGGCACCTTCACTCTGAAAGCCGAGCAGCCCAATCCATCCTTGATCCCACTAACCAGATCCTATACATAAAAATGCATGCTCACCTCTACCATGGTTGAATTTAAGAGCAGTGCTCCTGTATTTTCATCAGTGGTTTTGTGAGTTATTTGTGTTGCTTAGTGGAACTCCCCTCTTTGATTCCCCTTCTTTGCGCCCTTGTATCTTTTCTTCTTTTTCAGTGAGTGCCCCTCTATCACCACTTTCACCTTTTGCATCTTTCCACTTCATTTTTGGCTCAACTTTATATTTGTTTTTCTGTGTCACTCTTCTTTCCTTTAGTACATTTTTTGCTCGCTAGGTCTGTTTACCCATTGCACCCTTGTAACTTCTGCCACATTTCCTTCCTGATTTTTCACTTTGCTTAGTGTTTGTTGTCCCCTTTTCTCTTTCCAGGCTCTGGTTATCTATCCCTTCAAGATTCAATAGACCCAGAAACCGTCTGCTGCAGCCAATGTTTAGGTCTCGCTGTAGCCAATGCACTTGCGCATTGCTTCTGCGAGAAATTATGTAGGGGCTCCAGGTAAGCCTACAAGAGGGCTTTGGAATGCGGGTTATGGCCAGTGCATGTGAGGCATTCAAGCGCGAAGCTGGCATCTGGACTGCTTTCCCCAGCGCGCTTGGCCTCACTTCCTACTCCCCATCTTACTTTCGTTATAGCTCACACCCCATACGTTCGTTCCTTCCCACCCTTCCTTTGATGCCAGAGGGCGTTGGAATGCGGATTATGGCCAGTGCATGTGCCTCACCATTTGCTCCCCCGCCCCCCCATCAGACTTCAAAGGCTGCCGCTCCCCCTCCCCCCATCAGACTTGAAAGGAATGCACTCCCCGGCCCGCTATCTTGTTCTTTTAGCCCTACACTCACCATGCATTAGATAAAGCTCACCAGTGGGCCTTTTGCCCCTCAATAAAAGCTCCTCTCCTCACGTCTCTTTCTCACTCTCACTCTCGCACCCATGCTCTTTCTGTTACTCCTTGCTCTCTTTATCTCCATTCCTCCCCTGTAGTTCTCCCACATTCTCGCGCTCTCCCTCACTCTCCCCGTAACATCCCTCTCGCTAACCTACTTTCCATTTCGATGCTGAATATTGAAAAATATAAGCAGTCGCCAGGTGTTTTTAACTAATTTTTTCACTTTCTACGTGCGCACCACTCGTGTGTTATTTTTTTCTCCTCCTACCCCTCCCTCTACGTCTCTTTCTCGCTCTCGCACCCACGCTCTTTCTGTTACTCATTGCTCTCCCTCCAACTCCACCCTCCATCTCCAACTCCAAGTCCACCCTCCAACTCCAACTCCATCCTCCAACTCCACCCTCCAACTCCACCCTCCAACTCCAACTCCACCCTCCAACTCCACCCTCCAACTCCACCCTCCAACTCCACCTTCCAACTCCACCCTCAAACCCAACCCTCCAACTCCACCCTCCAACTCCACCCTCCAACTCCACCCTCCAACTCCACCTCCAACTCTACCCTCAAACTCCACCCTCCAACTCCACCCTCCAACCTCTAGCTCCACCCTCCAACTCCACCCTCCACCCTCCAACTCTACCCTCCAACTCCACCCTCCAACTCCACACTCTAACTCCAACTCCAACCTCCAACTCCACCCTCCAACTCCAACTCCACCCTCCAACTCCAACTCCACCCTCCAACTACAACTCCACCCTCCAACTACAACTCCACCCTCCAACTCCAACTCCAACCTCCAACTCCACCCTCCAAATCCACCCTCCAAATCCACCCTCCAACTCCACCCTCCAACTCCAACTCCACCCTCCAACTCCACCCTCCAACTCCAACTCCACCCTCCAACTCCACCCTCAAACTCCACCCTCCAACTCCAACTCCACCCTCCAACTCCACCCTACAACTCCAACTCCACCCTACAACTCCACCTCCACCCACCAACTCCACCCTTCAACTCCAACTCTACCCTCCAACTCTACCCTCCAACTCCAACTCCACCCTCTAACTTCAACTCCACTCTCCAACTCCACCCTCCAACTCCAACTCCACCCTCCAACTCCAACTCCACCCTCCAACTCCAACTCCGCCCTCCAACTCCACCCTCCAACTCCAACTGCACCCTCCAACTCCAACTCCAGCTCCACCCTCCAACTCCACCCTCCAACTCCACCCTCCAACTCGAACTGCACCCTCCAACTCCACCCTCCAACTCCACCCTCCAACTCCAACTCCAACCTCCAACTCCACCCTCCAACTCACCCTCCAACTCCACCCTCCAACTCCACCCTCCAACTCCACCCTCCAACTCCACCCTCCAACTCCACCCTCCAACTCCACCCTCCAACTCCACCCTCCAACTCCAACTCCACCCTCCAACTCCAACTTCACCCTCCAACTCCACCCTCCAACTCCTACTCCACCCTCCAACTCTAACTCCACCCTCTAACTCCAAGTCCACCCTCCAACTCCAACTCCACCCTCCAACTCCACCCTCCAACTCCACCATCCAAATCCACCCTTCAACCCCACCTCCACCCTCCAACTCCACCCTCCATCACTCAGGGACACCACCACATCACTCAGGGGCACCACCACATCACTCAGGAGCACCACCACATTACTCAGGGGCACCACCACATCACTCGGGGACACCACCACATCACTCGGGGACACCACCACATCACTCGGGGACACCACCACATCACTCAGGGACACCACCACATCACTCAGGGACACCACCACATCACTCGGGAACACCACCACATCACTCGGGGACGCCACCACATCACTCGGGGACACCACCACATCACTTGGGGACACCAACACATCACTCAGGGGCATCACTCAGGGGCACCACCACATCACTCAGGGACACTACCACATCACTCAGGGACACCACCACATCACTCAGGGGCACCACCACATCACTCAGGGGCACCACCACATCACTCAGGGGCACCACTCAGGGGCACCACTCAGGGACACCACCCCATCACTCGGGGACACCACCACATCACTTGGAGACACCATCACATCACTCTGGGACACCACCGCATCACTCGGGGACACCACCACATCACTCTGGGAACACCACCATATCACTCAGGAACACCACCACATCATTCAGGGACACCACCACATCACTCGGGGACACCACCACATCACTCTGAGACACCACCACATCACTCTGGGACACCACCACATTACTCTGGGACACCACCACATCACTCTAATACACCACCACATCACTCTTATACACCACCTCATCTCTAACCCTGGGCGTAGTAGGCGTAGTGGGGCTACGCGAAGCTACGCAAAGTGGGCAAGAAACTACGTCCACCTATGCACTTCACTTAGCCCCACTACGCGCCACCCGCCTCCCTCCCGCCCTCCCTAAATACTACCCGCCTCCCTCCCGCCCTCCCTAAATACTTAAATAACCTTCTTAAAAAGAATAAAAACAACTTACCTTGTCCACTGCGTCTCCGGGGCTCCCTCTTGTAAGCGCGCCACCATCTTGGATACTAATGCGCATGCGCGGCCGCCCGCCCATGCGCATTTCTCGTGAGAAATGCGCATGCGCGGGCGGCCGCGCATGTGCATTAGTGTCCGAGACGGTGGCGCGAATACGAGAGGGAGCCCCGGGGACGCAGCCGATAAGGTTAGTGGTTTTTATTCTTTTTAAAAGTGTTATTTGAGTATTTAGGGAGGGCGGGAGGGAGGCGGGTGGCGGGCAACTTCGCTACGCCCACGGAGTGGGCGTAGTGTTGCCTGCTACGCCTACTTTGCAAATGGCGAAGTAGGCCGTGGGCGTAGCGAAGTACTACGCCCAGGGTTACTCATCTCTCTAATACACCACCACATCACTCAGCCCAACCACATCATCACTCAGCACCACAACAGCACTGTCCTTGCTTGCTACCAACAAGCATTTCCATAGCCAATAGGACTCGCATTAGGAAAGTGTTAGCTATTGGCTTTGTGAATAACGATGCTATTAATTTATATATTTTCAAAGTCAACACATATTAAAATAAATGTGTCATTTACAATACCGATAGCTCACACTTTCCTAATGCAAGACCTATTGCATTGCAAATGCTTGTTATTTGTTTCGACCGATCCCTGTTTTTTCATCTTTATCTTTTTTTTCTTACTAGGACTAAAGTTTTAAGAATTGTAGAGTTTTTTTTCTTATTGCTATTGCAAGCACAGGATTTTATCTAGGAAACCTTTTCTTCATGGAAATCATTTGTCCACATTTCTCAATTTTTACAACATGTAGATTCACTAGCCTGGGGATCATTAGACTGTTAAAATGTAAATATTTGAAGAGTCAAGAGAAATGTAAATGAATTTCCCTCTTATTTCACCACTATGATATAAGCTATCCTCTCTCTGCATGGTTCCTCCCAATACTTTTCAGCCTTCTTACACATACCCTGTAGTTCCTTCTTTCTGGTACTCAAGAAAGTGAACTATGTTAGGTCACTTGGAACATCACACGCTATCCACCTTTCAATCAACTTCCACAAAATGCAATGCTTAAAATCAACTCTCTCTCATGTTTAATATTTGTTCAATTTAGCCCTATGAAATTGTTTCTTCTCAAATCTTAAACTCTGTGATTTATCTTCTGCCTTTTGCATAGAAGATCATGATTTCATTGCCATTTCCCAATTTGGACTGAGTGTTATAGATACAATACTCCCCACTTCCTCTCTTGCATAGTCAACCTGTCATTTATAATTTACTCATCTTCAATCAAACCCCCATCATTTCCTTTTCTATATGTGTCTCACAGAGCTGCATGCTCATCCTGTCTCATCTCTACTTCGACAACATCATGTCCAATTTTATTTCACTTTTTACAATTTATAGATGCTACACCTATCTACTTTTCTTTCCTCACACTCTGCCATCACATACATACCGTCCTCACACAGTATCACCGCTATTGCTCTGTGAATGGTTGTGTACTGTTTCATGAAGGATCCCCTCCTGAGCCAAAGTCACATATTTCTTCTTCTAACCTGATTCACCAATTACCCTCCCTAATTATACCAGTAAGCCCTCACCAAGCTAGTAATCTCAATGTCTAGTTTGAGAGCCAAGAAGTGTGGCTCAATGGTTAGAGCAGCAGACCCTGATGCAGAGGTCCAGCCCGGGACCAGGGTTCAATTCCCCACATCGGCGGGTCTTGGGCTCAAAAATTCCACGGACCTGATAATTCTCGCTCGGTGCCTATTCCAATCATGGAGTCCCCCTCTGCAACTCTGGGCAATAGCTTGCTTAATCTCCACAACGGCCCCCACAACGCTAAGGATGCCTGGCCTCCACCTTGGAGGTGCCCAGGAGTGGACACCTCATAGGGAAAGCCAGGATGGGTTCCACAGCGGTATTCGTACAAGTGCCTTGAGACCCTTGCGGGTGAGTAGTGCGCTATACAAGTATCAATGTACTTACTTTACCACATAACCAGTATCCCAAAAGCCTCTGTCACTTCATTATAACTCCTCAATATCCACAAGGTCTGTCTCCTCACTTCCATTATATTCCCCCAGGTACCTGACACTAAACCTCCCTAAGTACTTATCCTAGCTAACTGAGAAAGTGTTCAACTTGGCTGATTTTACTTGCACAAGTCCACAGAACATTTTCTTATTGGCACGGCTTAGCAAACCAGAGCCCTTTTTAGACTCCTCACAATTAATTTTGGAGTAATCAACAGACTGCTCATTAGTACATCGCGGAATCAATAACCCTTCACAGCTCTTGCTATCCACATTTGTCTCATTCAACATTGCCCTCTGCCATTTGGTTTGCGTTATTCTCTCCCCCTCCACCCTTCCACTTGAGAATACTTACGGTTAATGTGAGGGACCAAATATTCCTCCTTACCTTTAGAACATCCTTCAAAATATTTGAAAGTTCAATTCAGACCCTGCTGTCATGAAGTAAATCCTGATCATCTGTATATTAGCACAGTAATATTTAGTTACATTATTCCCGGTGAACCAGACAGCCAATGGGGGATCACCACTGCTGATAACACGACAGAGTCTATGCTCAGAGTTTAACACATGTTTAAGACTCTAATAGTGCACAACTGAAATGTATAGGTGAAAATCAATTTGGAATACAGCTTACATAAAGTCTGGTTTACACACAAAGCAACTTCCAGAAAAGGGGGGGCCACTCGGCCCCCACGCACACATGGCTGGGCCCGGCCCCCCCTCCCCCCTTACACCAGTGCTGGTTGGCTGCGCGTCCCGCCGGTTGCCCCGGAGGCAGTTTTGCGCTTCCGGGGCAAGGGGGCGGGATCGCGGTTTAGGGGGTGTTTAACAACCTGGGGAGCGCGGGAAGCGGCCTCTTTGTGCCCGCGCTCCCCGGGCTCGCTCCTCGCCCCGCCATTAATTTTCTTTTCTTTCCCCCTTTTGCAGGTACTACGGCGCGGGCGTGCTTCACTGCGTGTGCTCACCGGGCCAGGAATTACGGAGGCAGAAGAGCGAGTAACCAGCTGTGGCGGTATTCGGGGGAGCAGTGCAAGCAGTGTTTTAGGTCACTTCAGCCTCGCTAGGAGGCTGTCATTTAATGTTGTTCTTGTTTTTTCGTAAAGGCAGAAGAAGGAACGAGTTTGAAATACCATTCTCGAGGAAAAAATGGTGATAACAGAGGGGCTCCGTCGGAACGGCAAGGAGCTGCAGATGGCATGGGCGGTTCACGTGGGACTCACAATGCTCAGGGCAGCAACAGTTTATTTCCCGAGGTCGTGCAAGCCAGGAATTCTGCTGTCGTCATGAGGGCCGGCTGGGGGTATTGGATTGGGACCGACGCCGAATGCTGCAGTCTCTCGTGCTCGGCACCGGAAGGGTGAGTGTACATGATGCCCCGGGATGCATTGTGGAGCAGCTGTTGCATGGTTTGGCGTCGCGCACAGACTGCGCTGTGATGATGGTTTATGAATTTAGCTCGGGGGTAGAGCGCGTAATGTGAATGCACCCCCTCTCCTGAAGTGATGGCATGTGTAGTCTGCAACATAAACGAGTGTGTGGTGGCGGTGCAGCTGCTACTCTGTAATTGTGGCATGAACTCGGTATTATGGCATTTTACATGAGCGCCAGTTGCGTTACACCAGTTCATGCTCATATAATTTTTTTAAATCAGGGAGATGAAGTGATTTGCCCGGAATAAAAGCATGTTAAGGCCCATGTACCAAGGGCCAGCTTGGTCTGTTCTCATGTAGAGTTCCTAAACAGATTTAGGACTGTGCTCGTGAGCTGACCTGAGCAAAAAGATTGTGAGCTGGAGCCAAGCTGCTACAAGAAAACATGATGAGATTTGAGCAGCAGCGTGTTAGAAGTAGAGGTCTGTCCTTGAAATGCACTTGGCAAAAGAATCAGCTTAGCTCACGGCTTTGAGTGTCCTATGGGTGAGCAGTCGCTCTGTCTCACCAGTACTGGAAGGTGTGGACCAGCTGCGAACAATCACAGATTGTGTTCACTGAAAGGTTGAGTCTCCTGATCTTAGTGTGACCTGCGTAGTGCTTATTCTGTCTGTAAACATGAAGCGCTGAGTAGCCAGAATCGGACATACTGTTGACAATGAGTGTTAAATGTTTCTCCTTTGGAAACCTCGCAGCCTTTTAGCTTGTGATTAAGCCTGCATGACACACGTCTCTTTTGCACTAGGGAGAATTTGTGGCCTTCGCAGCAGTGCCCCAAAGTGTATATTATAGAATAGTGAATCACTCGGAGCTCTCACGTTTCCGAGGTTCATGCGTGAAAGGCTTAGCAATCCTTCTGGCTTCCTTTCCATTCTGATGCTAGTAGTCGTGCTTGTATAATGAGACAGACAAGACTGCACGTGCCGGAATGCAAAGAAAGAAACTGGAAGCTACTCACGCGCGGATATTGGAGGCTAGAACAGCGTTACTGCTCACCAATATTACAAGAACTCTTCACTTGTGACAAATAGCAGGACAAATCCGTTTGTCCAACATGTGCTGCTTGTTTAGAATTGGAATGGAGTAAACTGTACTTGCACGATGGAAATTTGGTATTTATACACACAAGTGGCAAAAACAATGAAAAATCAGTTTGCCTTTTTCACACTTTGTTCGTTGTTTTTCTGTTGAAACATTCACTATGATGCATGGAAAATGGTTTAGAAGCTTTCAATGGTCCAACAGGTGCAGTGACACAGGGGCCCAAAGTTCTAGGAACCCCTCTAAACACCTAATATTGCTACATTTTGCCACTGAACAGGCAGTGACAAGTACTGGTATCTTGCGGACAACAGGGTCATGATTTGAAAGGTGCAGGGGCGCCAAGTCAAAGAATTGTCAGAATCCCTCTAAACATTTAAGGTGGCTATTACATAGGTAGTGGTGTTGTACCCGTGCTAGTTCAGTAGGTACAGCATACGTTCCTTCCCGTCGAGGTGATGGGTTCAAGCTCCACGTCGGGCGTAGCAGTCTGTTTTCCTATGCGTTCGTATAAGTTAAAAACAGGATTCGGTACTAAATACGCAATTTAAAATAATCCGACAAGTGTGTTCATTCTGCTCTGTTTACAAAATATGTCGAGGTACCAATTAGAGTGTTTCTTTCTTTTAGTTACTCTACACATAAAGGTGGATGTACATTGTAATACTGCAGTGCACTCACTTGATGATGTTACCATTGCACAATCTTACAAGGGGGGGTGGCATTTATTTAGTAGGTGTGATAGTAATGTCAAGCCCAGCGCAGGCAGGGGCACGGGGTGAGGCTAACTGTCAGGGCCGCCTGACTAGGACCCATGCCCATTTTTTTCTACTTTAAAAATTTAGCACTGTGGGATCTAACTAGCTCTACCCAGTTGAAAAGCCCTGGTACACTTTTCGAGTGTGTGTGCGGCAGTCTGCTATGCTCCCATTGTAATACAAATGAAATCTGTACAGTGCCGCCACCCCTGGCGGCTAGGACTGCACTCTACCAACCAAATATAAACATTTGATCATGCGAGAGAGAGCCAGGTGTGGAAGTACAATTCCCTGCTCGTTCCTAATATTGAGCCATGATTTCTCTGCTGCTTTATTGCACAAGCTATGCAGCACTTTACCTCCGGATAGACTTGAACTGGGTGCTTTCTTGGGTAGGGATGGAGCTATACTTCACTGAGGGCACTAACGAGTTGAACTAATCTAGTGTGCCAATGATGTTGAGAGTGCTATAAAGGGGAGCTGCATTCCAGCCAAACTTGAGGGGAATTATGGGAGCATAGTGGGAGAAAGTTGCCTGGCATATGCTGTCCAATATGCTAGTGGGCACATTGCACCAGTCCAAACGACCCTTATTGATGGTAGGTTAAAGACAACCGTATTAGAATACTATCCTAGTGGTAGCTATGGAGAGCAGCCTTCAGGCTAAATCTTGGAGGAATGTAAAGCAGCTTGTTTTACCAGTCTATAATCTCATGAATGAGTAAATGAAAGGAGAACCACACCAGGTGTAGATAAAATATATGTATGTGTTCTAAACACATCGCTCTAGTCCCTTTATGAGGCTAGAGGCAAATAATTACAGTCAGTAAACTTATTTAACACACAGTAAATTAGCACAAATGCGTTGAGCTAGAACTGCGGGGGCCACCAGGAATCACACAAGGTAGTGACACATGGGGACCCACGCGAAGGAAAAGCTTTTATCTCACAGGTCTTCTCATTTTAGTACTACTATCAATGGCATCAACCGATCTGATAGTTTCAACAAGCGTGGAACTTATCCACGCTAATGACCACTTTCTTGGGGTCCTGATAATCCTACACACCCTGGCCCCTGTCGTCACACCTTCAAAGGTGTCCAAGAGCCCAGTTGCGGCATCACATAGGCAGTGGGGGGGCGGGTGTCTTAGCCCTAGGCTCCATGTGCTGGTAGTGTGCTTGGTATTGACAGTAGGTAATCATGGAGGGGCTATGGCATTCACTGTAGCCTGCAGGCTTATCTTAGGCAAGGTGATACTAATAGGCACCACACGGTATAAGCAATGGGGAGGGCCGGTGTCTATAGCCCTAAGCGCCAGGTGCTGGTAGTTGGCTTGGTATTGACAGTAGGTAATCATGGGGCGGCTATGGCATTCACTGTAGCCTACAGGCTTAGTCTTAGGCAAGGTTATACTAATAGGCAACACACGGTAGCATTGAGTTAACTGCTGGGGTTCATCTCAGATAAAGCCTAGCATCTGAGGACATTGAATGCAGACACGGGTGGGGCAGCTACTTTGGCGGACGTTGACATACCGCAACATAGTCGTATTGCGGTGCGCAATCATTTGCAGACTTATAACATCCTTGTCGATGGCATGGCAGTTATCTTGGCAGTGAGTCGTGGGTGACCTTCCCTAGTAAGTAACCATAGAGGGGCGATGGCACTCACTGTGGCCTGCAGGCTTATTCTCAGGCAAGGTTATACTAAGAGGCACCCCACGGTAGCACTGAGTTGAAGGAGCTACATGTCACAAACTGATGCTATGCTGACCACTCGCAGCGGCGAGTTATGAGAGAAATGCATCTGGGGTTAATCTCAGCTAAGGCGTAGCACCTGAGGATAATGATGATTGCAGGCACATGTGGGGCAGCTTTCGTTAGGAAGCCAGAAACCTCTACCTAACCATACAGCGCATTGCACGGCATTTCACTGTGTATTGTCCTGAAGTAATCATGGATGGGCTATGGCATTCACTGTGGACTACATGTCTAGGCTTTCATGAAGGTCATACTACCAGGCACCCTTATGGTAGCCCTAATGTGAATGTTCCGCAGGTGGCACAAGAGGGATGCTATGCGACACACTGGCGGTTGCAGGTTGTGATGGGAATGCATCTGGGGCAGACCTTAGCTAAGGCTTAGCGTGTAACAACAACATAGGACATGCATGTGTACTGTATCTTTCGTCCGGAGGCCAGAAGCACTAATCGTCTGTGTTTGTTTTTATTTTATATCTGACCGGACCCATGGTTGATACCTGGGAAGGGCACCACTCCACAACTGCAGGAGGTGGACAGACAAGAGGATCGTTACACCTGGATCGGGAGTGTCAAGAAAAAGCATCAAGGGTGATGAGCGGCCATTTCAACGGTGAAAGCGGTGCCGGCGGGTAAAGGTGCTACACATGTATCATAATTTGTGGTGTGTAAGGGTCACTCATTTTGGGTTGCCAGGGTCAGGGCAATGCACGGCAGGTGTATGCCGTCACAGTTTGACCAGGAACACAAATCATGGAGGGGGTGTAACATCACCCTCGTTGGGAAATGGATACGGCTAGGGGGGCGCCTGGGCGCAAGGCCCCCTTTTCTTCATAAATAACACTGCGAAGGGTTAGGAGGCTCCATGCTAAGAAGGTAGGCTGGCGCAGGGCTTAGCCTAACAATGACGGTGTGGCATCAACAGAAATTAGCGGTGGAAGTATAGGGCCTGGTGCACCAGGATGCAGATGACGGAGGCCAAGTAGCGGCACCGAGAGGGGGTGTTAGGTGCCTATGAGTAGGCCAGCCCCAGCTTTAGACCCTGCAACTTGAACAGGATACCCCCGGTCACAGCAACTACAGGGACCCATAGATGGGGTCTGTCCATCCAGAATGGGGAGTGTGAGGTACTTGATAGGCTCACCCCACTACCCGCAGTCATTATATGACATGCGGGTAATACCGATTGGGTTGAACTGGGCAAAGGGGGGTCCTGGTGGAAGGGATAATCTCAGTAGTAAGCAGGTTAGCAACAATAAATTCAGACTGCACCAGAGGGGGATCAAAGTTGTTTCCTAGGCCGCAGTAGAGGGGCGTGGACTCTATTAGTGCGCTGAATCACTCTGTAAAGAGGATCAACACTTGGATTGAGAAATTATGTCAAACATCTCAATTGCAAAGAATAGTTGGCCATGGTGGGAGGGATGGTTCTGCTTGCAGGATGGGGCCCATTTGACAGTCAGGGAATGCCCTATTGATAAGGAACATCTAGAGGGGTAGAGGGTTTTATTAGGGAAATATGACCTTTCAGTGTAGGCTGCTGGGGGGGGGCCAGATAGTCGGTCAACTATGCTGGCCTGTGGCGGTAAGGTCATAATCGGTGAGCAGCAATTTAAGGTCCTTAGGTGGGGGGGGCCCCATTCACGAAAGGGGTCGCCCAGGGGGAGGGGCCATTGGTCTCTCCCAGAACTTCAGGGGCAGGATATCCGCTTGCTTGGGTGCGGGGGAGGGGAGTCAACGCTTTCCTCAGGCTGGTAGCCACCCCACACATACACTATGATGCTAAGGGCGCGAGTGTAAGGGCCCTCCTGTTATGGTTAAATGGAGTTCACGGAGCGCACGAGGGTAAACGGGCTCTTGTCGCGCATGCGCATCTCGGACGTGAGAGCGTAGCTGGGTAAAAGGATCTGACACCGGTTAGCGACCTTGCCGTAGGACCAGAAATTATTAAATTGCAAATTGATATCAGGATGTTAGATTCGGTTAGGAACCACGCTGTATTAGACATTTGTTAAGGTTAGCCCACCATACCTGTCTAAACTGGATGTAAATCTAATGTCTGAATTTTGCATTTAATAATTATGTAAATAATGTTATTTTATTACATTTTTAATTTTGTTTCATATTTTTAATAAATACGGCCGGGGGGATCGAGACCCCCTGCCTTCCAAAGAATTCTGTTGTTGATCTGAATGTGTAACTGTAGTATGCACGTTAAAGGGGGGGGTGGCCGGCAGTCGCAGACCATGAGAAAAGGGGGGGGCACTCGGCCCCCACGCACACATGGCTGGGCCCGGCCCCCCCCCTTACACCAGTGCTGGTTGGCTGCGTGTCCCGCCGGTTGCCCCGGAGGCAGTTTTGTGCTTCCGGGGCAAGGGGGCGGGATCGCGGCTTAGGGGGTGTTTAACAACCTGGGGAGCGCGGGAAGCGGCCTCTTTGTGCCCGCGCTCCTCGGGCTCGCTCCTCGCCCTGCTGTGGGGCCATTAATTTTCCCCACCCTCCATCCCCTTATAGCAGAATTCTGGTGAGGACACTGGTAGGTATACGGTGTAACGCTATGCAATGTCAGGAGAATAAAGGTTTGTCTTCCTTAAGCTCTTTTTCCCCGTTTACAGGCAATGTTAATATGTATATGTTTTCTGGGTGTGTTTTGCTGTTGCATTAACTCTTTTTCCTTAGGCCTTTTTTCCATCTTAGATTAGTACTGTCGTATTTATTATGTGGGTCTGGCGGTAAGGTCATAATCGGTGAGCAGCAATTTAAGGTCCTTAGGTGGGGGCGGCCCCATTCACGAAAGGGGTTGCCCAGGGGGAGGGGCCATTGGTCTCTCCTAGAACTTCAGGTGCAGGATATCCGCTTGCTTGGGTGCGGGGGAGGGGAGTCAACGCTTTCCTCAGGCTGGTAGCCACCCCACACATACACTATGACGCTAAGGGCGCGAGTGTAAGGGCCCTCCTGTTATGGTTAAATGGAGTTCACGGAGCGCACGAGGGTAAACGGGCCCTTGTCGCGCATGCGCATCTTGGACGTGAGAGCGTAGCTGGGTAAAAGGATCTGACACCGGTTAGCGACCTTGCCGTAGGACCAGAAATTATTAAATTGCAAATTGATATCAGGATGTTAGATTCGGTTAGGAACCACGCTGTATTAGACATTTGTTAAGGTTAGCCCACCATACCTGTCTAAACTGGATGTAAATCTAATGTCTGAATTTTGCATTTAATAATTATGTAAATAATGTTATTTTATTACATTTTTAATTTTGTTTCATATTTTTAATAAATACGGCCGGGGGGAACGAGACCCCCTGCCTTCCAAAGAATTCTGTTGTTGATCTGAATGTGTAACTGTAGTATGCACGTTAAAGGGAGGGTGGCCGGCAGTCGCAGACCATGTTTGAACGCTAGGTGGCAGTGCAGGCTCCCGAGGAGAGAAGAGCGAGGAGCGAGCGAGGAACAGGCGAGGAGGAGGTGAGCTGTCACTGCTGCTGCCACTGCCAGAGGACGCCCGGGGGCTCCCCCGTGGATCTAGGACTGCAGAGAATCGGCAAATCGCGGTAGAGACCCGGTTTTCACACGGCCTGCACCCGCGAACTGTTGACTGCTGCCTCTGCCCCTGTCACAACATAGGCAGCCTGCGGTAAGGAGCGAGCAGCCAGCGAGGAGTCTGCGTTTACACCCGGGCAGGCGAGAGCAGGGTCTGGAGCGCGGCCTCTGCTATCAGAGGCTGCAGAGTGTTGTGCCCGGGTGCGCCGCGGAAAGCGGCTCAACTAGGTTGGGTGCAGCTGCGGTGCCCCAGTGTGCCCTGCTCCTGATCCCCCTGTTATCTCTCTTCAGCCTCCAACTCAGTCTTCCCATTCAGCCCCCCCCCTTAAACCTTCACTCACCAATGGGATAGGCTGGCCGAGCGGAGTAGTTTAGTCATTTTAAACCACACAACTGTTTCATCCCATAACGAAAGTGTGGAGAGTCATCCGAGTCATCCCAAGTTTCGCCTGGAGAGAGAATAGCCTTGAGTATCCTTGACCTGGCCGTGCACACTTGCAAAGGAAGGGAAGGACCCCTTTGTAGTTAGTAGTCCGCCACCCATTGGACACAGTACAAAACCGGTGATTGGGGGCGAGTTGGAAGAGCAGAGGGGTTGTGCAGCGGGGTTGAGTAGGGTCCAGCACAGGTTAGTGCACTCCTGCTGCCCCGCTCTTGGTACCCCACACCCATCAACCATCAACCAAAAACAGAGCGAAGGCTGGCTGTTGCCCACTGAGGTCAAACCTCTCAATTTATAAGAGCCACGGGTGTTCCTTTATTCCATAAGGAAGCCAAAAACGTTAAAGAAGGAAACCCAGCAACATTAAGCTACAGTTACATCACAATGCGGTCCGGAAGGCAAAAGAAAGAAACAACAAAAATCTGCAAGAAGCTGAACAAAGACCTTACAGAGTCACCTGGGGAATCGGAGTTGGTGCAATCCCCCCCAGGCACCATCACCGCCCCCTCTACAGCATCATGATTATAAACCTAGCACCTCGGTCCAAACAACCACAACGGAAATAATAACCTCTCCAGCACCCCTCACTCAACATCATAATACGCAGGATGAAACACGTAACGATACAAAAAAGAGGACCCTCAGAGATTATTTTAAGAAAAATGGATCAAAAGCCCAAACTCTAATCAACCCCAATGTAATATCGTCTGTATTAGTTCAGCCATCCCAAATTCTTCCCAACACCTTGTTCAGATTAAAGTGCAGGCCCTGATCCACGAACAGCTCCACAATCAGGTCACTCTCACACCTCCAGACAGTTGTTCTACAAGGAACGTACTCCATACGCCAGAAAAAAAGGGGCCAAGATCAGTCATCCAGTCTGGAGACATGTCTTCTACTTTACAACAAGCGCTTCAACTAAACAAGGATCAGTGTTCATCCCCAATATCTATTTCAAGCGACAATGACTCCCCTCTCAACACCCGGTTACCCCCGCAGCATGAAACCAACCCTCTCATAGATAACTCGGTCTCCCCTGGAAACAAAATAAATTCTTCCCCCCAAGCAGTGCAGTGGACCAGGACCACTCCGGGTATCATTAAACCATTAACACCAACAACCCCACCCGTTTTGGCCCACCAGGAAACTGCTGAGGCCAACCAAGGGGAACCCAATGGCCACTCCCTCATGGACTTATCCTTCTTCAAAACAGAATCAAATAAAACAGAAGATGAGACTGAAGGTCTCAACCCCATAGTATTTGAATTCACCGCCGTCTGGCCCCAGCTTTTACAAACTCTACATTCCACAGTATCGGCTTTAAATTATCATTCAGATAAATTCGATTTACAAGTTGACCTTTTAAACACACTAGCAGTATACACGGCAGGGATTGACAATAAATTTGAAGGCTTGAACGTCTTAATTACAAAAGCACAATCCAAAGTCAACCTGACCCAAGCAATATGCTGCTGCACACCAATCATTGATAGCCTGTAAACGCTTCCCCAGTTCCTTGCCCTGGTCTTGACAGATATAAGAAAATTACCATCAGGTTTGCATGATACACCATATCACTCATGCCTGCTCACAAATAACGTAACTACTCAGAAAGATAACGATCAAAGCATAAACCATAATAAAATCAGCAACGGCAACAAGGTTTTACCTGCAAAAACTGATATTCAACTGACCAACGTTACAGTACCAGTACCGTTTTCAGATAATCAAGTGGCTCCCAAGGAGTTCAGTATCTTTCTAACCGCAAAACTAAGCAATAAAAATAACATCACCTTAAAAACAGAAACACTGCTTACGTCTGAGACAAGGCAAGATATTGACACTCGAGACGTATACTCGAGGTCAAGACCTATGAATAAACCCCTTCAAAACCAACATTTAAGCAAAAGGGAAAGGAAGAGACTAAGGAAAAAACGCAATAAACGCTGCACAGTGACCGAAAACACGACTAATGCCCCCCCCCACGCCGGAAAGGATAACACACGACGTGGCTCAATCAATTCTGCGAGTTCTGATAGCATCTTTTTACTATCACAAAACTCATCTTTGCAAGTACCCACAGAGTCTACTAGTAAGATGTTATCATCTCCCGCCAACAGTAAAAATCATAAGGACACATCCGTAGCCACGGACGAGTTCTTAGTAAAGTCCCCATACCAATTGCCCCTAGATGAGTCAGGAGGAGCCATCAAGTCAGAAACATTGCCCCATATGGTTACGATCAGACCTGAAGACCCGATAGCTTTAACAAATATGGTAAATTCATTAAGGGATAACAAAAACCGGGAAAAGATAGACCAGCATGAGAACGAGTATAGGTCAAGACACAAAGAGAATTTTCAAATAACACTATTCAAGAACCGGGACATAATACAAACGGGCAAACAGTCCCCCAAGATTGAGGACCACCAACCTCAAGAAGAACAAGTGGTACACAAGCAACAATTACATCATACCCAAAGGAGAATTAATTTACCCCAGACAATAGATAACAAGAAACATAAGACCCCCTTCCAGATCTCGACAACAACAGATCCAAAAACGAAATTGTTATTTATTCCTGAATATCACACTCAAGGACCACATGACATCCTGAACAGGGGGAACATTCTGAAACTTTTTAAAAACAACCCTGAACTGTGCCATATTAAATCCAACGATATAACTTCGATTGAATTCAGACCCATCGGAAGTAATCAACTCACCGAACCAACGTTAATCACCTTTTCAACCGCAGTAATCAAGGCGCAGGTTCTAACAATGTCTGATTTACTTAATACATGGGGAATTAAAGCAGTTCAACAAGCGGAACCACGGTATCCATCGGTTCTTGCAAAATCCCCGGCCTTACTCGATCAACCAGGACCTTCATCTCTTTCAATATTAAGATCCCCTAAAGGCCGATCCCCAGGAAGTGCCATATGCCCTGCAACAGAGGAGGTCAAAATCACGGCGTCTGTCTGGGCTTGGCTGCCAGCGGCCCTGGACGGGGAAAACCAAAATTGAATCAGCACTCAGCCCGGTCTTTCAGTATGCTCTTGGAATATTAACGGCCTCACTACGAAACTTTAAAAAACATTTTTTTTTAAAATTATTTTATTTGAGATATATCTAACATAACAAAAAGGAAAAACATATTGTATTACAGTCAGTTCGGTAACGACATCAGCAGACACATCGGATTAAAGTAATCATACAATGTGATCTATGCATGGTATACTTGGTGATAACCTCCATCTCCCCGGTGACAGGAGCATCAGCTACAATAAATCATTCCCACATGCGAAATGCAAAAATATACAGTGTCTGTACTCGAACATCTCGCCCCAGCACCCCCAGTGGGCAACACAGACTTCCTTCCATAACACGAAGTTAACCCATCACCATTGTTGTGACTCCATTACCTACTTTTAGGGGTAACAATAGGTAGTCTCGGCCTATATGCACTGGCAGTGAATGTATCAGCGTGGTATGTGCTTGTCCTGTAGTGTCCTCTCATGTCCCCGACCCCAAGGCAGATCGCGTTTCGTCAGTGTCATCAGTGACCGCCACTGGTATCCTCTCCAGATACAGCGCCCAGTAATTCTTTGGTCGATTTCTTGGGGGTAATAGTTCGCAGTATAGGCCTGATTGTGTGCAACAATATACCATGTCAGTAGTCCATTTATGGAATGTTGGAACGGCCCTTTCATCCAGGTGAGTGCCACACACCGTCTAGCTACTAGGAAGGTTATATCTATCAATCGGCGAAATTCCGGTGCTATATCTTTGGAATATCCCAGTAGAGCGAGCAGCGGATTAGGGGTTAACGCTAGTTCAGTGACTCTGTTTACCTCGGTATAGATTTCATGCCAAAAAGCAGCCACTTTCGGGCACATCCATGCCAAATGAAAGAAATCAGCAGTGGGTGCCCTGCATCGTACACAGCTGGGATCGTCTCGCAATCCATACCTATTCAGACGCTCAGGTGAATAATATACCCTATTTAAAAATTTAAAATGTAACAGTCGGTGTCTGCCATTTAACCCCTTCGATGCTCATGACGAGCTCAGCTCGTCATGATGCACACTGCTCGTGTGCTCATGACGAGCTGAGCTCGTCATGAACAATGGGATTCAATAAATGTCAGCACAGGAGGGGAATGAGTCAAGCACCCAAGGTGTTAAAGAGATCTTCCCGACATTGGCACAGCAATATTTCCATTCATCCTCTGGGAGATCTATCCCCAGATCGGACTGCCATGCCAACCTAGGTTTCGTATATGGTGATGTTCTTTCGGTCAGTGTGTCGCGATAGAGACGTGATATGAGTCACGCTGGGGATTTAGCCGTGACCACATACTCAAATGAGTGCACTGTAGGTGGTTCCTCCATGTCCTCACCAAGTAACATTCATAGGGCGCTTCGTACTCTATGAAATTGGAATCTAGCCAGAGGTGGTACTCTCGGACCTCCCTCCACAATTACCTCCTCCCAGGTACGGACCGTGCCGTGAAGGAAGAGGTCCCCCATGGTGCGTATCTGTACTTTTGCCAGGGCCGCTATAACTCCCTTATCCTTGCATGGATCCAGCCATGAGCACCATTCTAGTTTCGCCCCCGGTGCGTATAGCAGTGAGCAGGCCTGAGCGTCCATTAGATGGTACCAGGCGTGAGTCACCGCATTAAGAGAATCTAGTATGCCCGTACGATATCTCTGGGACGAGCCATAAGTGCCGGTAGCGGTGTCGGATCAGCAACTATGCCTTCAATGAGAATGTGAGGGGCGTTGGCTGGACCGTGTATCCAATAAGACGCATGCACACCCTGAGCGGCTCGATAGTATAGCTCCAAATCAGGAGCCTGTAAACCTCCGTCCTCGTAAGGTCGAATAAGGATATCCCAAGCTACCCTGGGCTGTTTACCGGCCCAGACTAATCGTAATATCAATGAGTGCAGTTGCCTAAAAAAATTGCTAGATAACACCATGGGGATATTACTGAACAAAAACAGGAATCGGGGAAGTACAATCATCTTGAGCAACGAAATCCTGCCCATTAAGGAAAGGGGGAGGCCAATCCACCTCTCTATGTCGTCCTCGAGTTTTGAGATTGCAACGCCATAATATTCCCGTAGGACCACTTCCGCATCTGTGTGGAGCTTTATGCCTAGATATCTGACCGAATCAGTGGACCATTGTATGGGATAGTCCGAATCTATTCTGTTGGTGGCCGGAGTAAGGGGGAACATCACCGTTTTGGTCCAGTTAACCATAATCCCAGATAATGATCCGAACAAAACTACCTCTCTCCAAACCCTCGATAGGTTTGTGTCTGGGTCTCGTACATAAAGAAGAGTGTTGTCTGCATACGTAGATACTATCAGGTTGTAGCCAGGAAAGCGGATACCTCAGTGACCATGGTATTCCCTGAGGGGGCATGCGAGTGGTTCCGCTACTAGGGCGTACAGGAGGGGGGAGAGGGGGCAACCCTGTCTGGTGCCTCGCTCAATGCTAAAAGGTTCCGCAGTGAACGATCCCACCCAGATACGCGCCTGTGGTGATGAATATAGTGTGGTAATTAGTTGTATGAACAGCTCCCCAACTCCCATGCGTTGTAATACTGCTCGTAGAAAAGGCCATTCGAATAGTCAAACGCCTTCTCCATATCTAAGAACACCGCAACTGCGGGCACCTCCTGCCTGGTATGTTGAAAGGCAGCAAATACCGTACACAAATTGTAGGTTAAGGTACGGCCAGGGACAAATCCCGCTTGTTCGGGGGCCACCAGGGTAGGCATCAGCGGACTGATACGATTTGCTACTATTTTTGCAAAGATCTTTGCATCCACATTAAGAAGAGATAGCGGTCGATAGGAAGCACAGTCCTCTGGGGGCTTACCCGGTTTGAGAAGAGCTATAATGACCGACTTGCACATTGTCGGGGGCATCCTCCCATCTTCTGCGATCTGTTTCACTAATTTCAGTAGCTTAGGAATCAACAGCTCTGAGTATGTCTTATAAAAGGTGGCAGGGAAGCCGTCACTTCCCGGTGCGCTACCTGCCCTCATCGATGACAGCGCCCAGACAATCTCTTCCCTACCAAATGGACGTGCCAGGAATTCGCGGTGTGTGTTTTTAAGCCAAGGTAATTGAATATGTGTCAAATACTCCATGATACGCTCCTCCGACATAGGGCCTCTCGAAGCGTACAGTGCAGCGTAGTATTCACGGAAACAAACCACTGCTTCCGCTTTTCCTAGAACCTTGCCAGTGAGAGGAGAGCGAATAGCTGCCTTCCTGTCATTCTGTCTACCTTGCTTGGCCATCTGCGCTAATACCGCCCCTGGGCGTTCCCCCTCTCCATAAGACTTGGCAATAGCGTATTTTCCTAGATACTTCACCTCAGCATCCGCTTCCTCGTTATATTCTCTAATCGTTTGCGCTATTTTCTGTGTCAGGTCCGTGCTACGGTCAAGAAGACGACGTGTTTCAATATCCTTAAGCCTGCGCTCTAAAAGCGCCAGGCGATCACGGATGGACTTGAGGACTCCAGCATGTTTAGAAATGAGGATACCTCGTATAAACGCCTTAAAGGCCTCCCAGAGTGTCTCACTACGAAACTTCAATCTACCCATGGGATAACATTCTTAAAAAACCACAAGGTCATACTATTGCAGGAAACATGGTCCCTGGTCAGTCTTCCAATAGAAGGATACCTGGAATATAGAGTCCCCGCTCAGAGGTCACATAAACCTGGCCGACCCAGCGGCGGTCTTTCAATCTACATCTCAGTTAAGCTAAATGTTAATATTGTCCAATTGAAACTTAAGGAAGACTGGATCTCTGGTATAAGGACAGACAACCCCAAACAGACTGACCAACTGATCTTGATCTACGTTTATATTTCACAGAGTATTACGGAGAAAAAAACCAAGTTCAACCATTTAATCCAAACCCTGTGTAACCTAGAAAGTAAGTACAAAAGACCAGCCTGCCTAGTATCTGGTGATTATAATACAAACCTCTTTCAAGAACTTTCTGAAGAATATGTTGCACCATGGCCAGACATTCTAGAACAAACAAAACCTACCGGCACCAAATATAGCAAACTCGGCGAATACATGGTGCTACAACTCAGTGCTCTGGGCTACACAATCCTGAATGGACGTTTCCCTAAGGACAATCCACCAAATTGGACAAGATCAAATGGTCATATTCACTCGTTCCTAGACTACACCATCTGTAATAAGGACATCCTACCCCTGATCAAGAATTATGCCATAGTCGCTCGAGGTGAAAGTGATCACCATCCTCAAGTGATCACTTTGTCATTTCACTTAGCACATCACGCCACAACAAGCCAAATCTCAGGAGGGGATAACACCGAAAATCTCAAAAGGCTGAAATGGTCAGATACAATTATACCAGCAATAATGGGCAAATTTAGAGCCCTGCAAGACCTAAGGAGCACCAATGAACCATCGCCAATTACAGCATGGGACACCTTCTCCCGGGAACTGCTCAAAAACTTTTCTCGTACTTCAAGAAAAAACAAAAAATGTAATCTAGCAATAACAACAGATGAAATTAAGAAATTAAAATCAATACGTAACAGTACGCTAAGAAAAGCTCGTAGGCACCTAGGAGAAGATCAGATATTCAAAAAATATAAGGTAGCCCAGAAAGCACTTTGACAAGCAATATTCCTCGAAAAAAACGTTCCGAACAGTTTTGGATAAAACTGACACAAGCAAGTAGAAGTCATAACCCAAAAGCTTTCTGGTCACTCGTCAACTCCAAAACACACAAGCAGGGAGGACAAAGTAGCGCCAACGTCTCCGAAGCTGAATGGGTACTCTATTTAACAACCCATTTCGAGGAACAAGAAAAAGAAGCTGGTCCACTGGTAAAGTCCCCGGTATTGGCCCAACAACGCAACTACTGCCAACCATTAGGCACAATGGATGCAGATTCACTAAAGAAAAAAGCGGAATCAAACATAAGGACGCCACCGGCACCGCTCCAGCCCCCAGAACCATTCCAACATGTTCTTACAAATTTTGGAACCATCATGGATAAAACCGTTCGAATTATAACCGAGGGTCGCACAGACGGAGCCCCGGGGCCAAATGGGCTACCACAGGCTTTGTTAAAAAATGACACAGTATTCTGGGACCATCAACTGGCACCTATTTTTTCCCACTGCTGGACCAATTTGAAATTACCAGAATCGTGGCATGGCGCCATCATACATCCAATCTATAAGGGAGGCAAGAGATCAGACCCTAAAAATTATAGGATGATCACCCTACTGGACTTAGAATCAAAATACTATGCCAAACGGCTCCTTTAAGATCTGGGGTCTTGGGCAACAAAAAATAATCTAATACCTTTCAACCAGACAGGATTTATGCAAAAATCAGGCACCATAACAAATTTGCTTACAATATCCGTCTTATTGGAAAAATCGGCTTCCTCAGGAATGTTAATGCATGGCTGCTTTGTGGACTTTAAGGCCGCCTTTGACCGCGTACCCCGTAGTCTATTATGTCTCAAATTGCGGAAATGGTGGACTCCACCAATTCTTCTACGAGCAATAATTGTGCTACACACCAACACATGGATCTGCATAAAACTTGGGGACGGATCATATACCTCAAGGAAAATCCCAACATCATGCGGAGGGAAACAAGGATGTGTATCAGCACTCCTTCTTTCAATCTCTTCATCTCCGACCTGTCAAGGTCACTCGACGAAGTTAATTCTCATCCTCCAAACCTTGCCGGGGTAAGAGTCAGCAATCTATTGTACACGGACGACTTAGTGCTGCTGAGCCACACCAGGGTAGGCCTACAGAGACTCCAGGATCAATTGTTCCTTTACACCAGCGGGAACAAACTGGAATTGAACCTAACAAAGACAAGGGCAATCACCTTTGGGTCAAGGAAATATCGAGGAGGCGGCTGGCTGTACGATGGCAAAAGTGTTGACAAAGCCATCTCATATAAGTACCTGGGGGTCAACATGGATAGAAGGGCCTCATTTTCCAAACATAGAGACAAGGTAGAAGCCAAAGCTTTGACAATCCAGGTGGCATTCAAGACTCTTGCCAGGCAACAGTCCGGGCCGAGTCTGACCCCACTCATAACAGTCATGAAGGCAAAAACCATCAATGTTCTCACTTACAGCCAGGAGATCATGCAAGGGAAGGACAACACCCTTGTGAATAAAATAACAACAAGAATATTCAAAGAAGTGTTGAGCCTTCCAAAATCTTAGTCTCCCGCTCAAATACGTCTCGAGTATGGCCTTCAAGACCATCAAGCAGTAGGGGCCTGAGCCTTCATCAGGCTGTGTAATAAGTTGCGTACCTCCAGAGAAGGAAGCCTGGAGGCTCTCTTGTGGCAGGAAATCTCAGCCGGACAACTTGGTAGATCATATTGGCGATATCTACAAAACTCCCTAAAACTCCTGGACTCAGAAGAAATCTGGAGCTCGAATCCACCGTAGCAGGCACTGAAAATCCACATTAAAAGGAACGTGCGCCTTTGGTCCTTCCATTCAGACAGAGCACAATTGGACCAACGTAAGCATGCCTGGAAAATTGTATCATGGTTCCAACCAGGGATTATGGCCCCATATCTGTGCTATGGAAAAAAAGATTCATGGCCCTCAGAATGGGTGAATGGCTGTTCCTGTACCACCTGCTGAGCTGGCAACGCGTAAACACTAATATAATGTGCAGGGGGTGCGGGAGTAGCAAGGAAACGTTTGAGCATGTGGCATGTCTCTGCTCCTCACTACTTGACGACCGAAAAATCTTGTTAAAGAGCAAATAGAATAAACTTGGCATCCGCACGTGCCGACAAGCTATCATTGCTTCAATGAATCCGGACAATTCACTGCTCAATATCCGGTTCACTAAGTTTATGACAAGAGCAGTAAGAATATTTACAATCAGAGAGAGCCAGCAAGTAAATAATAGTCAATTGTAAAAGGGCGGTCTAAGCCCTCTGCTACACCAAATATGAGCTGATAACGGCCTTTTTTCACACAGATTACCTCTTGCCCCCCCGTGCGCCTGAAGAACATTTAAACAATCATATGTAGGGCCTTCACCACATTAATGGACCCGCGCTATCAGCAGTATCAACCACTCATCCTCAACGACTAGGGTCTTGGCATGTGACCTTAGCAGATGTTAAATCAGAAGGGCCAACCATGGTCCTGACTGTTTTTAATTGCCCGTTATCAAGTTGCACTGATTAGATGAAGTTAACATTTCACTAACAAAGATGGATGGCCAGGTCTTTTTAATTATTTATGGATGAATCTTTCTTTTTAACCCACTGTGACGATACGAATGGACTAAATGGACACCCTCAGGAGGATCCCCAGAGAAAAAAACAAAAAAACTAAATACAATTTTTAAAGCAAAGACACAGCTCTGAGATAAAATGCGTCTCTTGCACTGTGTAAATACTTTAGTAATATCGACACACGTTTTTTAAAATCTTTGATAAATGTTTACCATTGTAATGATTTTTATTGATCAAACAATAAAGTTCTACTACTAAGGTAGCTGGAGTTAAAAGACCATCTGATTCTAAAAGCAACGACATGTCATTGAGTGTGTTGCCAGATCATCGTTGTCAGAATATCACCTGATTTAAATATTGTGTCCTAAATAATCATTTACAAAACAGTGCCCAATTTATTAGAGTTATTAATAGAAAATCAACACCAAATGGATTTAATTGTGAACGTTATTTTAGATATATTATTTATGTCAGACAATATTTCTGTGCATGATATTTTGACATAGGAAACTAACTTCTAATTATTTCATCGTGCAGTACAGCAAGGATGATTCTCCTGCCTGTCAGTTGTTTTCCTCAATTCTGAAACACCCACTATCTGTTTTGTAGATTCTTATAAGTTATTTTTTTAACACGTAAATCCCTTCTACTTGCCTCAAAGTCAAGTGTATTTTCCACTGAAATATGGGTCTTCTGCTATCGAAAATGTTTACAAACAGTGAGTAATTCCTGGACTATCATCTTCACTTACTTGAAGGAGCTGTGCTATTGACATGTCTTCATCTGACTCCACCTGAAACCTCCACTCAAGTATCAAACTTCAGCTATGACATACTTGTTTTACCCAGTCCCCTAACTAATGCCAGTGTCAGACCCCATTTGGGGCGGCCATGGGGCAAATCAGGGACTACTGGGCCACATCAAATCCCTTCAGCGCTTTGCTGTCAATGGTATCGATGTGAGTAGTCACAGGCTTCCTGGGGAGGTAGTGTGGAATGCATTAGGCGCAGAACCCAAAAATGACCAAGCGCCAACTATCCAACCCAGTACTTATGCTTTTATAAACAAAAGTACTTTAATACTCTAAAAAAATTGCTATTAGGCACGACAATTCACAGTGGTGTGGAGCCACTGTGCTCGGGGCTGAAAGTCCCCCTCCTCCCCTTAGATCTGTATGAGGACAGTGTAGTTGCAACTTTTCCAGTGGCACGATGGCTCTGCATCCACTCTCTATGGAGATACAGCAGCTTAGTCTGCTATGGCCCACAATGGTCATGATCACAGTGGTGCAGTCTGCTTGGGCGCACTTAGTCAGTACCATGGTCCTGCCACTTCAAAATCCCAATGGCACAGTCTGCCTTGGGCACACTGCAGGACAGTATCACAGCAATGGGCATGTACATTCAGGGTGACAATAGGCCAGTCCACTCATGAACACTTTGGCAATGCCCCAGTCCTGCTGCTTTGGAATCACTGCAACTCAGCCCTCTTCACAACATTTCAGGGCAGCACAACATCATGGGTCACTGCAGGAAAGAGAGAAAATGCTCTGGGTCAGGGTCCTGCTGGTTGTTCCCTCTTTAGTGTGTTCTGGGCAAACAGATTCACAGCTCAGGGGTCTTTTGCTTCTTGCTCAGCCTGTTCTGTTAGCACCTCCGGCAAAGTAGGTTCTCTCCTTCGCTCTTCTTCTCAGGCAGGCCATCATCCAGGCGCTTAAGGACAGGTAGACCGCTCTTTCATTCAGATCAGTCTCCAAGTGGTGCCCCCTCACACCTGGGAAGCTGGCTGTCATGCAGATGCTGGCTCTTGTTGCATGGCAAACAATCACTACTCTTGGGACACCGCCTCCCTTGATCACAGATAACTTGGAACTGGAATACCATATTGATCATCAGGTCCCCCATTTGTACAGATAAAGCATAAAGTGAATGAGTATTCTCTGTCTGCACTTTCAGAATCAGTGTGGCTTGGTTTGCCTTTCACATGCCATTTCCAGGCTGCCTCACAGACAGCCTTTGTGTGGAGTGATGCTCCTCACAGTAGGGCTTCGCTCTGCCGACCTCGCCCTCGCCACAGTCCCCCGCATCCGAAGAGCGACTTCCGGCAGCAGATCGTTCTCCCACCTCGCCTCCAAGACTTGGAACACCCTCCCCATCCCCCTACGACAGACCCAAGACCTGCTGACCTTCAGAAGACTCATCAAGACCCGGCTCTTCGAGCAGTAGCAGCACCCCTCTCCCCCCCACCGCCTTGAGACCCTCACGGGTAAGTAGCGCTCTTTAAAAGTGTATTAATTGATTGATTGATTGTCTAAATCTCCTCCCATCAGCTTCAGGAATGTCAACAGTACATTTCCACTGCCTGGGGAATAAAACATGCCTACATCTTGAGCACATGAACAGGCCATTGCCTTCCAAAATAGAACTACAAGCCTCAATTGCTTACATTCACTCATACACATGGTATATACACCATGCTAGTCTCACAAAGACATACCAGAGAATGTGCACAGTGATATTAGCTCTAGGAATTGGTGAAGCTTTGGAACTTTACATGAGTGGGCCAGTAGGCCTCCAATCATGTGACCCAGACAAAACATCTGATTAAAATAGCAAGCTACACTGCCATCACCCTGCTGCATGGACTTCATTCCACTGTCTAAGGATAGGCCTAGGGCTTTGTGCTAATGCCTGATTCTTTTAAAAACAGGATACCAAAATAATTGCAGTTGAGCTCACAAGGCAGGGAACATGACTGTACATCATGCAGGGGACTTTCCTGTCCCAATAGGCACCCACTCTTTCATAGTGAAAAATAGCACAATGCTGGAGCAAACGTTTTACTGGAAAATCCTTGATCACCAATTTCAGCAACACTCCCTCTCAACCTATTCTCTCAGTGGATGAATGAAATAATTCGAGGCCCCATTGATCCAGCGCTAAATAAATACCAATTTATGATCATTTCCCTCCCACTTTGCTGATAGGATGGATGACTTGGCAGCAGAAATAATTGTCAACGCAGTACTAACTTGCTCTCAACTTCTTCAATGGTGTCCATTAAGGCCTCATTAAGGGTTTCCTGTAGGAAGTAGGCTATGATTCCTGATGTAATGGCAGCTCCCCCAAAGATGATGAGTGACAGGGATGGATAATACTCTCTGGTTGTTAACACCATAGGTGCCACCATACCTCCCACGCGGGCCATGGTATTGCCAAATCCCAAGCCAGTCTGCCTGTGGAAATGGAGAAAAGAACAAGGGCCTTATTTTCTATGAGGAAATTTAACAGGAATGAAAAATGAACAAACATTGAAACATAAACATCATTGCCCACCAGACTTCCATACTCTCCTATGCCTCGGCAAGTCAGTGTGCAGCATGGCAGACTAAACTTTTGAATGTAAAGAATGGTGTCAATATTTCAGCTCTGTATTCTCCTCCTTTTTTAGGTCTCGCCTAGCAATGCAGCGCGAATGCGCTGCCATCGCTTTGCGAAGCATGCAGTATACACTTTAGTATTGAAGCTTCGTGGAAGCTCCGCCCACTCTCCGGCCAATCTTCTTCATTGGCTTAGGTTACAAATGCTGTCTTTTGATTCGCTTTAAGCTGGTTAGTCCCTCTCCATGACAGCAATGTCAGTCATTTATATCCTTCCGTGGCTACTGGCCCCTTCACTGCACAGACTACTTTCTTCCCATCCCTCCCTAACACTTCTTCCCATCCCTCCCTAACACTCCAACTGCAGTCTCATGACTTTTTGCCACCCCCCTCGTGCCTTGTTGCCCCCACGCATTGCCATTTGTAATTCAATAGGGCTCGCGTAAATGCGAGTCCTTCCTATACGCATGCTCACGGACCTAGGAACTACACTTCCCATGGTCCTCTGAGCCACGCCACGCTAGGCGCACTTACCGCGTCATATCAAGCGTGCTCCTCTTTTTTTTTAAACTCTTTGTTCTCGACTGCACAATAGTAAATACATCATATCATTTTCACTTAATATGCAATACAGTAATTTTCTCTTTTTCTCCCCAACAAAACATGTCGGCCATTTGCAGTAACATCATGGCATGTACCGTATCTAAAAGAAAACAGGAATGTATAATATTCCATACACTTTTTTGATATGCTATTCTATAGTAGCACTTGCATGAGCATCATTATTCAGTACAGCATGTTATTAACAAGCCCAAAAACCAACGAAAATAGAAAGAATCAAACGCCCGACCCTTCCCTCCCTCCCCACAACTCCCACCCCTGCCCCGTACGTCTCCTAGTCATAATAAATCCAGAATGTGGCACTCCTTAACGCTGATGTCGAGCTAACTCGGTACATTGTAAGGGTTACAGAAAACTAAACTTGTGCGTTTCTGGGCTCTTGTTATCCTAGACTACACACACTGACACACCATGCATTCTTCTTCAGTTTACGTCCCATCTGCCTGCGATGGTGTCAATTCCATCTCCTCCAGTTCTAACAGCATAATTTCCCAGTCTTGCGCTATGGGATGCTTTCTTTGTCCTCTCTCCTCCTCCCGTCTCAACACCGCACCCTCCACCTTGCCCCACCTCATCAGGTCAGACTGCTACAAAGATATTCTGGGTGATCTGGGGGACTTCCATCTCATCGTCAAAGCTCTGACTGCTAATGCCAGGGCCAAGTCTAGGAACTTCAATTTAGCTTTTTGTTTTTTAGAACGTTTACGGGACCCCACTAAACAATACAGAGCGTCCTCTGGCACCGGCAGGGCAGTGACTTTACGCAGTACCTGGCAAATCCCTGCCCAGTAACTTCGCAGTCGCGGACATGCCCATAGCATGTCGAGGAAACCAGCCTCATCCTCTTTACAACGTGGGCAACAGTGGGGGGAGTCTGGTAACATTCTGTGCAGCCTCTGGGGGGTAAGGTACGCCCTATGGAGCACCATAACCTGCATGAATTTAAATTTGACGTTCCTCCACACCTTCTTGGGATGCTCAAGAACAATCTGCCAAGCCTTATCAGACAGTACCTCTCCTGTGTCCTGTACCCAGGTGTCTCTAAGTGTGGTGAGTGGAATAGCTGCATGTCCTCTGATGCCCGTATAAAGCCACCGTACCAAATGGCCACCCGCTCCCATATAATAGAGCAAGTGGACCAATTTGTGTTGCGTAGGTTTAAGTCTCTGTGGAGCCCAGGTATGTCTTATATAGTGGGACACTGTAGCGTGCAGCAGGTACAACCTCTGGGGAGCACCCGTGACCTGCAGAAAGGAGTCATGATCCATCAAAGTGTCGTCCCCAAAAAAGGCGCCCACATCTTCCACCCCAGCTTCTGCCCAGGGCCGTAGTCTGCGCTGTGTGATTCTACCCTGCGGTGTTGGAATGCCTAACAGGGGGACGTTCTCCGCGAAGGGCACTGTCGCTGATGTATATGCTAGTGCTTTCTTCCAGCACATCAGGGCCGTGCGCAGGAGCTTGCTTCTGGGAAATAACAGGGAGTGCAGTTCTCCCCGTGCCAGCAGGTCTGCCATGAAATCAATCTCGTGTAGATTCCTGCCCGCTACCCATTGTGCAAGCCTCTGGAGTTGACTGGCATAGTAATACCCACGAAGGTCAGGCACCCCTAGGCCTCCTAAACTAGTCCCTAGTTGAAGCTTTCAGAGACTAATATGTCTCCGTCCAGAACCCCAGAAGAGATTCATCAAGATCGTATTCAATGTATTAAATATCTGTTGAGCGAGAATGACTGGCAAATTAACAAAATAATATAGCATGCGGGGGAACATGACCATCTTCGAAATGGCAATTCTACCCATGACGGATAGGGGTATGGACGTCCAAAACCCCACGCTGCTGTGGAGGCTATTAATGGCTCTTCTGACATCGCCCTCAATGTGGTCCTCAGGCAGTCTATATACTTGTATACCCAGATATCTGAATGTGGTCTGGGCTACCGGGATCTGGTATCTCCCAAATTGGAGGAGAGGGGAGTGTGGCGATTCTCTAAAATAAAAACCAGTGGACTTTCCAGGGTTAATGGCTAGGCCGGACACCTCTTCAAACCGGCTAAAAACGTCAGATATAGTCGAGTGATCCTCTTCTAGGTCACGAAAGTACAATAAGATATCATCCTCGTATATGGATATCAGGTTGTGTGTTCCCCCAATCGAAATACCCATCTGTTCCCCATGAGCCCGATGGGTTATGGCTAGGGGCTTCAGTGCTATTACAAAAAAAATTGGCGATGGGGGCAACCCTGCCGGGTGCCTCTGTATACTGGATAGCTATCTGTAATGTACCGACATGTACGTGCTCGGGCCGAGGGATCCCTGTATAGTAGTCTTACCCATTTCAGTAAGGAATCCGGAAAGCCAAAGCGCCGCAAGGTTTCAAACATAAAAGTCCATGACAGAGAGTCGAACGCTTGTTTGAGGTCCAGTGCTATACAGCCTGCCTGGGAGTATTCCTGTGGTGTGGCAGTCATAAGGACATGGAGTTTCCGCGTGTTCTGGGATGTACTCCTTCCCGGGTGAAAAACGCATTGGTCCGGGTGTACCAGAGCGGGAAGATGAGGTTGTATCCGTAAAGCAAGAGTCTTACTGAGGATCTTGTACTCGGTGAACAACCGTTACAACGAAACTTTTACAACGCACTACCATTACAATGCGGTCATTACAACGCAAACTATTACAACGCATTGCGCTGGGGGGCGCTCTAGGATAGGGAATAGGTTAATTTACTATCCAATAACCTTCCCTAGTGTCCACGGGGACTGGAGTTGGAATAGTAAATTAAACTATTCACTATCCAGCACCCCAAAGCGCTATGCGTTGTAATGGACTGTGATGTAAAAACCGCGTTGTAAAGGCAGGCGTTGTAATAGCCTGCGTTGTAACGTCATACATCCCTTGTACTCAGTTGAGAGCATTGATAGGGGCCTATAATTAGTCAGTTTGAGCGTATCCCTTCCCGGCTTGGGTATGGATGTGACCAGGGCTTGCATCGTTGATGCGGGCAAGTGACCCTCCTCAAATGCCACCTTATATACCTTTTCTAGGATGTGCACCAGGATTTCGGAGTATGTCCGGTAAAACTCTACTCGGAGCCCGTCCATGCCCAGTGTCTTATTTCGATTGAAGGACCGGATGGCAGCACGAATTTCCGGTTGTGTTATGGGGCCACCAACCTCCTTCTGTACGTCATTTGACAGGACCGGAAAAGGCAGATCATGGAGGAACTCCGCCAAACGGTCCGGGTCTTCTATGGGGAAAGGAGCATATAACGCTCGCAAGTGGTCATGATCACGCCCTGTTAATCTCGGACTGCGTGTGGACTATGTCGCCCGACATGTCACGGATCCGGGTGATCACCGGGGGGTCCGGATGATCTCGCACCAGGTGGGCCAATAAGGTGCCTGATCTGTCGGCTTCTGCATGTTAACAGCGTAAATATTCTTTTTGGTCAATGGTCCTCAGTGTTTCTAGTATTTCTGCATGATCAATGTTCCCTGCATGCAGTTCACTCTTCCTCCCTGGGTCTATACCCGCCTCCCTCTCCAGCGTTTTCAGTCGGTTCTCTACTTCGCAGAGTCTCTTATGAATTTCTTGCCGGGCCCCTAGTAACTGACCAATGGCGGCACCCCGTATGACCACTTTCATGGCATCCCATACCACCAGGTTGGATGTTGCGGAGTCCCAGTTTTCGAGAAAGTAATTATTTAAAGTATCAGACAGGGATGTACGAAAGGGGCCATCTTACAAAAGTAGTGGGTTAAGTCTCCAGGTGGGCACCGGGGACGGCACCCTGCCCCAGAGGAGGTCAAGTGTCAGAGGTCTATGATCGGAGAAAGTTTTGGCTAAATAATCCGAGCTACTAATCTTTGGCACTAAGGATGTGGAACACAGAAATCTGTCAATCCGTGTGTGCAGGTTATGTACTGGGGAATAATAGGAATACTCTTTGTGAGTCGGGTTTATTTCTCGCCAGGCATCAACCAGTCCCCAGCCCGCTGCCCAAGCCGTTAACGTCTCAGTCAGTTTTGTTACCCTAGCCATCTGGAGAGGGGGATGCGATCTATCCAGGCCCATGTCTAATACCATCTTCCAGTCTCCGCCCAAGATCCAGGGGATATCCACCCAGTCCGACAATGCCGAACCCACCTTACCAAGAAATGTATCTTGGTCAAAATTCGGGGCGTATATACTGCCGATAACTAGTAATGTGCCATCTAGTGTGCCTTTCTCCATAATGTACCTCCCCTGATCATCTACCTTCCTCTCTATCTCTACAAAGGGTGTCCGGTGCCGGACCCAAATGGTCACCCCTCTGGAAAAGGCGGAATAGGACGTGGAATAAATAGTACCCCTCCATCTCTTTCTCAGTGTCTGAGCTTCGTATGCCGTTAGGTGGGATTCCTGCAAAAATGTAATCTGTGTGTGTTGCTGCAATAAAAACGCATGTATCCTATGCCTTTTCTGTATCGCACCGAGCCCACGCACATTCTAGGTAGCAAATCTATAGGATCCTACTACTTCAGCCGTAATCCCCTTCTATCTGATCTCGGAGTGTTAGTAGGACCTTCCCAAGACATAATGTGAATATCAACCAGGAGACATCTTTATTCCCTTCCAAAAACAGAACTAACTTGGCGCAACAAAGTAACAGTGCTGAGCTGAACAGAAAAATCATGAACATAGTAATCCAAACACAAGTGCATACGCCATTGGGGGGGTGGCCAAGCACTATTCTAGTCATCTTAACTGTCAGACTGGGTGCCTCTGGCTCAACAGTAAACCGGCCTAGGGGCATTATTATCAGGAGCCTATTCTTAGTTACCGACTGGAGGTCCCTAAAGGGGGACATAAAGACCTATAGGGGTGCAGCAAACCAAGGTGGCCCTGCTCCTGAATCTCACTCTGCGGGGAGCGAGCCCTCCCTAGGCTCCGCCTCATGAAATCAAAATAAACACAGTTCCCCAGCCCCCCCGGGACCCCCCTGTGCGCCAAAATTACAAGTAACATCCAGTTGTCACAAAAAAGGATACCAAAAGTCATCAAGTAATCTGTCCGCTCCAAGCCGGGCCTTATGTCCTCTTAGTTGTCCAGCATATCGTCTGCCGCTCTGGGTGTGACGGTTGGGAACAGGACCCCGCTGTGGTCTGAGTCAGAGTGAATCGTGCTGTCATCCGTGTCTGTGCTAATCTTCTCCTGGTCCTCCCGAAAATTGCCCACCATACCAATGACATCCAGCTGATCTTCCTTCTGTTGCTCCTGCAACGAGCCGCATTGTCCCGATCTTCTTCCTCTGTCGTCTTGTCCTGAACCTCTCCTCGATCTACCGGTAGGTGTGTCCTGGGTAGCATCCTGGCTGCCGTCAATGCCCATTATTTCCAGCCATTCCTCTACATCCGTGGGACTCTCGAAGAAATGTGTTTTTTTATCATACACGATCTTTATTCGCGCAGGGAACAATAACGCGTATTTCAACTTGGCCTTTTGGAGTTTATTTTTCACCTCCAGGTATGTAGAACGTTGCTTTTGCACCACGTTGGTATAGTCTGGATAAAGGGATATTCATCGGTTCTCATATTGTATGAGGGATTTCTTTCTCGCCTTTTGAAGGAGGACATCCCTGTCTCGATAATTTAGTATCCGTACGATCAGGGGGCGAGGCGGGCGACCTGGTCTAGGTCCAGTGGGGATGCGGTGCGCTCTCTCCACACAGAAGTGTGATGATAGGCCTTCTGCAGTGACGTGATCTCTGAACCATTGTTCCATGAAGTCCGCTATGTGGGTCCCATGGCAGCGCTCCGGAAGGCCAATGACGCGGATGTTATTGCATCGATTGCGGCCCTCCGCATCCTCCACGCGGTCCATCAGGGAGGCAACCTGCTGCTGTAGCTGCTGGATAGACGTAGTATGGTCCGCCACCATCGGGGTAAGGTCTGCAACAGCAAGGCCGTAATCTTTAACCTTGTCAGCCAGTTTATTGTGGTCTGCCTTAAGCAGGGATAGATTGGCGGTGAGGACTCCAAGCTGCAGCTCCATTGCCGACCTGGAATCCCTGATCTCTTTCAGTATCAAGTCCAATTTGTCAGTTTGTTGTTCTCCAGCAGGGGTTGGCCCAGTGGCCCCCGACAGGGCCACTCCCTCCTCAGCATCCAGGGCATGTTGCGCGGCATCCCGGCCCTCAGGTGCCCTCACCCCCTTTCGGACCATGGCAAGGAAGGTTAGTGACTGTCCAACTCTTGTGGTGTTCGCACAACCCATTGAGGCACTATGGCATAGGATATTTCCGTGGGGTACGACCCCTCACTGCGCCACCTCGCAGACTCCACCCCACCGGGATGTAAGCTACAGCGCAACACTCCAGGGCAGGGAGAGTAGCAATCCAGCAAACCAAAGAGGGTAGGGAGGCGTACCCACCGCAGTCTTATAATAATAACTGTACACCAGTCATCCTGCCACTGCTGGCCACTTCACAAATTCCCTCAAGGCCACTCCAAATTCTCCACCCTCCAGGTCTCGGACTGGGACTTGTTTCGCAGTCTCAGATAGGGCGCGGCGGCGAAGGCCCTTCACCCCTCTCCAACGACGAGCTCACGTGTCAGAGGCCCCGCATCCACTCTCCACCGCCCAAGACCCACCTACTTGTGCTCCAGGTATTGTCTGGCAATAGGTCGGGCCTTCATGCCAGCAGGGTGCACCGATGCGGGAGAGGGGGCTCCTCCAGGGTGTGTCCTGCACCATCAACAGTGCCAGTCCCCCCTCTCGAGCAGGTCCGAGGCGGCCATCTCTCGCCCCCTCAGGCCGACACCCGGGTCCGGCTGGGAGAGGGGGGAAGAGATCAGGGGGGGGAGAAACGGGGGAGAAGAAACGGGGTAGTCCTCAACCCAGTGTGCACGGCCTCCACACCGTCCACCCCCAAGCGTGGGGTCCGTGAGCAATGTAGCGCGGGGGGGCAAGCTTCCGCGAGAAGCTCCGCGGTCTTCGGTGTCTCCTGGCGGCGCACAGAGGCTCCCGGGGGGTTCCCACAGCAGGATTCCCACCACGGCTGTAGGTGGGGACCCTCCAGATGCTCTAGACCAGGTGATTGCCCCCAGGCGGCCCCGGAGCTCTATCCACAGCCGACCGCCATCGTGGCTGGCTAGCCACGCCCCCCAAGCATGCTCCTCTTGATCTGCAGCGTCCCAGGGTCGGCACTGCTTTCCCTTCTGCCTGGACCTCCACTTCTGCGGGACACAGGCTGCTGTGCAGGTCAAAGAGCTGTGCAGGTCAGCTGGACAGCACTCTTAGCGCTCCGCTTGCATGACCATACGACTGTCAGGATCGTTCTTTTTTAGCAATACGCATGCCCACAGACCTAGGTCCTCTGAGCCATGCCACGCTAGGTGCACTTACCGGGTCATTTCAAACGCGCTCCTGTTTATCTGCAGCGTACCGGCAGTGCTTTCCCTACTCGCCTGGACCTCCACATCCTGTGGGACACAGGTTGCTGCGTAGGTAAGCTGGACAGCACTCTTAGCGCTCCCTTGCATGGCCAAATGACTGGAACTGTTAGGATCAATGTTTTTGAGAGTGCTGAAGAACTACAGTTAAGGTTTACTTAAAGGGTTACATTTTATGAGTGCTTGAGGTTTATTGTTTTGGGGAGTGGTTTAAGCTCCTGCGTTTCCAGAGTAGTTGAAGCCTGTGGTTTTTTTTTGGGTTGAAGACTGACATTCCGAGTTGTATGAGAGCGGCTCATATTCAGTGTTTGAGAATGAAGGTACATGCGAAAATTAGGTGGTGCTTGTTTAGAGGACTGGCAATGACTCACTGAGTTCAATAGAAGGCGGCATCGGATTATTCCTATCATGATAAGTATATGCAACACCTTGGGATTTCAATGGATATAGCGAGATCATGGGATAGGAAAAGGAGTCCAAAACCGGGTTAACTAGATGGAATTTTGCTTTTCATTCATGATGGTAATCATGTATACCTGCAAACATATTTCGATCCATTATTCTTTAGATTGCCGCCAAGGATAATAATATATATTTTGTGAGAAAAAGGCAATTCCTATGCATCCATCTCTGGAGTCCAACACTGTACGCGATTTGGTAAAATAGTCAATGGACTTGGACAATAGTTATCCTACTCTTAGGTTAGACAAAATGGGGATATTACAGAATAGAAATGAACGGGGGAGGGATGTTATTACAGAATAAAAATGAACCAGAGTTTTGGAAAGGTGATGCTGTACAGTGGCAGCTCAAAAGAGAGTTCAGGCACATTCTGAATGTTGTTCTTATTTGACATTTGATGCACCAGGGCCTCAAAGGGGCTGTTGGTTAACAAGCTGTCAGACTACAGTGGGTAACTTGAAATTCTACTGAGATAGGTAAGGAGATATTGATCCAAAGCATGAAGGAATGAACATTATTATAAAATACCATTTGAATACAATCACTGTGCAACAAGTAAGCTTTAGGCTTTGACATTCCCGTGGAGCAACAAAGTTGTAGCTATAGTGGAGCAACACGCTCCTATATGTGTTCCACTTTCAGGAATTTTCATACTAACCAAGTGTCATGATTCACAACGATCTAATGTATATATTAAAGTACTATGGCTGATTTTTCCTGGTTGATGGTGAGGAAATGCAATGGGAAGTCTGCACAAAGTGGTTTGTGGGCTGTCGTTAAATTAAGTAATTTTTAATAACATGACTTAAACACATTGGCAGAGCCAATAGCTCTGGCTAAACACTTACAAGTTCCTGGCGAGACCGATTGCATTGCAAATGCTTGTTATTCCGAGCAATTATCCCACCAGGTACGTACTGTGACCTTTTTGTCTAGGAGTGTTCTCCTTTTAAGTAGGCTATTGCACAATGCTTATCATCAAAAGAAATGTTAAGGTAATATGCATGTTCTGGCAATGTATGCATGCACATTTACATTATTTTTTAATTATAACAAGGGAATCCAATGTGTTCCTTTGGACCATGGGCAGACAATCTATTATAGAAAACAAGGGTCCTAAGGCTAGTTTGGTTGTAGACACAATGAAGTTATAGACTTGAATCAGTACTATATCTTTTTGTCCCTGTACACAGCCGGGTCAGGGAATGTTTATTCAATATGATCAAAAACAATTAAGTGACCATATGAGGGGTCAATTTCAGCATTAGGTAGGGTACAAGCCTGTACCTATCCAGGAGTGCACTAACATACAGTTTAGAGAAGATAGAAGTAAAAAGAACACACAATATCAGGCAAGAAAAAGTAGGAGCCACATGTCCCTTGCAAATAGTTAACTCATGTGCAAGTTTAGGTGGAGTCTTTTGGAATCGGTGTTGTAAATCTTAGGAGTGCGATGCTCCCGTTTTGATCATATTGAATAAACATTCTCTGACCCGGCTGGGTACAGGGACAAAAAGATATAGTACTGATTCAAGTCTATTACTTCATTGTGTCTACAACCAAACTAGCCTTAGGACCCTTGTGCACATTTACATTATTCACTACGTCCTTGACAGAGTTAGGGCATTATTTTAGAACTGCACTCCAGACTCCCCCCTCCCCCCCCACCCCATATTTAGAGATCTCTCACTGCTTGGCAAATATCTGTGCCTTGAGAAGAGCCAATACCACTGCAGCTCTTCTGTAGTTTTTTGTGTTTCATAAAGTGGGTGTTTGTTTCTGTAAAATGAAAAAAAACAAAAATGTCCCTTACATGCTGGGAGATCTCTTCCAGCGTGTGTGGGTCGTTTCTCTGTTTTCCTGTTTTTGACTGTGGCTTTCTCTGCAAAAAAAGTATGTTAGAATGTGAGCTCTAAAAAGGGAGAGCTGTCTGTAGTGCTTATATGGCCTGTTGTATAGGGACCATCAGTCTGAAGTTAGCACCGGCAGAGCCAAAAAAGCCTCCTCAAACGGAAACATTACGGTTCCCTGATTCTAACTACAGAAGGTGAGCAAGGAATTTGGCAGACATGGCACCACCATTCCATGTCAGCCAAACCCTGAATGAGGGGGCATATGTAGGTAGGCGTTTGCGATTCGCAAACGGCGAAATTTGGCGAATTTCGGCGTTTGCGAATCGCAAACGGCGTTTTGATATGTTGGTGGCTCTTAGCAAAATAAGGAATCGCAATTTTGCTCAAGCATTTAAGGAATCGCAATTTTGCGATTCCTTAAATGCTATGTAGGGGTGATTTTAAAATTGCGATTTTGGCTTAAGGAATCGCAAAATACCACCTACTTCAAGTAGATGGTATTTTGCGAATTCCTGTCAAAATGCTTTTTAAAAAAAAAAATCAAAGTGCCATGTGGCGCACCGACATGCCCTTAGGGCATGTATGTGCACCACATGTACTTACAGGCACATTCCAGGGGTGCAACAGGTGTCCTTTGGACACCCTGGCACCCTTGGAATTGCGATTTCAAATTGCGATTTTCTCAAAGAAAATCGCAAGTAGAGAATATATCCCCATTAATTCCTATGGGCCTCTTGGCCCAAAGGAATGAATGGGACACTCATTCCTTAATTGCGATTCGCAATTTGCAAATCGCAATTAAGGAATGTTAGAGATTTGCAAAAAAATTGCAAATTATTACCTACATTCCATTCTGCAATTATCAAATAGCGATTCCTTAAAAATCGCTATTTGAGAATCGCAAAATGGAAATTACCTACATATGCCCCAAAGTCCTTTGCTATACATTCTGATCTGCCTTTATGCTTCAGGAGATGAGATGTGACCTGTGGAACGTCCTACACTTTTTAAGATATTTTTTATCGTGTTAGTAGTGTGTGCAGTAGCAACACCATTTCCTGTAACCCAATGTTCTGCGTCTCCTCATGAAATTAATTTTCGACATACTTTTCTTCAACATTTTGCCATGCTGTTTAAAGTTGATGCTAATTCGAGCGTTAGGGATAGAAGAATTGACTTATTTTTTATAAAATCATTTTTATTGGCATTTTCAAAAAGTAACAGTACAGTAGTAACTATTGCGAGTGTAGCGTAACATCCATTAATTATACATCTTGTCATGGAGTAGAGTAACATCTGAATACATGTCACACCAGATATTGTCAAGCAGGATATCATTATTATAGAGAGGTAGGTAGGGCTAGATTTGAGTCCATGCATAGGGATAGAAGAATTGACAGTACTCACCCTTTGAGCCCCCATGACATTAGAGAACTTTCCCTTTTTACCACAATTACTTCCTCAGCTGCTTTCTATTTACAGCTGACGGGATAGAAAAAGGGCAATGAATGAAAAGTAGACAGCGCAAACAGAGCTCCTGGAATTATATTAACTTTCTTTTTCTGTTATTGCTATCATGATCATTGAGGAAGTGAGAACAGTGTGCCAGGGGGATTAAAAGGTAAGTGGAAAAAAGGGAGAGCTAAGGTGGGCACCCATGTGGTGCTGATTTGTGGGGATTTTAATACTCAACCGGTTGATGAAGTCCTTTATGAAGAGGTACTGGCCGAGGATCATTGACCAGGTGTCCCTTAGCCAGATATTTATTTTGGGAAAGTATCTAAGGAAGGGGAACACTTTTCAACTTTTCTTATATCACAGGTTGCATTTTTGGAATGGACACACTCTTTCCGATAGGCCAGCAAAGAGGACATATGGTAATGGTAAAAGGGTATCCTTTATTGACTACATCCTAGTTAACTTAGAACTTTGTGGAAATGCAGTTGGTGCGGTAGCTGTGAAGAGGGTGGAGATTGGTTAGGATCCTCTCTTAGAAGGAATAAAGATTACTACTAGTAATGAAATTACTTGTTGCAAAAGAGTATCCGCAAGAGCATGAGCAGGTGTATAGGCCTGAGATTTTGTCCC
The DNA here is from genome assembly GCF_964261635.1 of Lissotriton helveticus. Classification (NCBI taxonomy): domain Eukaryota; kingdom Metazoa; phylum Chordata; class Amphibia; order Caudata; family Salamandridae; genus Lissotriton; species Lissotriton helveticus. The sequence goes on from NC_136070.1 coordinate 550,781,925, forward strand.
AAAATAATAGAAAAAGTACTAGGTGGAACAAAGGGAGTCATCTCAATGAAATCCCCCTATTCAATGCTATCATAAAAAGATATGGAACCTGCATTCTCAATGCCTCAGATGATATTCATCTTGATATAGTGTATACATACGACCTAATGGTTCCACGAACTGAAACTCCTGTGGTCATAGCCAGTACTAGCAGCTAAGGGAACTTTACCTATCCATAATTGCCCCTGCTTGCACTATAGTGAGTGCTATATTATGAAACATAAAGTTTTGCACTCTCTTGTCCTGCGCCGTCATGATGTGGCGAGTGAAGGATGCTTTCAAGCCCATAGGCGAGAGTCAAAATGTTTGCTAAGAATAAAAAACAGCACAGAAAGCTCTGTGGGCGGAACTGGAAGCAATGTCTATGTCTAGGATTGTGTAGAACGCATAGCTACTCAAGACCGTGCTTTGCAGTGTTAATTGGACCCAGAGAAACATACACAATTTTGGTTATGTAGATGTGTTTTTAGCTGTTTCCTAAAGCTCAACAGATTTGTATTTGCTCTGAGACCAAGGTGGAAGGAGTACCATAATTGTGCAACCTGCTATGCAAAGGAACCACCTCCACCTCTTGCTATCCTGTTTCCTGTTGTTAGATCTCAGCTCTCTGCCACCTTTGTAAGGGATAAAGAGATGCTGAAGGATATTGACACTGGTTGTATGTTTTAGCTTGTGACAAATACATAAAGCTTTAAATTGCGATCTTTTGGCAATTGGCTGCCAGTGAAGTTTAGCAAGGGCAGGAGGCACTGATTCCAGTTTAGGAGAACCAAACAGGACACAAGCTTAATCGTTTTCCTAAGAGCTCTTAAAAGGTCAAATACTGTTCCTACCACTTTCTTGGCTTGGGAGGCCATGTAGAAATCTTTGTCCAAAATCACCCCTAGGCTTTTGACTTTACATTTAGGGAGGGAACACTGCCCTAGGCTTGGTGGCCCAAAAAAATTATTCCATAGGGAAGGATTTTTTCCCATGAGCATGACCTTTGTCTTGTCCCTATTTAATTTGATATGTATATGTACAGTGGTCCTTAAACATGTAATCAAAACAATGAGATAAATATAGATTGGAATCATTGCTATATTCTGGATGTCCAGCTGGACAAACAATTTAATAATATAATCAAACCAATAGCTTGGATAAAAAGCAACATTTAAGTGGGACACAGTACTGTATCCTATACAGAACAAAACATTAAAATGATTTACAACACACAAGAACATTTTAGGCAAGGCAAATATAGCTTGTAGGACATAGATCAAGTCAAGCTTAGAGTAAACAGACAATGCTCTTTTTTACACAGTGGATTAACGAACAAGCTGTTACATGAGGGTCGACGACGTTTCGATCCTATTAAGCAATATTAGGATCATCATTAGGACAATGAATAGTGCATGCCTGATATAGGAAATTGCCATAAAATCCAATGAAAGTTTCGGGAGATACGGTCAGCACGCGTGAATCACAGCACCACTGTACATATACATAACTGTTACCCAAGGTCATTAATTACCTTGAGGGTTCCCTTGTGTTTTTGTAACCCATTTAATTTGAGACAACTGGCCACCTTCCAGCTAGTAACTTGTTCCAAGCACGTAGAAAGCATTCTTGATGCTAATTCAATGTCAGGCGACAAGGAGACCACTGTCTTGGTGTTATCCGCATATGACACCATGGTGAAACAGATGATGTCAGCGAACGGACCGGCATACACGTTAAATAGTGTGGGGCTCAGGGAAGATCCCTGTGGCACTCCACACTTTAGCTGATGCAGCAGTCCACACTTTAGCTTATGTGTCTCAGATGAAAAAAGCCGTTCTTTGACCTGAAAGCTCCTGATTTCTAGAAATGAGGTCAGTCAGCTAAGTGCCTTGCCAGTGATACTGACCTCTTCCATTCTCCTGCATAGAATTGCATGGGCCACCATATCAAAAGGTGAGCCTAAATCTAAAATAATAAGTGCAGCTGAGCCTCCCTGATCAAATATCTTTTTGTGGTCCTCTAGCTAGAAATAGGGTTTTCTCTGTACTGAATCGGGGACAAAACCCAGTTTGTGCTTGGTGCAGTAAGTTATTACTTTCCTCATAAGTTGTGAGATACCTGTTTATCAATTTTTCCAATATTTTACTTACCCATGGGATCAATGATATTGGTCTATAGTTTCCTACCCGATCAGGATCAAGGGAAGATTTCTTCTGAAGTGGATGATGATAGCAAGCTTCAAAGAAGCCGGAACATGACCATTTTTTATTGGCTGATTATAAATAGTCATTAAAGCTGGGACAATAGCATCTCCCCCTTTCATCAAAATGTCTGTGGGGGCAGGGTCCAGAGGGAAGCCGGACTTTACAGAACTAGCAGTTGTAAAAATGGTATCTGTGCATAGTAGAGGAAAGGTAGAAAGTTCTGCTTTGCCCAACTCTACAATAGCTCGAGCTGTGGGGTTGACAGAGAAACCAGAGACCTCTAATAGTGACTCATTTAATGCCTAACTGCTCCCAGGAGGTAGCTGGCCAGCTCTTCACATGGTATTTGAGAAGGAGGAGGCCCCATTCTGGGGATCTTGGGTTTTAAGAATACATTTACATCAGAATAAATTTCTCTAGTGTGCTGGGAGGAGTACCCAGTTGGGAGTGCAATCGCTATATCTGGCCAACTGTCCTCTGATAACCAAGTTTCGTTTAGGCTGCTTCTCCTCCAAGAGAATACATATCTCCAGTTCATGCTTAGGGAGAGATCTACAATTCAGTAGTAGCATTTTTCAACAAGCGGTAAGCTGAACAGGTGTTATCTGCCCCTGTATAAAACCTTCTACATAAGATTCATGGCTGTTTTTAATTACTTGTAAAAACAAGGGGTGTGGCCCAAATGAAAGAGGCTAGGTAGGGCCTGAGAACAAAACGCTAGATAAATACCGTAAGCTCCAGTTATTGAAATATGTAACTGATACAGGAAATAAACGAAAATTAATACGTTTATCTTGGTCATTACTATGACCACTTTCAATTTTAATTACTCTTGATATTGAATAATTCAACAGAAAAAACACATAGTCTACTATACAGATAATCTCATTCTAAACAATCACATTATAGCTATATCCACTAATACATAATACATAAATAAAATTGTGTAAAAATATAATCACAATGAATCAATACAGTAAAAAAAGACAATCAATGTAACGGACAACAATTATGTACAAATCCAATGAAAAAACAGTTGTGATGCGTTATTTTAAATCACAATTTGAACACTTAAACGACACAAAAATAATCCCCACATTTAAGGAGATAATTATTTATAAATTCAATTTGTCCAAAGGATCAAACAGCACTTTTACGTGATAGCGACGCGTTTCAAGTACCGGTTTCAATAATTGCCGTACTCTCATCAGGGCAGGATAAATCTTTATAGAAGGGCCAACTGTTTATGATAAAAAAACAAATACACAAAATAAGTTGTGCTTCCCACTGACTCGATATACTGAAAGAACCTAAGAATCTTTGACACGGACAGCCTACCTGGTGGTTGCCCAGCATGGAGTTACTTCGAATATTATCTTGATTCGGACAGTGCACACCAATCTGCAACAAAATATATGGGACTGAGTGTCTATTTTAGAAAAATAGTGCAGCACGTCATTGTCACCTTTTCAGAAAATAACGCTACCTTCAAATGATTCCTGACATAGCGCGGTGTTACTCTGCTTCACAATAGATTTCTCGGGTGATAACACAGGGCTTGCTGTAATCTAAAGAAAACGGAATGGTTTTGTAAAGACGAATCCACAATTACTGTCTCGTTACCACACCGTGAACGCGAGCGCGCTCGATGTACTTACTTCTCAGTTAACCGCAACTAGGGTCAAGAAGGCTTTGTTTTCTTTTTATCAGGCTATTCGACTTGGGACTCTATAAGAAGAGGGGAGAGAGAATTCATTTTTGTGTGTAGGGGCGAACGCAGGAGTTCATATCTACTGGATGCGCATACGAGTTATGCGCTCTAAGGAGGTAAAAACGCTCACCTTTTCAAGAAACAGTTCGTGTTCGTTTACCAATTCCACTCGTATCGCATAGGAGGGAGAGCTTGCATACCTTCTCCTTCCTGCTTTCACGGATACAACGACCACGTGGTCGGACTGCAGGGGGCGGAGCCTAATTGCCGCTTGCGCCCAAGCATTATGGAACTTGTATTCCACATCATCAGTTATATTTAATAAAATTAAGAGACGAGTGCTAAATGCCCAAAAATGTTATGTTAATAGGCTTAGAGGTATTTGCCACCCACAAAAAAACGGAAATAACCAGCAATTACCGTGGAAAAAAACCCGTGACATTTTAAATGTAATGTAGCCAGGTCAGACTCTATTCAGTTCGCTCATACCGTTCAACCCTCTATTTATACTGTCAAACTTCATAATCAAATATGCTTCCTTGCGCAACAAAGCACTTTCAATGCACGGAGAGCGATGTTTAGGATCAATCACGGACAAGATAGTCCATTTAAAATCATTCTCTCCATGATCTAGGGCCAAGAAATGTTCCACCATAGGTGCAGATGTAACTTTTCTCTTGATTCTTGACCTGTGTTGCGTGATCCTCACATTTACTTGTTGGCATGTTTTCCCAATATATATTTTGTTGCATGGGCATAGCACTGCATAAACAACATTTTTTGTCTTACAGTTCGTGAAATTGTTGTGATTCCATTTAACTCCATTATGTTCAAACACCTCACCCTCAACAGTTGTAGGACAGGCAACGCAGTTACCACATCTACAATGTCCAATTATAGGTGGTAAATTCCACTGCGTCAATAAATTACTTTTTGGTTTGGGAATGTAGCTGTCTGCTCTTATTAGTTGTTGACCAACACTTAAGTTTTTCTTCATAGCAAAAATGGGTTTGGGCATTGGAGTGTCCAAATTCTCGAGTAGGTGCCAATTCTTCAAAATGATTTGTCTGAACCTGTTAGTGTGAGGCCCGTAGGTTGTCACACACACAAGTTTATCCAAATCAGTTTTGATTTTTTTCTCCAATAGGGTCTCTCTAGGGGTGAATCTAGCTCTTTTCTTTGAATGTTTCAAAAGTTTTCTGGGGTACCCCCTCCTTAACATTTCTTTACAAAACAAGTCCGCATGCATATAAAAATCCCCCAAATCAGAGCAGTTTCTTCTAATCCGTAATAGTTGACCATACGGAAGGTACATAGACGACGTCTGGCTCCTGTGGCAGGGGAGTCAGACCGAGTTGGACCAATTTCACGATTGGGTCAACACACGCCATAATGACATCAAGTTTTCAATACAATCTAGCAAATCTAAGATGACATTCTTGGATGTCTCTGTTGGCTGTGACGATCAAAAACTGACTACATCCTTGTACAAAAAAGCAACTGATAGGAATACAACTTTGCACTACAAAAGTTCACACCCACAGTGTTTAAAACAGAACCTTCCGTATGGTCAACTATTACGGATTAGAAGAAACTGCACTGATTTGGGGGATTTTGATATGCATGCGGAAATGTTGTTTATGCAGTGCTATGCCCATGCAACAAAATATATATTGGGAAAACATGTCAACAAGTAAATGTGAGGATCACGCAACACAGGTCAAGAATCAAGAGAAAAGTTACATCTGCACCTATGGTGGAACATTTCTTGGCCCTAGATCATGGAGAGAATGATTTTAAATGGACTATCTTGTCCGTGATTGATCCTAAACATCGCTCTCCGTGCATTGAAAGTGCTTTGTTGCGCAAGGAAGCATATTTGATTATGAAGTTTGACAGTATAAATAGAGGGTTGAACGTTATGAGCGAACTGAATAGAGTCTGACCTGGCTACATTACATTTAAAATTTCACGGGTTTTTCCACGGTAATTACCGGTTATTTCCGTTTTTTTGTGGGTGGCAAATACCTTTAAGCCTATTAACATAACATTTTGGGGCATTTAGCACTCGTCTCTTAATTTTATTAAATATAACTGATGATGTGGAATACAAGTTCCATAATGCTTGGTCCCAAGCGGCAATTAGGCTCCGCCCCCTGCAGTCCGACCACGTGGTCGTTGAAAGCAGGAAGGAGAAGGTGTGCAAGCTCTCCCTCCTATGCGATACGAGTGGAATTGGTAAACGAACACGAACTGTTTCTTGAAAAGGTGAGCGTTTTTACCTCCTTAGAGCGCATAACTCGTATGCGCATCCAGTAGATATGAACTCCTGCGTTCGCCCCTACACACAAAAATGAATTCTCTCTCCCCTCTTCTTATAGAGTCCCAAGTCGAATAGCCTGATAAAAAGAAAACAAAGCCTTCTTGACCCTAGTTGCGGTTAACTGAGAAGTAAGTACATCGAGCGCGCTCGCATTCACGGTCTGGTAACGAGACAGTAATTGTGGACTCGTCTTTACAAAACCATTCCGTTTTCTTTAGATTACAGCAAGCCCTGTGTTATCACCCGAGAAATCTATTGTGAAGCAGAGTAACACCGCACTACGTCAGGAATCATTTGAAGGTAGCGTTATTTTCTGAAAAGGTGTCAATGACGTGCTGCACTATTTTTCTAAAATAGACACTCAGTCCCATATATTTTGTTGCAGATTGGTGTGCACTGTCCGAATTAAGATAATATTCGAAGTAACTCCATGCTGGGCAACCACCAAGTAGGCTGTCCGTGTCAAAGATTTTTAGGTTCTTTCAGTATATCGAGTCAGTGGGAAGCACAACTTATTTTGTGTATTTGTTTTTTTATCATAAACAGTTGGCCCTTCTATAAAGATTTATCCTGCCCTGATGAGAGTCCGGCAATTATCGAAACCGGTACTTGAAACGCGTCGCTATCACGTAAAAGTGCTGTTTGATCCTTTGGACAAATTGAATTTATAAATAATTATCTCCTTAAATGTGGGGATTATTTTTGTGTCGTTTAAGTGTTCAAATTGTGATTTAAAATAACGCATCACAACTGTTTTTTCATTGGATTTGTACATAATTGTTGTCTGTTACATTGATTGTCTTTTTTTACTGTATTGATTCATTGTGATTATATTTTTACACAATTTTATTTATGTATTATGTATTAGTGGATATAGCTATAATGTGATTGTTTAGAATGAGATTATCTGTATAGTAGACTATGTGTTTTTTCTGTTGAATTATTCAATATCAAGAGTAATTAAAATTGAAAGTGGTCATAGTAATGACCAAGATAAACGTATTAATTTTCGTTTATTTCCTGTATTAGTTACATATTTCAATAACTGGAGGTTAAGGTATTTATCTAGCGTTTTGTTTTTAATTACAGCATTGTTCCAAGCGTGGCCACACATCTAACACTTACTCTGCATATTTGCAGGGTCCAGAGCATGTTTAAACGGCATGTCGGGCGACTGACTAATATTATTTAAGGCCTCTGCAGAGTGACACAAATATCTAATTTAAAAGGGGCAGGGGTTCAGCACGGATGGGCACAGAAAGGCATGCTTTAGGCATGTCTTTTACGGGCATTAAATACTATAGCTGGGCGTGAGAGGAAAAATGCTGGACCACCAACCAAGATGGCCTCCTGCTTATGCATGGATGTGAGGCAACCAAGTCTGAACACGGACAGGAAAGGAGAGTTTCAAAAATGCCCCCACACACTAAAATATCAAGTTAGTACCCTGTGTGTAAAGTTGTTAAGGTTTAAATCAGTTCTCCCGATCCACCCACCCAGTTCAAAACAAGGTGCAAGTGATTGGCAAAAAATCTATGCAAACACGTGAGCGCTAAGAATAAAAAGAACTACACACTTTCCTGGCAGAATTAGTAGCACATTGAAGTTAAAACATCAGAAAAACGAATCACTCACTGCGTCCCAATCTGATCACAGCTGTACACTGGGCCACATTAAATGTTATGGCTGGGTGCGGGAGTGGAAAAAAGCTAGACCGCCAACCAAGATGGCATCCTGCTTATGTGCGGTCGTGATACAAGTGGCTCTGAACACAGCCATGGAAGGAGAGTTCCAAAAATGCCCCAGCACACTAAAATATCAAGTTAGTACCTAATGTGTAAGGTTTTCTAAATAACAGCAATATCGATTTAGTTCTCCTGATCCACCCACTCAGTTCAAAACTAAGTGCAAGTGCATCTACAAAGAACACTAAGAGGTTTTGGGAGGTTGTCACTCTGGTAGAGAGGGTGATGATAAGCACGCTAGAATATCATATAGGTCCAAGGGAGCTGATTAATCACTTTAGTGAACTCTATTGGTGTGATAGTTCCCATTCAAGCAAGACATGGCCTACATTGAATAAGGGACTATGAGCAAATATCCCTTGATGGGTATTTTAGTAATAGAAGTGGAAAGGGCACTGGCTAGCATGACACAAATTAAAGTCCCAGGCCTGGATTTTGTGCATATGGATCTTTTCCAGGAAGATCTGCACCTGTGGGCTATGTAACTTACTATGGTATTTAAAGCCTCCATAGCCATTATTAACATCTCCCAATCATGGCAATCAGCAGTCCTTAAACCTATTTACCAGAAATGGGATAGTAGCTATCCTTCTAATTACCAACCTATTTCTTTTTTAGATGGTGCAGGTGAAATCCTTGGAAAATTGTATTAAATCCTCTCCAAGGCTGGGTGGATAAGGATAGTATTTTAAACGAAGCATAGGGTGGCTTCAGGTCTAGAGTAGAAACAACTGATCAATCTATACGGTTATACATGGTATGTCATAAATACACCATAATAAAAAAGTATCAATGTACCTTACATTTATTGACCTGAAGTCTGCATTTGATCTTATTGAATGAACAAGGCTGTGGAAACATTGGCCATGCAAGCAGTAGACGGTTTTATTTTGCGAGTGAGAATGTCCCTCCATACTGGCTACACGGCTAATGTTAGGTATGGACTAGCTGGTGAATGTAGTGAAGCATCACCGATAGAAAAAGGTGTCCCTCAGGGATGTGTGCTAGCACCTTTACTCTTTAGCATTTTCTTAAATAATGTAGTTGAACACCTATTGCAGAACCCTATAGATGTCCCAATGGCCAGAAAGTTCAGATTCCCCTTTTTTGCAGAGGCTGAGGGTCTGTTAGCCCAAACTAAGAACTCATTGCATAGGCTGGTAAGTAGCTTTACTGATTACTGTAATAAGAATGTCCTTATCATTAACACTAGTAAGACTAAAGTCATGATACTAGGATAATCTCTGGGATTAAGGGGATGTTATTAATAAAGAACAAGTGTATTGAGTTGGTGGATATGGTTTCCTCAGACACTCAGCTGGAAGGCCCAAATATTGAAGACTAGAACAACTTTACTAGTCTTTAGGGGCGGTATTAAAATTAAGGCAGAAAGTATGTGCTCAAAGCATTAATACCACTCTCCATATATATGAGCATAAAGCTGTATCAGATGCAATTTATGGAGCTGAGCTTTGGGGATATGGTAACTTAGAGTACCCCATGTTAGCACTCTATATGGAGCATGGTCTCACACCCATTTTGGATCTGGAAGCATTAAAAATGGTCCTCTACTGGATCAGGCTGATAAGGAATCATAAGGCCTTCATATACCTGCAGTCTCAGGCGAGGGTATTGTCTGGCACATTTGAGAAACTTACTAATAGAACTGCAACTGGGGGCCTAAGGGCAGACCAGAGCAAGGTTCGGTGTTATACCGAAGAACTTGTAAAATAACTTTATTACGAATTTAGGTGGAAATTTAAGATAGCTGCATGAAACCCAGACAGTATATCAAGTACTATTTTGCTAGTAGAGAACATCCTGGACAGAATTCCTATTTGAACCAGATCTGTCCAGAACTGAAATGCATGCTTCATATGAAATTTAGATTGGGGATTTTTCCTACCATGGATTATCTTGTTAGATATGCAAGACTTTGGGGAGGAAGAGAATATTGTGATTGCACTCATGGAGTAAAAGATAATGCTTTGCACCTTTTGAACAAAATGTGCCACTTCCCGTAAAAGATAGTTGCTGCTCTTGTTTAGTTACTATGATGTCGGTTCTGCAAGTACTGTCCTATCCTTTTGTCAAAGGCAGATGACTAAATTATTTTTAATTCTGTAGTATCATACCCTGGGCAGTCTGGCCATATGTAAATGAGGTTTTCAACCAGTCTCAAAGTAACTCAAAATAATTCCTACAGTTCTGTGATTACTTCCTGAGTTTTGTCTCCTAGAACCTAGATGTCATGAATAGTGATCAGCACTGTATTAGTATCTGTACTTTGTTGTTTTAATGTAAATCAGATGTGTATTGTCACCAATGAACATAATAAGGCTGCTAAATTCTAGATTTATTTCATTATTATTAGGATCTGATCTGTATTATTGATTGCATATGCACTTTACACCTTTTTTAACCCTGAGTAACAGCATATATATATATATATATATATTACCTACTGGCGGTCGCCAGTAGGTAGTTATAGTTAGGACCTAGTTTCAATAGGAAATCCTCAACATTCTATTTGGAATAACTTTGGCCCTGATGGATGAATCTTTGCGAATTTCTCAAAGAAGATGGCTCGGTCCGCTGCGCTCCTTCCCTGAAAGTTTGGGGGGGATTGGTGAAGTGGGGGCTGAGATAAAAGGGGGTCCCAAAACGTGTTTTCTCCATGTTATTTTCCATAGGACGTTTAGACACGGCTACAGGTCGAACGGCTGAATGGATTTATAAGAAATTTGGCAAAACTGTAGAGTCCGGCTCGCAGATTACGCTTTTTTTGGAATGGTGTAAATCCGTTTAGTAGTTGCTGAGAAAATTAAAGTTAAAGTCAATTATATATCTATACGCGCGCATGGGTGCGCGCACTCAAGCGGCTGCGCGCGAGCGGAATTTTTTTTGTTGCTGCGTGACGTCTGTTAACGTTCGATTCGAAGGAAATCAGAAAGTGTTGACCGCCATTTTGTCACTGCGAGTAAATATATTGTTCATTTCAAAGCGATGGAACATGGAAAGGGGAGAAGGTAGAGATTGTTTTGCTGTGTAGGTTTTCTCAGGGTGTGCAGTAAGGTCCTTAAAGGCGAAAATATATATATTTTTTTTTTGAAAAAAGTTGCGGGGTGCGCGCACTCGGGCGCGCACACCTATTTATAAGAGTGTGAAAATGGACATAAATCAGAAGTTTGAGTGCTTTGATATAAGGTGGCTCTGAAAAGAGCCCTTGTGTTAATTGAGTTTTTTCTGCATTTATAAGTAAGTAGCGATGCAGAGCCGGATGTTGCAGAGGAAGATTCTGTTTCTGCCTTCCTTCTTACTTAGTTATGGTTTTTTCACTCCCACTCCAGGCTTTTAGTCTGTGGATGGAAATCCATGAACCTAGACTCACCTATGAAAATCATACTATTGATGCTTGACTGAGGCCAAGGAGATCAGAGTGCATGTGTGTGTAAGGTGATGTACCTCTGGGGAGATGATGTTACGTTTAAACGTAGCCCCTGAGTGCTTAGTTCGGTTCTGTTCTCTGTCACTGTTGTTGATTTAGAGCCCCAAATACAAAGGCTTGTTGTTGCTTGTGAATCCCCAAGTGTATATTTGCTCATACTGATCCATAACGCCCCGGCGTATCCATGTCGTAGGCCACAAGAGTGGGCGAAACTCAGCTGGCCGAGCAAGACTTGGGGAGGGGGCAGGAGCCAAGAGGAAACAAGGAGGGGTTTTCATCATTTGGGACAAAAAGTATTTCTAAACCAATGAAAAGTTTTATTAACCAGTCACATGACCTGTTATGCTTACGTTACGCGCTCCGCGCCGCGCCCCGGATTGCTTCCGGGTAGCTGCGCTTCGCGCCTCGCGCACCGGAGCACTTCCGGGTGCGCTAACGTGGCGTGTCATATGACGCATTATGCAACAACGCGATACGTCGTTGGGGCTCCACCGGAACTGATTGAATTGGTAGTCTACAGTGTTTCTGGAAGTTTCAGACTGAAGCTGGCGTCAGCATGAGAGCACCCCGTGGCTACGTCGTGGCCATTCTGCGAGCAATCATGGCAGAAGCTCCCCACCGGAACTCTGCGGGAGTCGGGGGCCCCGGTGACTCTTGTAGAATCTTCAAGGCTGATGGGACGCTTTTGGAAATGGGGCCCTTGCCATAGCAGTAAAGCGTCCGAGTTCCAGGGTTGTCCAGAGCCATCCTTGCAGGCCAGGCCCAAGTCTGTGGAGCCGACCGCCATTTCCTGAGCTCCGTGGCAGCCGCCTGTCGCTGTACCGCAAGAGTGGGTGCAATTCAGCCGGATGGCGGGTGAGACGCTGTAATAGCAAGAGCAGGCTTAATTCAGCTGGCCGAGCGAGGCAATGTGCCGCAGGAGCGGGCGCAACTCAGCTTGTCGAGTGAAGCGCTGGGGTGCAGCTGAGAAACCTCCACCTAGGGAGGTGGGGGAGGCTCGTTCGCGCCGCCTCTCCCTTCCAGTGCACCCCACGCCGTCTCCTGGCGCAGGTATATGTGATGGTTGGACCAGGGCACCGCAGGACGTGTCTTCAGGTCAAACGGATTGTGGGACAAGGTCCAGAATGGAAGAGTCACCAAAAGGCTAAAAGTTCCGCCGGACCCCGGGAGCCGGCCGCCTATGTCGAGTGAAGTGCTGGGGTGCAGCTGAGAAACCTCCACCTGGGGAGGTGGGGGAGGCTCGTTCGCACCGCCTCTCCCTTCCAGTGCACCCCACGCCGTCTCCTGGCGCAGGTATATGTGATGGTTGGACCAGGGCACCGCAGGACGTGTCTTTAGGTCAAACCCTCAACTATGGCACCCAACATCCAGGACTTATGCCATTTGTGGAAGGCAGTGACATCGAAGCATCTCAGGGACCAAGCATATGCAGAGTCCTTCCTACAGCCTCTGCGTTCCTTCTTACCTAGTTATGGTTTTTTCAATCCCACTCCAGGCTTTTAGTCTGTGGATGGCAAACTATGAACCTACACTCACCTATGAAAATCTTACTATTGATGCTTGACTGAGGACAAGGAGATCAGTGAAGCGCTGGGGTGTAGCTGAGAAACCTCCACCTGGGGAGGTGGGGGAGGCTCGTTCGCGCCGCCTCTCTCTTCCAGTGCACCCCACGCCGTCTCCTGGCGCAGGTATATGTGATGGTTGGACCAGGGCACCGCAGGACGTGTCTTTAAGGGTGTAGCTGAGAAACCTCCACCTGGGGAGGTGGGGGAGGCTCGTTCGCGCCGCCTCTCCCTTCCAGTGCACCCCACGCCGTCTCCTGGCGGAGGTATATGTGATGGTTGGACCAGGGCACCGCAGGACGTGTCTTTAGGTCAAACCCTCAAGTATGGCACCGAACATCCAGGACTTATGCCATTTGTGGAAGGCAGTGACATCGAAGAATCTCAGGGACCAAGCATATCCAGAGTCCTCCCCGGGGTATTTGCACAAAGGTCCTCCACCCCTAGGCCGCCAGCTATGCTACCTTGACAGGAACAGTGTCATGCATTTGGATCGATGTTGCAGCAGGCTGCCATGTAAATAGTTATTTAATGAAACGTTTTACCCTGTTACTTTGTTGGTGTGCTGTGTATATTTATAATATTTGCATAGGGTTTGTCGTTATTTTGGGCGGGGTGGGCGGCGGAGCAAATTCACTGAAAAAACCATAGGTTATAGACCATATATAGTTAGGAATTAGCATTTACAAAACCTTGAAAATTCACTGAAAAAACCATAGGTTATAGACCATATATAGTTAAATATCTCAAGTCCATCTCTGCACTCGATGGAGATACAGGTCGTCAATCAGAAAATGTGCTGGCCACCTCTAATGGTAATAGCGTGGCCAGGGCTTTTGTCGATGCCTCTGCAAATTGCACAGGGTGCACTTGTTTGACATGCCGCACCATGGTATGTATGGAAAAGGAATATTTTTTTGTTGGATTTCCTCTTGAGAGAAACGAGTCACATATCGTGCAGGTTACTTTTTGGTGCATTTACTTTCTTTTGATCTTCAGGATAAGTGAAAAATTGCCAGATGAAAGATTCTTTTTTTCTTCTTAAAGGTAGTCGATCATTTTGTTCAGATTCGGAAGATAAATGAGATACGGTAGCCATTTCACCAAAGTCTTCCGAAAAATGTAGGACGTTGTTCTCTCTTGAGAGTAGAAAAGATAGTGAGAGAAGTGGGTGGAGTGCTGCGTGTAAATTCCAGAATAGAAACTAGTAAGAACCAATTGGAAGTGTTGTTTTCATGTTGCAGCAGGCTGCCATGTAAATAGTTATTTAATAAAACGTTTTACCCTGTTACTTTGCTGGTGTGTTGTATTTATTTATAATATTTGCATAGGGTTTGTCGTTATTTTGGGCGGGGTGGGCGGCGGAGCCGAGCTATCTTGCAGCCATCATGGCGTCGAGCTCGGTTTCTCTCACTAGTTTCATATTTCTCATGAGGGGTTGTTCCTAATGTTTCTATTTTAGCGAGGTCAAAAAGAGATCCTATCAGTGGCCTACTGATTTTGCTCGATTCCTTTTGTTTTTTCTAACGATTTTTAAGTTAAAGTTTGCTAGCACGGTACAGCGGCTAGTCCGCATTTTATATATATGTCTTTTTTATTAGGGGTGTCCTCCGGTGGAGTCGGACGATCTACCTCTAATAAACGGTAAGTGTTCCTCTGAAGGAATGCGTCTTGAAAGTGGCTGACTGTAATGTATGATATTTCACTCAGTGACTTTCAGGCCCATGCTGTTTCAAAACTGTGCATGTGCTGGAAGCAGGCGTAGGTATTGACGCAGCATTGCGAATATAGGGCATTGGTGAGCCTTGCTGGAGCTGCATCACAGTTGCGATGCAACTCTAGCAATGTATTACTTTTTCAGCACAGATGTGTTACGCATGTATGGTGTTTTTGTACCATGGTGCGCCACATTTCAAATGTGGCACACCATGGGTAACGGAGCACTAGCATACTGTGGTGCACATTAACTGGTGCATATCTGGGTATGAAGTAGTTAACATAAATCTGCCCCATAGGTTACAAATCCGCGTTTAGTAGACTGTTTGGCCTTTGTAGTTTTATGTTTTTTCTGTTATTCTATGTAGGTATGTAATATTGCAATATTTTTGTCACGAAAAAGAAGCCATGAGTATTGGGTTTGTGAAAGATTGCAAGATTTTTAAAATTAAAAAGCAACAACCATGGCGTTGTTTAATATAGTATTGTAAATACTTATCTTTAACAATGATGAGAGAGTAAAAAAAGGTTAACCTGATGTTTTAAAGTTATTCACAGGCTTCTTTAGAGGAAGTATTCTATATGATGGTAGCGTGGGTGTTTCACTTTTTTATAGGTAATAGAATGCATTCTGCAAGCATGTAGTACTCCTCCTGCTACAGCATAAATATTCTTCAGTGCTTATTTTCATTTCGTAAGTGGTATTGAGACCGACACAGAACTTCAATGGATCGGAGGGGCTGTTCCTGTGCATCTGGAGGACTGCCAAGCCGTTGCAGCAGTGGGAGTGAGGCCTCTTACAGGGGCGTAGCGCAGCTCCTTTTGATGTTCACAATTGCAGATAACAGGGTAGAGATGTCCGTGGAATTTATGGATGGTTAGTCACACTAGAGTGTGCGCGGCGCCCCTAGCACCTTATTACGGCACACAGGGGAGCCACGTTGCACAGTTTGAGAATCAGAGACTTAGGAGATAAACCTTCATAATAGGAAGGCTTCTAAGTGATAAAAATCGCCGGTGCTCGGCGTTAAAAATATCACTGCTATCGGTGGAATTTTCCACGGTGTTAGTGCTTCAACAGAAATGGGAACACATATCTGATAGAAAATCCTGTAACAATCTCAGTATTTCACATTATCGCGTGAAAAGAAAGTCTTTCGAAAGATGTTAAACGTTCTCTTTTGAGAGTAGAAAAGATAGTGAGAGAAGTGGGTGGAGTGCTCCGTGTAAATTGCAGAATAGAAACTACTAAGAACCAATTGGAAGTGTTGTTTTCAAGTCACATGACTTCACATGCGCGTCTCAGGACATGTACGCGGTGATAGTATCTGGTCACGTACGCCATTTGGAAGTAGCGGTCTAATTCAGCGAAGTTTCAAAACGTGAAAAGGAGTAAATCCAAACACATCCGGATTTAATATATCTTCTGAGCTCGATTCAAGCATACAATTGTTAAAGTATAAAACCTTTTATATATTTTTTTTAAAATACCAAGGTGTGTACATTTGGTCACGCACGAAAGTTTAAAAAGACATTCGGCTCCATTTAATGAAAATTTTCATAATAATAAAAAAGAAGCCTAGGTTTAGTGTCTTTGACGTAGTATAAGTTCTTTGATGGGTCTATGAAGAAATTTAATGCGTTGCAATTGCAAAGTTTTCACGAAATATATAGGCGGGTGCGTGCACACGGTCGCGCACAAACGAAAGCCAAAAAAGCGGAGATAAACCCCCTTTATAATATGCTCCTGGAGCTCTTTTTGGTAGAATGAGTTAGTTCTGAAAAGAACATTTTTTTTTTTTTTTTTTAAAACAAGTGTTATGTTGTTTTTGATTTTGGACCAGGGCACCGCAGGACGTGTCTTTAGGTCAAACCCTCAAGTATGGCACCGAACATTCAGGACTTATGCCATTTGTGGAAGGCAGTGACATCGAAGAATCTCAGGGACCAAGCATATCCAGAGTCTTCCCCGGGGTATTTGCACAACGGTCCTCCACCCCTAGGCCGCCAGCTATGCTACCTTGACAGGAACAGTGTCATGCAGTTTTTGATTTTTTTAACTTGCAACAACATTTTCATGTGTGACACAGGATCAAAATGAAATGAAGAAATTTATCTTTTCTCGGGGCATTTATGACTCTCAATTTTTAGTTTAGTAAGAATGAGGCTCTGCTCTCCGTACAGAAGAGTTTCTCCACACTCGTTGCATTTCATGTGCACCTTTGCAAGATATGGTCTCAAGTCCATCACAGCACTCGGTGGAGATACAGGTCGTCCACCAGAAGATGTGCTGGCCACCTCTGATGGTAATAGCGTGGCCAGGGCTCTTGTCGATGCCTGTGCAAATTCCACAGGGTGCACTTGTTTGACATGCCGCACCATGGTATGTATGGAAAAGGAATATTTTTTTCTTGGATTTCCTCTTGAGAGAACCGAATTGCATATCGTGCAGGTAACTTTTGGCGCTTTTACTTTCTTTTGTTCTTCAGGATAAGTGAAAAATTGCCAAATAAAAGATTTCTTTTTTCTTTTTAACGGTAGTCGCTCATTTCCTTCAGATTCGCAAGATGAATGCGGGGCGGCAGCCATTTCAGCAAAGTCTTCCGAAGGGTGTTGAACGTTGTTCTCTTTTGAGAGTAGAAAAGATAGTGAGAGAAGTGGGTGGAGTGCTCCGTGTAAATTGCAGAATAGAAACTACTAAGAACCAATTGGAAGTGTTGTTTTCAAGTCACATGACTTCACATGCGTGTCTCAGGACGTGTACGCGGTGATAGTATCTGGTCACGTACGCCATTTGGAAGTAGCGGTCTAATTCAGCGAAGTTTCAAAACGTGAAAAAGAGTAAATCCAAACACATCCGGATTTAATATATCTTCTGAGCTCCATTCAAGCATACAATTGTTAAAGTATAAAACCTTTAAAAAAAAATTTTTTAAATACCAAGGTGTGTACATTCGGTAACGCACGAAAGTTTAAAAAGACATTCGGCTCCATTTAATGAAAATTTTCATAATAATAAAAAAGAAGCCTAGGTTTAGTGTCTTTGACGTATTATAAGTTCTTTGATGGGTCTATGAAGAAATTTAATAAGTTGCAATTGCAAAGTTTTCACGAAATATATAGGCGGGTGCGCGCACACGGTCGCGCACGAACGAAAGCCAAAAAAGCGGAGATAAACCCCCTTTATAATATGCTCCTGGAGCTCTTTTTGGTAGAATGAGTTAGTTCTGAAAAGAACTTTTTTTTTTTAACAAGTGTTATGTTGTTTTTGATTTTTTTAACTTGCAACAACATTTTCATGTGTGACACAGGATCAAAATGAAATGAAGAAATTAATCTTTACTCGGAGCATTTATGACTCTCAATATTTTATTTAATAAGAATGAGGCTCTGCTCTCCATACAGAAGAATTTCTCCACACTCGTTGCATTTCATGTGCACCTTTGCAAGATATGGTCTCAAGTCCATCACAGCACTTGATGGAGATACAGGTCGTCCACCAGAAGATGTGCTGGCCACCTCTGATGGTAATAGCGTGGCCAGGGCTCTTGTCGATGCCTGTGCAAATTCCACAGGGTGCACTTGTTTGACATGCCGCACCATGGTATGTATGGAAAAGGAATATTTTTTTCTTGGATTTCCTCTTGAGAGAACCGAATTGCATATCGTGCAGGTAACTTTTGGCGCATTTACTTTCTTTTGTTCTTCAGGATAAGTGAAAAATTGCCAAATAAAAGATTCCTTTTTTCTTTTTAAAGGTAGTCGCTCATTTCCTTCAGATTCGGAAGATGAATGCGGGGCGGCAGCCATTTCAGCAAAGTCTTCCGAAGGGTGTTGAACGTTGCTCTCTTTTGAGAGTAGAAAAGATAGTGAGAGAAGTGGGTGGAGTGCTCCGTGTAAATTGCAGAATAGAAACTACTCAGAACCAATTGGAAGTGTTGTTTTCAAGTCACATGACTTCACATGCGCGTCTCAGGACGTGTACGCGGTGATAGTATCTGGTCACGTATGCCATTTGGAAGTAGCGGTCTAATTCAGCGAAGTTTCAAAACGTGAAAAGGAGTAAATCCAAACATATCCGGATTTAATATATCTTCTGAGCTCGATTCAAGTATACAATTGTTAAAGTATAAAACCTTTCATATTTTTTTTTTAAATACCAAGGTGTGTACATTCGGTCACACACAAAAGTTTAAAAAGACATTCGGCTCCATTTAATGAAAATTTTCATAATATTAAAAAAGAAGCCTAGGTTTAGTCTCTTTGACGTATTATAAGTTCTTTGATGGGTCTATGAAGAAATTCAATAAGTTCAGATTGCAAAGTTTTCACGAAATATATAGGCGGGTGTGCGCAGTCGGTCGCGCACGAAAGCCTGGAAATGCGCTATCCATTTTATTGAGAACTGTTGCCGAGAGTGCGCACACCGGGTCGTGCACGAAAGTTTAGAAAGGCTATTTTTATTTACAGACAAATTTTAATGCGTTGAAAAAAAGGCAAGGTACAGACTTTCTAATTCTGTATCGCTTTACAAGGAGTCTCTATGCAACTTGAACAGTGAAGAAAACGGCTTGTTTCCGAAAAAAATATTGCCAGAACTTTATTGACAAAAGTATAGGTTGTATACACGAGATATTTCTGAATTAGCATTTTAAAAACCAATGAAATTCACTGAAAAAACCATAGGTTTTACACACGTTATAGTTAGGAAGTAGCATTTACAAAACCTATGAAATTCACTGAAAAAACCATAGGTTTGACACCAGTTATAGTTAGCTGTAATTTTACTGATATAAAACCAATGAAATTCCACGTTATAGTTAGTTGGACTCACTATAACTTGCGCGTGTAATGCACTGCTGATGACGTCACATATTACATCACTCATGACATCACTGATGACACCATCCTTGTGACACAGTGACAGACCTCCTTTCACTATAATCTAACCGTTGAAACGCATATTCAAAAATAGAAACTAAAATTTTCAAAAAAATGGAGATACCCATACCAGTTACAACAACCAATTCAATAATTCCACCATCTATATACACATGCACTAATTCACCAACAGTTCTATATAGTCACTCATACATATATTCACTAATCATATGTAGTGATACACCTACACATCCTGTTACACACCGACAGTCATCCAAAAGTTATTCACACACATACTCACACATGCAAATAAACTATTGAACATCCATTTATTTGCATAAACAGCTATACACACACTACCACTTTACTTCTAAGAAAACTTACACATACTTACTCTCTTAAAAAATCACTTATAGAAACACATACTAATTTAAACAGGAACTCTTACAATCCCTCACTCTCACATATAGTCACTTATATACATCAATATTCACATATACTACATTAAAACATATGTAGTTACTGATAAAGACACTAATAAGACAGTCATTCACTCACTAACACAGACATATGCACACTAATCCACCCATACAGTCCTGCACATATGCTGTCTTCAAAACACATACAAACAGAGACTCAGTCATTCTTGCATCTATGTAGTAAGTAATACCCCCACCAAACCATGCAAACACTCATACTGATACTAAGAAAAACATCTAATAACCTATATACATACACATGTACCTACTCATCAACCCATGCAGCCACTTATACACAAAGTGAAACACTAATACATATATTTAAATATTTAAGCATTACTCAGTAATATATGTATTCACTAAGATATTCATTAATATATACATATATAACACATATTTATTTTTCAGAAAGACACACATTCACTGGATGGTGTCATCAGTGATGTCATGAGTGATGTAATATGTGACGTCATCAGCAGTGCATTATACGCGCAAGTTATAGTGAGTCCAACTAACTATAACGTGGAATTTCATTGGTTTTCTATCAGTAAAATTACAGCTAACTATAACTGGTGTCAAACCTATGGTTTTTTCAGTGAATATATATATATATATATATATATATATATATATATATATATTCACTGAAAAAACCATAGGTTTCATACATGTTATCAGTGATGTCATTTGAGATGTTGAGATGTCATCAGTGATGTCATGAGTGATGTCACTGACCATGTCATGAGTGATGTAATATGTGACATCATCAGCAGTACATTGCGGGCGCGCGAGTTATAGTTAGCTGAACTAACTATAACGGGGGAATTTCAATGGTTTTGTATGAGTGAAATGTCCAGCTAACTATAACATGTATGAAACCTATTTTTTTCAGTGAATTTCTAAGGTTTTTTAAATGTTAATTCCTAACTGTAACGTGGCTGAAACCTACGTTTTTTTCAGTGAATTTCAAAGGTTTTGTAAATGATAATTATTAAATGTATTGTTATATTTTTTTATACTGATTTACTACATTATTTTAAATATTTATTTTTAGATATTTTATTTTTTAAATTACATTACATATTTATTAAATACATTGAAAAATAAATGTTTTAAAAAATTGTGAAATTGTAATATTTTTTTATTATATTTTTTTACTTTATATATATTTTATATAGCAAGCAATGATATCCTATGGAAGGAAATTCAAGTTACTGTAACTATGATTAGAATTACTTTTCAGGATCAGTAGTGGGCTGAAAGATGCAGCACTGAGGTCTCTCCTGATAACAGGTGAGTAAATCGGAATTCGTAGTTCAGCTGATTTTTGAGGAATATTTGAAACTTCCAAAACTCCACACTTAGAAACATTTCCAAGTGAAACCAGTCAATGTTAGCCTTTGGAAGGAAATTTAAGTTACTGTAAATATTGTTAGAATTACTTTTCAGGATCAGTAGTGAGCTGAAAGATGCAGCACTGAGGTCTCTCCTGATAACAGATGAGTAAATCGGAATTCGTAGTTCGCTGATTTTAGAGGACTTTTTTAAAGTTCCAAAACTCCACACTTAGAAACATTTCCAAGTGAAACCAGTCAATGTTAGCCTATGGAAGGAAATTCAAGTTACTGTAAGTATGGTTAGAATTACTTCTCAGGATCAGTAGTGGGCTGAAAGATGGAGGACTGAGGTCTCTCCTGATAACAGGTGAATAAATCGGAATTCGTAGTTCGGCTGATTTTTGAGGAATTTTTTAAACTTCCAAAACTCCACACTTAGAAACATTCCCAAGTGAAACCAGTCAATGTTAGCCTATGGATGGAAATTCAAGTTACTGTAAGTATGGTTAGAATTACCTTTCAGGATCAGTAGTGCGCTCAAAGATGCAGCACTGACGTCTCTTGTGATAACAGGTGAGCAAATCAGAATTCGTAGTTCGGCTGATTTTACAGGAATATTTTGCTCAATAGTGAAGGAAGGGGGCGGGGCCTGAGGTAACATGTGTGCAAACACGCCCTGTGGTGCGTTTTAGGTTGGGGAATTAATTTCTCTTCAATCCTGAGGTCCCCTGTGAGCCGACTAGCCCACCAGGTACCTCCAGTATGCGCCAGGGGCTGCGTTGCAGACAGGTGTTCAGAGGGCACGCCCCCTTTTTACAACACTCTGCAACGCAGCTCCGTGGTGCTTACTGGAGGTACCTGTTGGACTAGTTTGCCCCTAGGGGACCTCTGAATTGAAGAAGAATTAATTCCCCAACTTAAAACGCGCCACAGGGTATGTTTGCACACATATCACCTCTAGTCCCGCCCCCTACCTTCACCACTGTGCAAACACGCCCCGTATCGCGTTCTAAGTTGGGGGATTAAGTCCCCTTTTATACTGGGGGTCCATGGGGGCCAACTAGCCCACCAGGAACCTCCAGTATGCGCCAGGGGGCTGCATTGCAGAGAGGTGTAAAAAGGGGCGTGGCCTCATTACCCCTCTCTGCAACGCAGCCCCCTGGCGCGTTTGCAGAGGGGGAACTAATTCCCCTTGCATACTGGGAGTCCCTGGGGGCCAACTAGCCGCCAGGAACCTCCAGTATGCGCCAGGGGGCTGCATTGCAGATAGGTGTAATGAAGCCACGCCACTTTTTACACCTCTCTGCAAAGCAGCCTGAAGTATCTTCATTAATAAATCCAGAATACACTGAGGGTCATCAAATAAAGTTTAATCCAGGAATAAAGATCCCATCCATTTGCAAGACAAACAATCATAAACTGCCTCACATAGAATCTTCCTAAGTCACCCTTTTGCATGACATACTAAGTGACATCCTCAATATTCTATTATGGAAAGATTAAAGATACAGTGCTAAATATCACACATCTCCTTCCCTCCAAAAAACACAAAGTAAATAAATATGAGATATAAAGTATACAGTGTCAAAACTATACAAAATCAAAAAGGTAACTAGGCCTTTTTGACACTCTTGCAGAAGACCTAATAATACTAGAATTAATTTTTTCTTTACTTTTAAACAATGCATTTTCCTTTTCCTTGACAATTACTTCCTCTTCATATTGCAATTTCTTCGTAACAATCACCACTCTATTTAAGTTCCATATGCGAGGGTCTTGTGTCTGAACAGCATTATTAAAAACTTTAATTACTTTGATTGGCTTCATGAACTTTGTTTCTGAACTACCCACCATACCAGGACGTCTGATTATTACCATATCACCAACACATACAACTGTTTTCCTGACACTTTTTTTAGCATCAAAATAAGCCTTTCTACGTTCAGCTTTGTCCTCCTCTTTCTTCATAAATTCTTCTTTGTTGCACACACATTCTTTACCCTTCAACATTTCATACTTATTAACCCAGAAAGGTTCAACTGGCGTGTTAGGAATTCTCCCACGAAATAACAAAAATGGAGTCTTCCCTGTTGTAGTATGAGGTGTATATCGGTACTCTTCCACTTTGGCCAATGCACTTTTTTTCCAATCTGATTACATGTTCTTAGCCAAGCTAATTGTGTCCTTAATCACTTTGTTGAATCTCTCAACCATACCATTGGCCTCTGGCTGGTAAAGAGAACAAGTTTCATGAGTATTACCTTTACAAGATAAATAACGTTCCATTTCTTTAGAAACAAATTGAACGCCATTGTCAGACAAAATAGTTCCAGGAAAACCTTCTTTAGAAAATAACTCATTTACACACTGAATGATTTTGCTAGAATCTATTCCTGACAAAAAAACACTTCTGGCCATCTTGAATACATATCAATGACCACTAATACAAACACTTGTGAATCCCTATGTTGTATTGGACCCACTAAATCCAGAGCAATGTCCTGCCATGGACCATTCAGTCGCCTTCTTAAAATCATTGGTTGTGTATGTGTACAATAAGACTTGTCACTAATGTTGCAATGAATACAATCTCGGATCACTCGTTCAACCATATTGTCCATACCTGGCCACCAATATGACATGCTAAGCCTCTCCTTGCTTTTAGATAAACCTGAATGAGCAACATGTACTAAATCAACTAAATCTTTCCTAAGACTTAATGGAGGAATTAACCTCGTCCCACGAAATACCAAATCATTATCCACAGATAATTCATTACGTATCACCCAAAAAGGCTTTGTCAAAGCAGAACCTTCTTTACTTTTGGTCCAACCATTTCTCATCAAGGACATGACCTCACACAATGTATCATATTTCTCCAATTCTTCAGACCATTTCTTCTCAGATAGGAAGTTATAATCAATTACACAAACCAACTCTTCATCTAACTCAGGATCACCTTCTAAATCTTCACTGGAGACTAAACGAGAAAGAACATCCGCTACTCCATTGTCAACCCCCGGAATGTAGTGAATTCCAAAGTTGTACTCCTGTAGACCAATAACCCATTTTGTTATCCTCCCAGATATAAGATCCAATCCTTTCTTACTAAAGATTTCCACTAAGGGTTTATGATCAGTATGGACATCAAAATCTAAACCCCAAAGACATTTTTTTAACTTCTTCACTGCCCAGAACACTGCCAATGCTTCTCTCTCTACAACAGAATAGCGAGTTTCAGCATCCCTCAAGCTCCTAGACAGAAACATTATAGTATGCATGCCATCTGGACTATTTTGTTTTAATACTGCACCTAACCCTTTTTCACTAGCATCAGTAAGTAAAATGGATTTAATCTTTGGGTCAAAACATTTTAACGAAGGAGCACAATTTAATCTTTGTTTGATTCCAGTAAATTCATTTTCACATAGATCTGACTATTGAAATTCTATTTCTTAATTTGAACCTCATGTTGACAGTTAAATTGGCAAAACCTTTAACAAACTTAGCATAATACTCAATCATGCCTAGAAACTTCATAGGTTCAGCTTTGTTTTCAGGAGCATGCATTTTTTTTTATTGTGTCAATTAATTCAGCGTTCGGTCTCACCCCATCACCAGAAATGTTGTGTCCTAAGTAATTTATAGACTTGGATCTGAATTTACACTTGCTCGCCTTTACAGTAAGATTTTGTTTACTGAATCTTGTCAAAACCATTTTCAATCTTAAATCATGGTCTGATTCATTCTTTGCAAAAATTAATACATCCTCTTGATATATGCAAACCCCAGGGACATCCTTAAGAACCTTTTCCATAACCCGTTGAAACACTGAGGAAGCAGATACCAATCCAAATGGCATCCTCTTGAACCTATTCGTACCAAAAGGTGTGATGAAAGACGTATAATCCCTGCAAGATTCCTCCAATTCAATTTGGTGGTACGCAGAGGTGAGGTCTATAGTGCTGAAAACTTTAGCATTTTCAAGCAAAACCAACAAGTCTGCAATATTTGGAAGAGGATACCTGTCGACAATTACACATTTATTAAGTTGCCTCAGGTCAATGCATAAGCGCAGATCGCCATTGGGTTTACGGGCTGCGACGACCGGAGCCATCCATTCACAACCTTCTATTTCTTCAATTATCTCATTTTGTATTAGCTTATCAATTTCTTTTTTCATATCTTCTTTAACTGCTAAAGGTACACCACGCACCTTGCAACTCACAGGAATTGAATTATTTTTTAACTGTTTCTTATGTTGGTACCCTTTAAGGCAACCTAAACTTTCCTTAACCGCATGCGTGCGGCGCGAATTCCCCGCCCATGCTGACTCCGCCCGCGCACAGCTCAACCGACGCTCATGACGGAACCGTTCCGTCATGAGCATGGAAGGGGTTAAACACGTTAGGAAATTCTTCCTTCAATTCACATGTAAATTTGACTTCAATTAATTTTCCTTCAATTAATTTCTCATTCTCCTTTACAACATTAAGTACCTTATCTTTCAATTGTATACGAGGATTGGCATTGGGATCCAAGAACACCCCAAGATCACCTTGGTGTATCCAGCTAATAATGCCGTCTCCCTTTTTAGAGACGTAAACTTTACCAGACACCAATCTACATTTGTACTCTATAAGACCCACAAAATATCCATGTAATTTTATAGGTTTTTCACCATATGCCAGAGGAATGATGTCAAGTTTTAAAAGAGATACTTTACCCTTTAATTTATAATTGAAAAACTCATTAGAAATAATAGTGATCCTGGCACCAGAATCAAATATTACTTTGGTTTTTTCACCTTCAACCATGATTTCATCAATAGGATTGGGTCTTTTGTGAGTATCACCAACTTCCCCAATCGTTTGAACCAATTCAACATCACTATCAGATCCTGAAGTAGCTTTCTCAAATATTTCTACCTCTTTAACTTTAGATCTCACTTTGGTTTTGCACAACGCAGAGACATGCCCTCTCAACTTGCATTTAGAACAGGTTTGTTTGAGAGCTGGACACTTCTTGTCATTTGCAAGGTGACCCGACTTACCACACCTGAAACATTTATAATCAGTTCCAGTCTTTTAACATCAGATTTAACCGTGTCTTTGACATACTTATCAGTTTTACTTTTCACCACTTGAACCTTGTTATCTCTCTCTACATTCTTCTTAATTAAAGCTACACACTTATGTGAATGCTCAATGCGCTTAGCAACAGCTAAAACCTCTTCAAGCGAAGGCTCATCTTTTAACCACAGTTCATCCCTAACTTTTTCTATTCCACATCCAAACATGAATTGATCACGAATGCGTTCATCATTAAGCGCACCAAACTTGCATGAAGATGCAAGCTTCCTTAAACGAGTTACATATGTTTCGATAGTTTCTTCTTCATTTTGCATGCATTTTGTAAATTGGTACCTTTCAAGAATTGTACTTACTTTGGGTAAAAAATGTTTATCTAATTTTTTTATGGATATTTCATATTCATTTAATTCGTCTGCCTCAGAAGAGGACAGGTCGGGTAAATCATCAAAAACATCCTGGCCTTCAGACCCTAAGCAGTGAAGTAATAGAGAACATTTTCTTTCAGCACTAAAAGAAGGCCCACATACTTTGGCATACCGTTCAAAAACTACTTTCCATTTTTTACATCTAATTGGAGGCTCGCCAGGACTAGATCGAAGAAATGGGGCAGCTGTAACATTTTGCATTTTTTTTTTACTTTTAAAATGACGCAATTAAAATTGCAGAAAGAAAACAAATTCAGGAAATGTGGAGAAAATCAGTTCAGGGAATGTGCAGAAAATATGTAGAAAGAAAAATTAATTCAGAAATATGCAGAAAGTATGGAGATCTTTTAACTTGTTTTGACAAACTATTGTCCTTGTATCCAGAAATGTGCAGAAAATGTAACAACCAATCAGCATCCACTTTTGAAATATATTGAAGATGTAGAACCAATCAAAACTTTTCTTGCACCACTGTTATTACTGCTTGCCAGTTAAGCTTGACAGAAAATGTTGCAGTCTGATGAAGCAAGGTGAGGAACATGATTTTGTTCAAACTTGCGAAGTTAATCTCCCATAATAATAATTGAACTAATAGGCATGTGGTGAAGTTACTAATCAACTTAGTTTAAGTTTACATACATTGATACACACGGGGAAAACTAATGTGCTTTATGTTGCAAACGCAAAGAGAAAAATAATGTATTAACCTTGTCTATTGTCTTTGTCAGTATTAAATGCGGCTGATTCACTAATGGCATGTGCTTATTTATGTGCTTATGTTATGTCCTTTCTGTGATTAATGCAAAAAAGAGTAGAGATTCCCAAAGGAGAGGTGAATATAAAAGCTGCCTGTTTGTGCTTTGCTAGGTAACATAATTAACGGGGTTAATTAGATAAGGGGGTGGGTAACAGAATGGGTCTCAATTCTTTAATTAATTGATGTCTTGTGTTTGTTTAATAATAGTTTCCGAGGTGAGGCCTAAAAGATGATTTAGAAAATGGCTGGCAGAGCTGCAGACGTGAAAACTTGTCCAGAGTGGAGCCCTGCACATGCGCAGATGTGGAGACTTTTACCACGCTGTCATCATTGCTTTGGTTCTGCTGAACGTGCTCTCGGAGAAAAGGCTCAAGGACAGGAAACCAGTATGTCTGCCAAGATTAGGAAGTAATGTTCTGAACTCGGGAGAAAGTATCACTTTCAAGGAAGCTAGAAGGATGTAAAGTTAAGAACAATAGGGCTTATGTGAAGCCTGGACTTGGTCAGAATCGGATGACCTAACGGTGGACTGACATGGCTCAGCCAATGGCAAGCCCGGATTTTCAAGAAAGAACGCAAAATGTAGATAGTTTAGCTAGAAAGAAAGGTATAAAAACTGCCACAGAGGGTAGGGAAAAAACTCTTGCTTTCCGATTCCTGATTGACGTGACATGCTGTTGGACTTTTGGCGCACGTAAGGACAGCAGACTTTAAATGATTTTTCCTTTCTAGGTGGAGTGAGAATTAGACAGGGAAATAGGTTTAGGGGAATGGAAACCGTTATTCTGCTAATAATTCATGTTTCTGAGCTTGCCTTCATAATGTCAGTATATTAATTCAATTCCTTATTGAAATGCTGCTTTCTTGATTGTTTATGAAATAAAGACTTTAAATCTTTAATGCTAATCTTCTTTATGAATAAAGCTAATAAAATTAGATTTGAAATGACAAGCTGGTCTTGTTTATTCATGGTCTAGTTTCCATCAGTTGATCCATTCACCTTAGTGGCTTGATTAATATGATAAATGTATAAAAAGCATGGTAAGAATAGATAAACTGCAGTTGTGTATATATATGTAAATAGTTTGTGAATAGTTTTGTTTAATCAGACCACATGATTCAGACGCTCAGAAAATGTCTCATTAGTTTTATGGGCCTAATTTGTGTTTCATGATTAATGGTGAGTATAGTGGTGATAGATAGCGTTGCTGAGACAGTTTTTCAATTAGAGCGCTGGATCAAGTCTGTGGAAGGTGAGTAATAAAAATCGATTTTAAATCCAAAGTACGTTAAATGACTGTATTATAAAGCTTCTCTAAATTGTATCTGGTTTTATTCATGTTTAAATGATCGCGTTGCTGAAGCTGTAACTGTAGTCTGCTTGCGATCCCTTCAGTCGACAATCTTGTTTATATTTAATTAGTGACCATGCGATGATATGACAGTTTCTTTCACAGCTGATAAATTGTTCTCAGTTGGCTCGCGATGAATACACTTGTTTATATTCAATTAATATCCACGCGATGACAACGCTGCTTTCAGCTGGCTGGCTGCTGACCTAGCTTTCAGTCAACTTGTTTACTTTTGATAGAAGTGCACGTGATAGCAGCTGCTTCCTTTCACGCTTGACAGCTTGCGCTAAGATTAATACTTTAAGAATACACAAGCTGAATCAATTGAATTTCAGCCACACATGAATAAAAACAAAACTAAGCTCTGGGCAATAACTGTTCATCCACTGTAATCCATGTTTTGGACCTTCACTACTGACCACCTGCCATTCTACAGTGGAACCAGTTCGGGACCTTTGTTTGTTGTTTCTGTTGTTTCCTTTTTTGACTTTAGAAAAGGGAAATGTCAACCCGTGAAACTAGAAGCAAGGCTGCGGCAGGTGGCACAAAGTTGACGGGCACATTGGATGACTTTATTATACATACCAACTCATTAATTGATCAGGGAATTGTACTGATGGAAAGAAGGGTCTCTCAAGACCTCGCATTAGCTATAAGATCATCCTTGGGCCATATTGCTTCTGCGCGCACCCCTGATAACTCTAAAATTATATCCAATCCTTTGCAGACTCATGTTGAAGTCCATAACACTCTTAGTGCGCAACCAGTTCTTCATGACCTGTCCTCCCTTGATCCCCAGGCCCCGGTCCCTTCGGAAACTATTCCGGTAGTCACATTAGTTGATACCCAAGCTGAGGACAGCAATAGTCATACGAGGGGGAGACGGGAGGGTGCAATTCCCAAACGTAAGCGCACTAACAACAACACTTCTGGAGCAAGGAAAGTAAATCTAGCCAAGACAGGGAGCATCAGTGACAAGGGTAGCACAGAGGTGATGAGGGAAATTAATGGGCAAAAGACAGGGATAGAAGAGGTTAGACCTGAAACCCCATCGCTACACCTGAGCTTCGTAGATGATACTATTCTAGATAACACCTTAGCTGACATTCTTGCTGATAGTACCTCATCTGATAATACAGCCGATAGTATTGGAGCAAAAGAAGAAAGGGAAGATCCCCTAGTATGCACCTTGACGAAACTTATCAAAACCCTACTCACTCCTTTAGAAGTAAGGTTTCATGGTATAGAAAAACAGCTCTATGATTTGCAGAAGGATATTAGATCCCAGAATAATAATCATGCTAAAAGAGCAAACCATGCAACTGCACCAGTTAGCAAACCCAAGGCATCGAATAAATGCCCAGCAGTGGTAAAAAATTCAATACCTAAGACCCCCCTGCTGAATCCCCCTAACTTAGACGGTAACAATGCATGTGTTAAACCCCCTGAAGCAAACAAGCCCACCAATAAAAAATCAGTTGGTCCCAATACTCCCGCCCTAAACCCTGACAAAACCGAACAAGAAAAGACCCGGAAGCGTTGAAATATCAATCTACCGCCAGATGCCTGTCCCTTTGTGGTCGTTTTGACAGGGGTCCCGGAATTGGTTCCCTCAACTGCAGAACCCTTTTGGGCACTTAAAAATAAGGTATCCCACTGGTTAAACAACAATCACCCTCTACCACCAAATATATCCAGTAACATCCTAATGGTCGAGAGAGTTCCTTGGGTGGGATACAATAGAAAAAGATCACAGGGGGATTGTGTAGTTGTAACCTTTGAAGACCCCCGAACGGTGAAGCATATTTGCTGGGGGGTCTCCCGAAATAACGGAACTACGATTGTGGCTAGACCCCTATCTTATTTTTACATGCCTGTGGAGCAACCAGACAATGGATGGAGTTGGACCAGGGATATCAACTACGCCAGGGGAGGTAGGAGGCGGGAGGTGCTCAGGGACTTGAACCTCTATAGTTGGGGAGGGGGCGGTGATGATGGCTGGAACTTAATACAACGAAGAGGTGGGAGGATTAACCAAGGTGGTAATCAGCGCAGCGGAGAATGGTTAGGCCCAAAGCTTATTCCATCCTTTATCCCCTGCAACAACCGGTATAGTGAATTGGAAGCTGTTGACTGACTCTCGGTTGAGGTAGAGGTCTCTCAGGCTTCCCCTGTCCCATCTGTTGTATTTGACACCATTGACAGAAGCCGATCTAGGTCACCAGAATGTTGTGATAGTTCACTTTCAATTTTGCCTTCCTCATTATATGGGGATAATAATTCTAATGCCCAGGGCTGAAATCACCCCATGTGCTTGATGACCGCTGAGGACCACTCTGCCCTGATAGGAGATGGAAAATATGGACATATGAAGCCCATAGTACCTGAAAAACCTTGCTATCCGTTTTTAACCGACGGGAGTGGCAAAGACCCTGCCCCAATACACACTGACAGCCAAAATAGCTTCCTGAATATCATCTCATGGAACATAGCGGGTTTGGGGAAAAAATATTACTTCCCGACTGGAATAATTTAATTGAAAAATATGACCTGTGCATTTTCCAAGAAACTTGGTGCCTTGAGCCAATGTATAAGTCTGGTTATTCCTCTTTCTATGTCCCAGCCATTTCCTCTGGACGGGGTCGCCCGTCTGGCAGCCTGCTAATTTGGGTCAAAACTAACCTCACTAAATTGTAAAATAACCCACCATCATTGTGCCTCATCAGATATGATGAGGTTAACGATTCGGGTTCCCCAGGCCACAGCGATTCTGGAGCTTTATAACATCTATGCCAGAGGTTTGCAAGGGGGGGCCAAATCCCCGACCATCTCCTTGATTGCCGATTCACTCCTCACTTGCCCCCCAGATTCTCTGCCCATTATTGCCGGCGATTTTAATCGTACTTTTGAACCGCTGGTGGTGGACGCTGCTGGAGGCTTCTCTGACGAGGACGCTAGATGGGGAATTCCGCAACTGACGACTGTGCCAATTAAAAAATGGACACCGGTCGTCATCCAAATGAATGCCTTAGTAATGGAGCATGCCCTGGTAGCTGTGAACGGGCGCACGCCATCAGATTTTGCGGGTGCCTGTACCTATAACAGGATCACTCGCCCCAGCAGAATAGACTACATCTTGGTGGATAGGAGACTGTGGAGACATGTGGGCGACATGATTGTCACCCCATCCATCCATAGCGACCCCAACCCCCTATCTATCAGTCTGCGGAACCTCATAATTGAGGGGAAGTCCCTGTCCAGTAACAGATTGAGGCTGGTGACCAGAGAAATTGTACCTTCAAACTATAAAAGATTCATTAAATGGCAAACTTTTGTCATTAATGAACAAAAGTATAGCGCTCTGGGGGAGATTGTAAGAGCACAGACGGAGAAGCTCTCTGCAATCTGTACTAATGATTTAGGTTCTGCCCAGGCTGATGTGGTCTATGCGGAGACAATTGATAGGATGGCCGCTCTCTTTCTTGATTCTCGCGGGACAAGCCAATCAAAGAACAGGAAACTCACAGCCAAGTGGTACAACCAAGATTGTAGGGGGGCTAAATCCAAATTGATATGTGCCATCCAAACCCGAGATACAGCCGAGGTTCGCTTAGCACGAGCCGAGTACAGGCGAGCACTATTGGTGGCAAAAAGGGCTTGGGATGATTCCCACTGGGAGGAGCTGAAGCTGGCTAGCCAGTCCAAAAATGCCCAGCAGTTCTGGGCCTTAGTAAGAAGAGCAAATGGTGGCGGCACTGAACCAATACCCAACCATATTACTGATGGGGGAATGGTTTGACCACTTCAGGAGGCTCTATGAAGGGTCAGGGGCACCAGACAACAGTGAGCCTTCTGTATACTGCACTCCACCCCTGTCTGCCACTGCGACCCTCATTGATCCCGTAGGGCAAAGAGAGGTTGAGTTAGCCATTAACAAAATAGTACAAGGGAAGACACCAGGCCAGGATGGCATCCCTGGCGATTTGTTTTGTGCCAGCACCAAGCAGTGGGCTAAGTTTTTCTCCCTTTTGATTAACGCCCTTCTCCATGGGTCCCCAGTTCCGAGTTCATGGAAAGGGGCCGAGGTGATCCCAATATATAAAAAGGGACAAAGGGGTGACCCTGCCAACTATCGTCCAATCAGCCTCATTGATGCTGGACAGAAGGTAGTTGGCAGGGTCCTCTTGGAAAGGATCCTGTCCTGGGCGGAGGAGAATAACATCATCTCCCAATTCCAGGCAGGCTTTAGGGCATGCACAGGCACTGTTGATCAGGCATTTAGGCTGATACTACTCCACTGGAAGACAGTATCGATTGGCAAGGGTGGTCTGTACTTGGCCTTTATTGACCTGAAAACCGCATTTGACCTGGTCCCCCGAGAGGGTCTGTGGGCGGTTTTGCGGGAGATGGGGTTCCCCTTGCCCATTCTGAACTTGCTGACCCGCATGCACGACGGAACGTATGCATGCATTCGGTGGGGCACGCAGGAGCAGAAAACTGCTAAAATCCCAGTAAATAGAGGTGTCTGTCAAGGATGCGTCCTGGCGCCAACCCTCTTTTCCTTGTTTGTAAACGGGGTAATCTCTTTCTTATTGAACATCGATGCTGATGCCCCCAGTTTGGCCGGCGTTAAAATCCTTGCTCTGCTTTTTGCGGACGACACGTTACTGGTTTCTAAAACGCCCATCGGGCTCCAAAAGCTTTTGGATTGGTTCTGTGTTTTTTGTAAATCTAGGGGCTTGGTCATTAATAACTCCAAAACCAAGCTCCTTTACATTAACCCTAGTAGGAAAGCCAATCGTACGCTCATACTGAGGAGCCAATAGAGCGTGTTAAAACGTTTGACTACCTAGGGATTAGGATATCCGACCAACTGAATTGGAATTCACATATTGAGAAAATGGCCCTAAATCACAAACGTGTCCTGGGTATTATTGGGAGGGAGCACAGAGCCTCACAGAGCCTCACTATCCAGACCCATAGCCCCTGCACTGGAGATATATTCCGCAAAAGCTATAAACAGTGCACTGTATGGAGCGGAGCTTTGGGGTTTTAATAATGTTGACTCCCTTGTTTTGGCCGAAAATAAGTTCTTTAGGGAGCTTCTGTCTTTACCCAGGGGCACCCCGAACAAACCTCTTCAATATGACCATGGTCGCAGATCTATTAAAGATCTTATCATCTTGCGACCGCTTCTCTATTGGGCTCGCCTGTGGCGTACACCTGAGCTAGCTAGTTACGCAGACGGCCTTAGAGAAGTTATGAATATGCAGGGGTCGCACAAAATTGTATGGTTAACAAAGGTTAAGAAGTTGTTAATGGCTATTGGTTTTAATGACGGTGTATCGGTTTCTAAACTGGAGGTAAAGCGAGCCTACTGGTCGTGGGTTGAGGCCCAAGAATCCAGAGCTGCTAACTAGGGTAGACTCACAGACGAGTTTTGTCTGCACAAGACAGTACACTCTCTTGAACCATATATGGATTTCATTAGAAAACCCAAAGACAGGGCTTTATACATCCAGTATAGATGGGGAACCTTACCGATACGGGAACGTACTTCCAAGTGGAAACCCCCCAATCAAACACATGCCACCTGCCCGTTTTGTAATGATGCACTTGAAACCATTCCGCACCTTTTTTTTTGTGTGTAGCGCCTACACTAAACCAAGATCAAAATGGCTAAAACCTGTCTGTCGGCAGCTCGAGACTAGGAGCCATGTCTCTGCCCTAAGAATCCTTCAGACAGATCCTAGTACTACACTGGTATGCGGGGTAGCTACATTTCTCAGCTGGGCATGGGTGATCAGACTTAAAGATCTAAGATAACATTTTATAAGGCTATTGTCTTTTTAAATTACGATCAAAGCTGTAAAATGGTTTAATGATTTTTTATTTCTGTCTTTTTAATTATTTATGAAGTATTCTTAAAAAACATGTACTGTATTTTAACTGCTTTGTGCTTTTTAAGATATTTTTTTATATCGAAATAAAGCTTTGTGAATAACTGTTCATCTTAATAGGCTTGTACTGCGATATGGTAAACCGTGGCAAGATGAAATCCTCGTTTTAACAACAATAAGGATCTTCAAACTCGAGCACTTTATCTGTTTAAATTCAATTCACAGTTCAGTTCGAGGGCACAGCTTACACATATCAAAGCATTGGGAGACAGATGATTATTTACCCAGTTCCTTTTAGCATTGAATGCACAAGATAAAACATTCAGTTTCTTTGAAACTTGGATGCAGAAAATTCATAAACAAAGATCGAGTTTAGCTTTTGTATAGCTTTGAAATAAAACAGTCATATGCTAAAATAGTCACTACTTCCAACTGTAGACATGGTCAATTTTTCCAATGCCTGAAAGAGTCGTTAAAAACTTGAAAATATCCAACAGATGCCAGTAATAACACTGCTTGCTAGTAATGAAACACTGCTTGCCAGTTAAGCGAGGATTTTCTCTTCTTCTTGCCAATAACGAAAAAAATTCTCCTCACAAAGACTTATGTTGGGATCTTCACATGAAATTCATTCTCATGTTCATTCCATAAGATTCCAATGCCGACTACGCCAGTGAAGTATCTTCATTAATAAATCAAGGAGACAGTGAGGTTCATGAAATAAAGTTTAATCCAGGAATAAAGATCCCATCCATATGCAAGACAAACAAGCATAAACTGACTCACATAGAATCTTCCTAAGTCACCCTTTTACATGACATACTAACACCCCTTGCATACTGGGAGTCCCTGAGGGCCAAGTAGCCCACCAGGAACCTCCAGTATGCGCCAGGGGGCTGCGTTGCAGAGAGGTGTAATGAGGCCACGCCCCTTTTTACACCTCCTTGCAACGCAGGCGCCAAAGTTATTACAAATAGAATGTTGCTGATTTCCTATGGAAACTAGGTCCTAACTATAACTACCTACTAGCGACCGCCAGTAGGTAATATATATGTATGTATGTATGCAAGTATGTATGTATATATATATATATATATATATATATATATATATATATATATATATATATATATATATATATATATATATATATATACATATATATATATGTATATATATATATATTCACTGAAAAAAACATAGGTTATAGACCATATATAGTTAGGAATTAGCATTTATAAAACCTTATTTTACTCACACAAAACCATTGAAATTCGCATATAAGTTTCTTAGCATACATTTCAATTCCCCATGACGACGGTACCAATCTGCAAACCATTCATTTTCTCCAAAATCGTTTTTGACATCACATTTAGGAAACACAGCACAGATCCTATTTACAATCATCTGCCTCACAGCAGGGATAAGACTGAGGCAAAATCTTGCACCTGCCTCACAACAGGGATAAGACTGAGGCATACACTTTCTCAAGAAGCTTCACAATTTTACAAAATACAATTCCTCTATGCAAACAAACTCAATATGCTTCCTACACTGATTCAAAACACAGCTAACATCATTGTAAAGAGTCAAATTGACACCTGTGTCTAAGAATGCAGACAGGGATATGCTTCATGAAGCCTAGTCCACTGCACACTTAGATACAAGCCTCACCACCTAGGCTCCCCAGGAAAGCCCAAACATGTACCTTTTTCCCCATATTTAAAAAGTGACGCATGTATGCGTCACTTTTTAAACCTCTGCGCCACATTATACTCAAAAATGTAAAAACAATTTATTTTCCCCAAAATCGTTTTTGACATCACATTTAGGAAACACAGCACAGATCATATTTACAACCATCTGCCTCACAGCAGGGATAAGACTGAGGCAAAATCTTGCACCTGCCTCACAACAGGAATAAGACTGAGGCAAACGCTTTCACATGGAGCTTCACAATTTTACAAAATACAATTCCTCTATGCAAACAAACTCAATATGCTTCCTACATTGATTTAAAACACAGGTAACATCATTGTAAAGAGTCAAATTGACACCTGCGTCTAAGAATGCAGACAGGTATATGCTTCATGAAGCCTAGTCCACTGCACTCTTAGACACAAGCTTCTCCACCTATGCTCCCCAGGAAAACCCAAACAAGTACCTTTTTGCCCCATATTTAAAAATTGATGCATATAGGTAGATGCGTCACTTTTTAAACCTCTGCGCCACATTATACTCAAAAATGTAAAAACAATTTATTTTCCCCAAAATCGTTTTTGACATCACATTTAGGAAACACAGCACAGATCCTATTTACAATCATCTGCCTCACAACAGGAATAAGACTGAGGCAAACGCTTTCTCATGGAGATTCACAATTTTACAAAATACAATTCCTCTATGCAAACAAACTCAATATGCTTCCTACACTGTTTTAAAACACAGCTCACATCATTCTAAAGAGTCAAATTGACACCTGTGTCTAAGAATGCAGACAGGGATATGCTTCATGAAGCCTAGTCCACTGCAAACTTAGACACAAGCCTCACCACCTAGGCTCCCCAGGAAAGCCCAAACATGTACCTTTTTTCCCCATATTTAAAAAGTGACGCATGTATGCGTCATTTTTTAAACCTTTGCGCCACATTATACTAAAAAATGTAAAATCCATTTATTTTCCCCAAAATCGTTTTTGACATCACATTTAGGAAACACAGCACAGATCATATTTACAACCATGTGCCTCACAGCAGGGATAAGACTGAGGCAAAATCTTGCACCTGCCTCACAACAGGAATAAGACTGAGGCAAACGCTTTCACATGAAGCTTCACAATTTTACAAAATACAATTCCTCTATGCAAACAAACTCAATATGCTTCCTACACTGAGTTAACACAGGTAACATCATTGTAAAGAGTCAAATGTATTTCTATTAAACATGCACACATTCTTTATTCCTTTTAAAAAATGTAAAAACTATTTATTTTCCCCAAAATCGTTTTTTACATCACATTTACAAAACACAGCACAGGTCCTATGTAGAAGCATTCCATGTCACGACTAAAACTTCACAATTTTACAAAATACAACACAACGCTTTCACATGAAGCTTCACAATTTTACAAAATACAATTCCTCTATGCAAACAAACTCAATATGCTTCCTACACTGAGTTAACACAGGTAACATCATTGTAAAGAGTCAAATGTATTTCTATTAAACATGCACACATTCTTTACTCCATTTAAAAAATGTAAAAAGTATTTATTTTCCCTAAAATCGTTTTTTACATCACATTTACAAAACACAGCACAGGTCCTATGTAGAAGCATTCCATGTCACGACTAAAACTTCACAATTTTACAAAATACAATTACTCTATGCAGTAAAAACTTTTTACCAAGCATTATCAAAAAGCATGACACAAACCAACATTAAAAAAACCACAATTTGCTTCCAAATCTTCTCCATAGAGTATACAAGTCTCTATGTATATGAAATGAATCATAACTCACCTTTACAAATATGTTAGGAGATTCAGAACAGTGTCAGATACACACAC
Source organism: Lissotriton helveticus (assembly GCF_964261635.1). Classification (NCBI taxonomy): domain Eukaryota; kingdom Metazoa; phylum Chordata; class Amphibia; order Caudata; family Salamandridae; genus Lissotriton; species Lissotriton helveticus. The sequence continues at coordinate 550,820,446 of NC_136070.1, forward strand.
CAATATTTCTTTAGCAGAGCAAAAGATATGTTCTCCAGACACTGCAAACCATAAAGGCACAGAAAACCTCTAATTCTACACACATATTGCTCATGGTGACCAATCAAATCTCTTCCCTCTGTATTTTCAAACCAACACCCTTCCCCCCCTCAGCCCTTTCTACCTGTTACCATAGCAACTCCCTCCCCACTGACCTGCCAGAGTTAAAAGTTTATTCTACAATGTTGCAAATCACCTCTGCAAGGATGTTTGACCTGCAAATACACCAGCTTATCTGGTGTAAGGTTTCTTTAAATGACTTTTTTTTAACCATTCAAATTACTTCTTACGCAGAACACAACCATGCACCCTAACTTTCAGTTTTCACCTATCTCATTCTACCAATCATTGCTTGTGATTCAAGAGCACTGAAACTCCACAGGTTTTTTTTGCAAACTCCTATTATTCCAACTGCCATTTCTTTTCCACACTTCATCTAACTGCACCAGAATCTCCTCTGACCATGTATTCTGTCTGGAGTATTGGACATAGCTATATCCACTGGGCTCAAAGGTATGCCAGTACCAGAAATTTACACAACCTTGATTTATCAAACGTGAACATAAAATGGATTGCCCACAGAGGATTAAAATGTCACCAATTGATTCCATTGGTGAAAACCTTTTTGCATTTGCCACACCCTGACCTGTTAATTGTGCACTGTGGAGGAAATGACTTGGGCACTTTGACTGGGGTAGGTCTGGAAATGCTTTTAAAGGACACCTTTGATCATTTGATGGCACTTTTTCCACAAACTGCCTTGGTATATTCCAATATATGCCAAAGACAGAAATGGAAGTGGTCCAATCAATTTTGTCCACAATTTGAGAAAGCACGGAAACATGTGAATAAATCTGTTTCTGCTTACATGAGAGACTATGGAATGGGTTCAATATACAATAATAACTTACGTTACAACATGGAAGATATCTACAGGGGAGATGGTGTGCACTTTTCTGATGAGGGGAATAGAATATTCCTCCTGAATTTAAGACTGTGCATACCTACCTGTAGGTACCTAAATCAGCCACAGAACCCAAAAGCCCTTTTCAGGGCTACCCTATCTCTGATCACTCCAAATGATTATCTTTTTTTTAACTTTTTTCACTATTTTTCACCATAGTACGCTCCCCGGTACGCTCCCCGGTGCGCGTACCGGGCGCACCCCGCGAAAAATTATTATTATTTTTTGTTTCTTTTTGCCTATTTGGGCCTCCTAAGACCCCCTCACAAAACATAGAGGGTCAAGGAGTGCCTACGATGCCCCCTTATACCCATTCCCAACGTTGTTTGTCCGCCATTTTCTGTCTCAAATCTACCGAAACACAAAATGGAGGACTCCCGTAGCGCTGCCGGTACGCGTACCGGGGCGCTCACCGGTAAGCGCTCCCCAAAAATGTTAAAAGTTAATTACATAAAAACCACTGGAGACACTTTCACCAAATATAGAATAGCTCATACTACATACCAATCCCTACCATTTTCCTAAATTCGATGGAATTCCAATGAGCCATTTGGCCTGTAGCCCTGTCTAAATATCCTGAGGTAAATTACATAACAAAAACATATCTGAAGTGTTAGAATTGACAACCAATTAAAATGTTACTTTCATTTTCTACTTTTTTTTCCTGACATTTGATTGGTTATGTACATGAATATAAATGAAAAATGAGAGGGAAACACGGCCATTTTGACTACAACTACCTGAGGTACATCTTGAAAGGATTTTCGCATTTTCTCTTCTTCACCTCTCTGTAAAGTAAGTTGATAATTTGTAAGGGGCACTTTAAGTTAATTTGTAAAAACGTTTTCTGATAGTTATTTACTGTCCCTCTGCTATAGTTATAGATAGAGATAGGCTCCTCTGTTATATTTATGGATTGACTTAGGCTTCTCTGCTATAATTATGAATTTACTTACGTTACTTCACAGGCACTTTTTTATATTTCTACTTCCTGCCTGTTACCATACACTGCCCAAAGTTAACTGCACTGTTAAAAAATCTAAACTACCTGTCTGAACTTAAACCCAACAGTGCCATATTTCTACAGATTTTTTTTTAATGCAAATTTCAGCACAAAAATGGAAGGAGAACAGAACATTTCCTTTGAAATTGTCCTAGAGATGAACAATGAAGAAATCAATGACTTGGAATTCAAGGATGAATCACGGGACCATGAACTTCTACAATGTGTAGAATCTGTGGATTTGTTAATTCAATATGAGGACATTTCTGACAGTCAAATGTTGGAAGTTATGTTCACTCAAAAAGAGGACATTTCGGACAGTCAAATCTTAGACGTTATATTTAATTTGGAAAATGAATCTCAAAAATACATTTATATTTAATAATTCTAAAATTGTTTGAGACATTATTCATTTTTATATGTAATTCTTAAACTAGTACCAAATTGATTATAATGTAAAGTCAGACTTATAGTATACTGTGCAACTTTTTTGTTTTACATAGTAATTTTGCTCATAGATACTTCCTTTCTCCCACTATATTATCTCTTTAATCTCAAAATCAGTATATGCTCTGCGACGCATATTCAACAGAAGCAATCAAACTTGTTATCTGATAATGATAACATGGATTTAATGTAATTTGCTATACTCACTTATCTATCACACGAGATCTTATAATATTACTAAAACAGTGTTACGCTGTTGCGTATTCATATATGGTTATAGAAGGAGACAACTAAAATATACGTAAATTGTAACTCGCCATATGTACAAGGTGGTGGCCTTTATAACTTAAAAATACCCCGTATCTTTTTCTATACATATAATTTTTTGCGACATATTGTTGTAATAACGGGTCATAATCGTGTTTATATAGCCATTACAAGATGGCGCTGATAAAAACGGCGAATCTGGCCTCAAGCAACACGATGTTTGGTACCCTACATAGAGCCACTACAAGGTGGGGGCCTATATAATTTTAAATAACATCCCGTATCCTTTGCTATACATATTATTTTCTGCCATACATTGTTGTAATTACGGGTCATAATCGTGTTTATTTAGCCATTACAAGATGGCGTTGATAGAAACGGCGATTCAAGCATCAAGCAACACGATGTTTGGCACCCTATATAGAGCCACTACAAGATGGCGCGGGTGCAGAACGCCAAAATACGAGAACGGATATACACAGAACGGTGAGTGCGGGAACTTAGGGAGTAGAGTGAGGGCATAAGCAAGAAGGCACATAACTTATGATTGTATAATTTATTTTTAGACACGTACTCATGCGGAGCGCTAACGTGACATAGAGATATATATCCAAGACAAATTTGAAGAATTACGCCGCGGTATACCGTACTTAAGGTGAGGACACAGATAACGAATGGGATAAGAGTTGTTATGAGTTATTTTGAAAAGTGATACTTTGCAGCTTTGCATTTAATACGTGTCACTGATAGTACCAATGACTTACTTGTAGGAACATACACGCACTACACCCGCCAGTGGATATTAAAATAAAATATATCTGGATCTAAGGATTATATTGGAATCTGATAGCATGACTTGGCTATTGGAAATGGACATCTAAACTAGACTTTGGTGAGTTACCACTAATTTATAATGACCTGTTTATGCACTAGAGAATGAAACTGTTTGCCGACATACAATTCACTATTGGTACTTATAGCAAGACTGATTTATTTGTAGGGATAGATATGTTAATGTCCGGTTTGGATATGAAGACTATTTGATTTGACGATTATATTGGAATACATTTATTGAAATTAACCCCTAACTTTGGAGACAACTACCTTGCCAATTGGTGAGTTACCAATTTGATACAATTAGTTATTTCATACGATACGTGAACTTGGTACCTGTGGGCCTTACGGTGATCACAACCTCTCAATTTGATTAATATAGCACTACAGTTCTATTGATTAATTAGAGAATGTTACAATTACAGAGGAAATAAGAGCACGAATTTGGCATGTATGTTTCTTCTTTCGAAAGTCACAATGTGAGAACAAACTATTGTAATTTAGACTATGGTTTGAGGGTGTATCTCCTTTGATTGCTTCTGTTGAATATGCGTCGCAGAGCATATACTGATTTTGAGATTAATTATCAAACTCAACCAGAATTCATTGTAAATATTTGGGTTGCAGCCCTGAAGAAGTCATTGTCTTACTGACAGACGAAACACGTGTTGGCTGCGCAATATCGTATATGATTGAAGAACCCCCCTTTTATTGAATTGGATTGAAGATTGGACAATAAATGAAAATGAAAACTGTATAAAGACTTTGTTATATTGAGTGCTCAGAGGAACATCAAAATAATTGGACCATTGGTTTGCTTTGGAGGTTGTGGTAACCAACCTCTCATCTCTTCCTGAGCACCCTTTTCACTTGGATTCTAGATTACATTTACCTTTACTGTGCTGTGCGCTATAACTAGCCGTTACCCCTGTTGCTGTTGTCACTATATTATCTCCAATGTGTATTTGACATCTCTTTTTCATCTCCTGCCTCCATCTTGTTTCTGCTTTCCTGACAGACTATGATATGGATTCCATATACCACAATAACTTCTATAACAACATGCAAATTATCTACAGAGGAAACGGTGTACATTGAATTTAAGACTCTGCATTGGTACCTACATGTTGGTACTTAAATCACCCACACAACACAACAACTCTATTCAGAGATACCCTACCTCTAAGCACTTTAAATTATTATTTTAGTGTTTCACTGAGTTTTCCCCATGTGTGGGCGTGGGGGAGGTGTGTGTGGGGGATGTGCGGGGGGTGTCTGTGAGGTGTGTATGTGTGTGTGTGTGTGTGTGTCTGGGGGGATGAGGTGTATAGGTGTGTGGGGTATGTGGATGTGGGTGGAGATATGGGTATGTAAGGTGTGTGTGTAAGTGTGTGGGGTGTTTGGGTGTAGGTGGGAGTGTGGGAGTGTGGGTGTGTGAGGTGTGTGTGGGGTGTGTGTGGGTGTGGGAGGAATGTGTGTAGGATGTGTATGTATGTGTGGGATGTGTGGATGTGTCTGTGAGTTGTCTCTGTGTGTGTGGGGGGGAGATGTGTGTGTGGGATGTGCAGGGTGTGTCTGTGAGATATCTGTGTGTGTGTGCATGTGTGTGTGTGTGTGGTGGAAGGGGGGTGAGGTGTGTGTTTGAGTATGGGTGTGTGGGATGTGGGTGTGGGTGTGGATGTGTAAGGTGTCGATGTGGGGGTGTGGGGTGTTTGAGTGTGGGTGGAGGTGTGCGTGTGTGAAGTGTGTGTGGGGAGTGTGTGGGTGTGTGGGTATGGGGTTGTGTGCATGTGGGTGTGTGGAGGACACACTTGTAGGTACCTAAAACAGCCACAGAACCCAAAAGCTCTTTTCAGAGCTACCCTGCCTGTAATCACTCAAAATGATTATTTTACACTATTATTTTCACTATTTTTCACCTAAGTACGCTCCCTGGTATGCTCCCCGGTGCGCGTACAGGGCGCTCCCCCCGCGAAAATTGAATTTTTTTTTTTGTCCCACGGGACCCTTTTATGGCCCCCACATCAAACCTAGGGGGTCAGGGGGGGTGTACCCTGCCCGCTTTTTGCTCATTTCCCCCTTTGATTTTTGCCACCTCTTGTATCTCAATCCTACCGAGACACAAGATGGCGGCCGCTGCTGACTGTTTCGAATGTTTACAGACACCCGAGAACCAATCAGCTTGCCGTGCGCAAGTCGCGTGGCGCGCCCGGTGCGCTCCCCGGTACGCGTTCCGGGGCGCGCTTACAGATATATAAATTTTTTTAAACCTAAATTACTCAAAATCCTCTGGAGCACATATCTTGAGACATAGCAAAGGCACATCGGACTACCACTCCCTACAATTTTGCCAAGTTTGGTGAAAATCCATTCAGCCGTTCGAGCTAAAAGTGCGACAGACCGCCCTATGGAAATGAACATGGGGAAAACACGTTTTGGGACCCCCCTTTTATCTCAGCCCCCGCTTGACGAATCCCCCCCAAACTTTCAGGGAAGGAGCGGAGCGCGGCGAGGCAAAGTTGCTGAAAAATTCAGCCTGATTGCTCAACCGGCGCTAAAGTTATTCCAAATAGAATGTTGCGATTTCCCTATGAAATCGATCCTAACTATATATACCTACTGGCGACCGCCAGTAGGTAATATATATATATATATATATATATTTGTAATTCAAGAAAAACACCGCACTCTTCTTCGGATGATTAAAGCAGATTTAATTCAGTTCAGTAAAACTTCCTCCACCTACGCGTTTCGAAACGCGTAGGTGGAGGAAGTTTTACTGAACTGAATTAAATCTGCTTTAATCATCCGAAGAAGAGTGCGGTGTTTTTCTTGAATTACAAATAATTTACGAGCCTTGTCCTTGACTCGTCACCTGCACCAGCTGGCTGGCCGCTCCTTCTCCAACAAGGGACGTTTGCTTTTGAAAAAAAAAATATATATATATATATATATTCACTGAAAAAACCATAGGTTATAGACCATATATAGTTAGGAATTAGCATTTACAAAACCTTGAAAATTCACTGAAAAAACCATAGGTTATAGACCATATATAGTTAGGAACTAGCATTTAAAAAACCTTATTTTACTCACACAAAACCATTGAAATTCCATATATAGTTAGTTGCACTAACTATATATCGCGCACCCGCAATCCACTGCTGATCATGTCACATATTACATCATTCATGACATGGTCAGTGACATCACTGATGACATCACTGATGACATCTCAAATGACATCACTGATGAGATCACTGATGACATCATCCAGTGACTGTGTGTTTCTGTAAAGTTCAAATATGTTTTACATATTGAAGAATGAGTAGATGTATAAGTGTCTGGACGAAGGATTTAGTAGGTGCATGACTGAATGTATGAGTGAGTGATTAAATGTGTCTCACTGAGTGCATGGGTTAGTGACTAAACTGTCTTAATTTGTGCATCATTATGTCTGTTGTTCTGTAAACTGCTGCATGTGTTGATCAGTAGCTATATGATTAACTATATGGGTTATTGATTGATTGTCCAAGTATTTGTATAGGAGACTGAGTGTGTGTGTGGCTGGCTGGGAGGTGTGTGACTCTGTGCAGATCAATGTGTACTTGTATCAATGATTGTATAAGAAAGTAAGTATGTGTTAGTATATGTTTGAAAATGTAAGGTGCTCTATGTTTAACTGTATAGACAAGAAAATGGAAGTGTGATTGATTCTTTACAGGACTGACTAGGTGTGTGAGTAACTCCATGGATGAGTGGCAGAGTGTAAGTGTCTGTATAGGTGTATGAGTGCATATGATAGTGTTGTAAAGATGAGTGATTGTATGTATGAATGATTGTATGGGTGAATGAGTGAATGTGTGTGTAGACGTAGGAATCAGTGAGTACGTATGTAGTAACTAGTATTGGTGTGTCAATGGTTTCAAAAATTATACTCTGTATTTAACACTGGGTGAAACAGAGGTTATATTAAAACGTGAGGAGATGCATTGTATTGTCACATGAATGATATCATCAGTGATGTGGTCATTGATGTCAAATGAGATGTCATCAGTGATGTCATCAGTGATGTCACTGACCATGTCATGAATGATGTAATATGTGACATGATCAGCAGTGGATTGCGGGTGCGCGATATATAGTTAGTGCAACTAACTATATATGGAATTTCAATGGTTTTGTGTGAGTAAAATAAGGTTTTTTAAATGCTAGTTCCTAACTATATATGGTCTATAACCTATGGTTTTTTCAGTGAATTTTCAAGGTTTTGTAAATGCTAATTCCTAACTATATATGGTCTATAACCTATGGTTTTTTCAGTGAATTTCATTGGTTTTTTAACAGCTAATATCTGTAGCTGTAAAATGTATTCTTCTTTAAATCCAAAAATATATTTTATATGTTTATGAATAATTTTTTTTTAAAATATTTTTTTTTCTTCGTTCCCGCTTCGCGAATCGGGAAGCTTCCCGTTAGCTGACCTTGATGCCGCGAAATAGACCGCGAGCCGGTAAACGTTTCTTTACCGCAACTGCCGCGTTAGAAAACAACATCGTGACGCCTTCCGTCCGCATGACGTTTCGCGTTGTCGCGTGATACGTCATATGACGTGCTACGTTAGCGAACTCGTACGCTTACCGAGTCGCAAAGCACAGGTTTCTGGAAGCAAACCGGGAGGCCCTGCAAAGCGCGTAACGTAAACACAGCAGGTCATGTGACTTGGTAATAACACTTTTCATTGGTTCATTTCACTTTCGGTTTCCTAATGATGTAAGACTAGGTCATATGATCTAAAATGAACACTTTTCATTGGTTGAGAACTATTTTTTTTCCCAAATGGTGAAAATCCCTCCTTCTTTCCTCACTCTGACTTTCATCATTGTGAGAGAAAGACCCTTTGTTACCAGTGAGCAATGGCTTCTTTACTAGCTTCAGCTGGTGCTTCCCCACCACCTCCACCACATCCAAGGAAGAGTGGACCACCTGCTAAAGTTATAATTCAGCAAGAAGAGGAAGAAGAGGAACAGGACGACCTAGATAATCTCCCTATTATGGCCAGAAGATCTGTTGTACCGGAAGTAACGGGACCAGAGGGCAGGGAGATGGTGCCAAATATACAAACGAGATTTCGTGAAGTAAAACAAGTCTGCGTACATTGCAGTGGAATCATTTGCTACGCAGAAAGTAGCATCACTCTGATCAACAGAGCTATTAACAATCATGCTCATGTTTGTCCGAAACTCCCCAAACAATAAATTCTTTTTTTTGTTTTCTTCCTCCTGTTGAGCCCTTTACAATGAATCGTTTTCGTTGCCCCCTCCGAAAAAAAAACAAAAAAAATATAAAACTGTTCAGAAAAATTCAAAAAAAGTAAAAAAATGTTCAGAAAAATAATAAAAAAAATATAAAACAACAAAAACAATTTAAAAAAAAGTTCTTTTCAGAACTACCTCCCCGTTATAAAAAAATTGGTACAATATTTGCAACTGTGCCAACCTCTATTTCTCTTAGTTCGCTTCCCAGTTCGCCCCCCGGTACGCGAACCGGAAGCGAACCAAAAATTTTTTTTTTTTAAAAAGAACAGTAAGTATAAGGGAAGGAAACAGACAGTTATGTTAAAAGAAAGACAGCTATAGGGGAGTAAACTAGAGATACTATTACCCGTAATCCACTGCTGATGATGTCACATATTACATCATTCATGACATGCTCAGTGACATCATCAGCAGAGGATTGCGGGTAACAGTATCCCTAGTTTATTCCCTATAGCTGTGTTTCTTTTAACATAACTGTCTGTTTCCTTCCCTTATACTTACTGTTCTTTTAAAAAAAAATTTTTTAGATCTGTCAGAAACAGTGAAAGTAATGAAATATAAAAGACTACGTAGAATATGAGCACTGTATGCAACAACTTTGACACTGACAGAAGCCTCACCTTCTCCATGCCTCCTACACAGTTCTACATGTACATCATAAATGCAAACAGAACAGAATTAATTATACATGTTAAATGGTTTATTTTTGCTGTTCTCAGAATGTATCAAATTTCACTAAAACAGTGACTTGAAGGTATTCATCATATAACAGCGGGGAAAAAAAAACACAATCAAAATGATTGTGTTTAAAAAACCCATACATTACAAATCAGAATTCAGAACTCCTTAAAGTTAACTTACTTTCCATGACGGCCAAGGATGTCCTATGAACAGCTTACACTCTGTTGTGCTGTTATTACTTTCAACCCGCCACTTTCTGAAAGAAAACCTCCATCGTTTTCAAAAACATGTTACATACAATAAATGACTTCTCGCTCTCTACCACACGATTCCACAAGGCCAAATCGTGTCAGAGCCATGTATAACTCTTGGATTTCTTGTAAGCCAATCCCGTCTTTTCGCATTTCCGCAACTTTCAGAATTAAAATGTTGAAGATCATTTACACAATCCTGGACTAGTAATATCTTCCCCTTCTTGCTCAATCATGTTCTACATTTCCTATCACACTGATACTGCTTACTATGAAGCAGACTTACACTACCTTTATGACTAGTACAATTATTTAATTCTCTACATCACTTTTAATCACAAAGCAATGTAAAACAGTAGACAGCATTGCAGACTTACATTCCCTCTACTCCATGTTTTGATTCGCTGCTTCAATTAGCTTATAAAAAGAAATAGTTTTTCTGAACTCATTCAAAGTGCACGTATTTCTCAATAACGTCCAGTGTTATGGTAAAAAGTTATGTCTCTGTACTACACTTATCGTCAAGGCCAAATAGTGTAGGAGCCATGAGAACTTCTTGAAATTCCTCAGAGCACATCCCGAGATTCTTTCCCTAAAATTTTGGTTTTAAAAACACCAGGTAAGAGTTTTTAAGGTCATATGGCAATTTTTTTTTGAAAATTAAAACAGAATCATTGCAGAATGACCAGCCATTTCTACACTTTAAATAAGCTGTATAATGTCCTGATGTTATTGAAGGACCATCATGATATATAATTGCTACAGTTACAAAAGTCCTTCCTGATATTGACAACTGTGAAGCCACAAACTTTTTAATTAAAGTTGTCAATTTTGTTCCATCAGGCCTACATCGTTGGAACATTAAAATGACATACTGGCCATATGTTTGTATAAATAATGTGGACATCATTTCAGATTTACATTGGCTACACTCCATGTTGTGATCAGCTGCTTTTACTAGCTTATTAAAAGAGACTGATTTACTGTCTGGCAAAGTTAAATATATAAATCTTTCTGAGTCTACACTAGTAGTAGCTGATACCCTACAGTTCTCGCAGTCATGCTGCCATTGATAAGAAAGCCCAAACAGGTGATCTACATCTACACCTTCATCATGCAATACATCAAGCATATACATTAAAAACTCCTGACAATCTTGCTGACTATTTTGAGAGAATTGTGTTTGGCCTGAACATCTGTCTAACAGATTTCGAATTTCAGACACACTTTCTATGTTTGTTCTATCAGTGCTACATTTCTCTAACACAGAATTTAACAAACTGCAAAATCTTTGATCCGAATTGACCACAATCTGTTCTTTTAAAGTTTCTAGAGAAAAGACAACATTAACCACTACATTAGCATAGCAGTTGACACCAGAACTGTTTTCAAATTGAAAACCAACAACATCTTCAACAGAATCCTTTTTGTTTCTGCTTATAATTTCAGGTTCATCAACTTTTCGTCTTTTTGCTACAACCTCCCCAGTATTGGTCACATTTCTTCGTTTCCGGCCTACCACACGTTTCTCAAACAAAGGATACTGAGGCAAATGTGGCGCATACTCTCTTCTCAACCTATTGTATTCCTTAACACAATCTAGATCCGCACAAATGTTTGTGACATCACACTCAATCAAGTACAATCCCGATAAAGTCCTAACTCGTGACAATGCCACATATGCCATACCCTCCTTGAACACAGAACTGCCAATATTCACCAATGCACAGTCTACACTTAAACCTTGCGATTTATGGATTGTCACCGCATATGCCAAGCAAACAGGAAACTGCTTACGACGAACATATAAGTCTTTTACAAGCAAAAATCTAGCAGAACAACGAGCAATTAGCTGTACTTCCTCAATGCCATCAAATTTAATTTTTAAAAATTCAATTCCATCTCTATTTCTGTATTTCACAAAATCAACAACATTACCCATTGATCCATTTACCAGACCTCTTTCAACATGTAAATTCCTTCTTAAAATTATACGGCAGTTCAAGCACACATTCAGAGTCTTTTCAAAACCCGCAGTTTTAGATATACTCTTCTCTAATGAATCCAATTTTGTTTTCAGATTCTCAGACAAAATAATTGTTGATCCCATATGCTCTACTCTGTCAATAGCTTCCAATTTCACAATCTCTTGCTTTTCTAAATGCAACATTTTGTTGTTGAATTTGGCACATTCTGCAAGAGTTGGCATCAAACATATTCCAGATTTTTTCTCAGTAACTTTCTGAAAAATATTCTCAGGCACAACATCTTCGTCTGGATATAAATTTGTCAGTAATCGTGCATGTAAAGCTTCTTTCCCATGCTCGGTCACTTTTCCAATTCTAACATCTTGTAGAATAGTCTTGTAAACTTCATCCTTTGCCTGACGCATATTTTCATGCAGTTCAGCATAATTGAAGTTTAACCATATATTGACGTTGCCAATACTCCCTAAGCACCTCCTGGTATCTTCATGCGTGAGCATTTTGAACACAGGTTGCCCTTTCACTGGTGTCAGCTGCAGAAGATCTCCAAAAACAATGATGTGTTTGCCACCAAATAACACATCATACTCTGTTTTGAGAACTTCTTGCATTCTCAAATGCACAAAGGCAAGCATGACATTGGAAACCATGCTTACTTCGTCAATGATAAGAAGTTTCATTTTCCTCAAGACTCTTGAAACTTCAAAACAAGCATCTCCAGATAGCTTGTGATATTCTAATTTGTTGTCATGCTCCACTGGCAGCATCAGTAAACGATGTAAAGTAATCCCTTTAATGTTATGTGCTGCCAGTCCAGTTGGAGCGGTGACAACACAAGACAGCGATGACTCTGTCCTTTCCTGCAAATAACATGAAATTGCTTTAATAAGGAAACTTTTTCCAGTTCCCGCTTCTCCACTCACGTACAGTCGGACAGGCTTCAACGACGTACATGAGCACTCTTTCTTGTCATGACTTAATCCATGATCAATTTGCATGGTAAGTTCGTCATATATTTTCCTCTGCTCAACGTTGAGTTGTCTTTCCAACTCTTCTAAGTTAACCGCATCCTCCTGAGCATGTGCCATGGCTCTTTCCACTTCATTCATAGCAGTGGCAGCTTCATTTTCGATAAGAGGTCCTCCTAGTGGATCCTGACTCAATGAAGCAGAACTCTGACTGTCCTGAGAACTGTCTCTGGCAATCTCGGCTGCAATCGTTGCTTCCTGCTCAATTTCCACATTCAACATTTCTACATATTTGGGAAAAGCAGGACATTCTATGGTCTCCTTGGCAGCATTGAAAGAGTCTTCGTAACAGAGGAAATCTCCAAGCAGTTCCTCTTCTGCACGCCAAGGCTTAAAAAGTTGCAAAAGTGCTAAATAGAAAAACTCCTTTTTTTCAGGAGATTCGCCACTCAATTTTCGATGGTTTATCAAGTGGCATTTTCTTTGCTTGACCAGACATCCCTCACTTCCTATTACAGCATACACTCCTTTCTCAGTATCTTCTTTGATGTTCCTCTTGAATATGTAATTTTGCAGAACCTCATACAGACAAACATTCTCGAGGTGACTGCTTCGATTTGGATAATATGTATCCAACATGTTGCTCTTCAAAATGTCGGTACTGTTTGGCTCCTTTTCCGCCAAATACTCAATTTCCCGCACAGGTTTCAGAACTCGATTACGCGTTGCAGCAAGACCAACACTCGCCCAAACGATACTCCTGGACTTGGCATAGAGACTTGCTGAAGACAACCGGTCAGAACATTCGTAAGCTCCGATTTCTCGATGCGACAACATCTTCAGACTGAAACTGTACAACTTCTTGCTGAGGCTCTTTTCATGGGAAATGTCCTCCCACATATCCTTCAATTCTGTCTTCTCTTTTTTGGTGATGTAAGATGTCACATACCTAGCCACAGCCATACAGTTATCAGCCACAAACTGTATATCCATGTTAGCATTCCACATGGACAAAATCACCGGGTTGTAGTCGTTGATGTACTTAGACTCTTCGTTCCTCTTCAAATTGTATGTGTTTTTAGGTGATTTCTTCATCACATTATGTCGCAGCGAAGACATCAAACTGTTCACTCTTCCTTTAGAAATCACCGATCGTGGAAAGCCGAAACGACATTTGGTGTAGAACTTGTCTTTGTTCCGGAATTTACGACGACAGTACTTTCCACATCGATGGCTTTGGAAACGTAGAACTTTTTCTCTTAGGCTTTTTTTCTCCTTTGCGTTTGGAACAGCACACGTAGAATACTGTTCTATGAAACTCATCACTGAGTCGTCTGCATCCGTTCCAAATTTAGGTGCATCCTTGATCCACAGCAACATATGTATATGAGGAGCACCTCTTGCTTGGTACTCCTTCCTCCAGAAGAAATCCAACACCTCTCCAAGAGGTGGATTCTTCTTATTCATGATGAAAGACATCATACCTTCAAATCTATGATTGAAGTACCTACATACATTGACTGGATCCAAAGAGCACAGTTCTCCGGGTGTCTTGAATTCGATGTTTTCTACGTTAGCATTTGCCTCTCGTAGAAATTCAAGTAAGTCTTCCCAGCCATACTCAGCACAGCTCAAAGTGAGGAACCATGTGGGAGTTCCTAAGTTCCTCAGCATACATTTTAAATCACCATGACGACGGTACCAGTACTCATTAGTACCACGCTGACACGCCATGAGATTAATCAGGTGAGAATCCAAAATACTGTCTTGGACATTGACTTTATCCATAAAGTCACTTGCCGAGATGTTTTGCATGTGTATACCACTTTTCAAGATGTGGTTCACTGCATATGACAGTCCAGACAGATCGCTTTCAAACAGGAGATGAAACAAATAAGGAATGCATTGTCGAAACCTAGGATCTCCTGCATACAATCGCAAAGTCCGGTATTCAGAAGCAGGAATTTGATGAGGTCGCTCATCATATCTTCCTCCCTGACCTGTTGGAAAAAGCTGTGGGAAACACCGAGCTTCCAAACTTTCCTCCCAAACACTAATGGGACTCCCTTTCGCTTGTTTCATTTGAAACAACTCAATAGCATTCCCCATGACTTCCTTGGAATGCAAAGGATGAACACTATAATGTTCATATATTTCTTCACTAGTAGAGGGTTCTACTTTCTCAATTTGACCACCACACAAATCGCTATCCTCTTCCTCACTTACTTCCTCTTCTGCAACATATACATTTTTATAGTATTTATTATATTTTTTCAAATACAATGTTGCCCTTTTGACTTTCCTAACATCTACTAAATCTTGCCATATTTTCTTATTCTTTGTCGGAACCCCATTAACTAAGATAACCAGAGGTTCCTCTTCCACTTTTTCTACTCCAATTGTGTTAATGTTTTTCTTCAAATCTAGAGGCAAATAAACAACTCTTCCCTTTAATCCTCTCTGTAAATCTGATGGAGGCAATTTCCCTGTCTTTGGCTCCATTCTTACAATAGCCTGAAAGGGATGGATACTTTGAATCAAAATAGATTCATAAGTATTTAAATCCTTCAATTCAGAAGGAATTTCAACCAATTCCAGATTATTATGAACTGCTCTAGCAGGCATCTGGTTTTGATTTAATTTGTTACAACAATAAGTACACACACGTTGATCCAATCCCAAATCAAAACAATTTTCTACCATCAAGTATGTTGTAAAATCCTTCCATTCACTATTATTTTCCCTTTCACTTTTTCCATATAAATCCACTAACTTAGTCTGATTCTTATAATAAGTGCGTCGACAACACACACAAGTGAAATTTGGCCTCTCACTTGATTTCACCTCAAACGTCGCAATTTCCCTCTGGAAATTATCTGTACTGGAAACCTGTACACTATCTTCCACATTACTCTCTTCTTCTTGGTCAATTTCAACATTCTCCTCTTTACTTCCAAAGTAACAAAACTCAATTTCTTCACATATATTCTTCACATCTATTTCAGAACCATGCAAAAGAGCAGCGCATAATTGTTTAAGCATAATTGCTGGACTCTTAGCATAATACAACATTCTAACTAATTTCCTCACTTTATTATGATGCACTGCTAGCATCCTGAAATGATGAAAAACACTCTGGCATACTCTCCTGGAAAGACAAGCCAGTGAATGACCATGCAAACCTATCACTTTTCTCACTCTGCAAGGATCTAATTCTTGCAACAACTTCATTTTCTGCTTCAAACTTTTCTTACTAAATGACCGTATAAAATCACAAAGCAAATTGATGGAATCCTGTCGTACACTGCAAATACTACTACACTTCCAGGTGTACACAGGACCCTTAGGACGTCTCCCTAAAACCTCATTACCTAACACCTCTTCTATCTCTGTTCTCACAAGTTTTTCTTTTTCAACTGGACAACCATCTTTCACTTCATAAGCTCGACCACTGGTGTCAACTGCATGCACCAAATCATTATCCTGGAAATAACTCTCCTCATTAAAAAATGCCTCAGAGCTTGAACTATGCATCCATTCTCCAGAAAAAACTTCACAAAAATTACTACGATTAACTATTCTCTTCCATCTACTATTTCTTTTGAAATCATAAATTACCTTGTTTAGCTTCCTAATTCTATTGATTGTCAAAATAAATAACTTACGTTTAATTTCAAATGCCTGATCAATAACTTTCTCAACTATTTTTTTTCTCTTATAAAAAACCACTTTCTGCTGACCTTTCTTAATATTTTTTAACAAATTCCCAATTATCCTGTTGCGGAACATTCGTTTACGAATATCCCTAAACTGTTGTTTCCTTCTACTTTCATGCATAGAGTTATCTCTTACTCTAGCAGTAACATTTCTCATTGGCCTTTCCTTACCATTTGAATTCATTCTCCTTTTCTGGAGTGAAACATTTTCTGTAGTAATATTTTTTTTACTACACATATTTCTTATGACTGTTTTTCGACTCTTACCCGGTGCTTTCTTGGTGACTTGACAAATCTTTTTGTTAGAGGACTGCTGCAATATTCCATGCTCCTGCTGTCTTTGACGTTTTCCAGCCTTTCTTACTCTTTCTTTGCTAGGCATCCTAAAATCTTGAAATAATCTGCAGTTGAATCTGTGGTAAAATATAATAAAAAATGTTATTAACCACTATTACCCAACAGTAAATTAATAACAGTCATCAAAAACTTAACACACTACTTAAGTATATAATATACTGAAGCCTATCTCCAATTTTTCACTGAACAGGACTCATCTCTTCTTAACCTTGGATAAACCTCACCTACTCTGTGTCCCCTGCACATAATTAAATGTAAAGGGGCAGATTTATATTAACTAGCACATCCCCAGGGATGCACCAGTTAACGTGCACCGCTGCTCTGCCACCCACGGTGTGCCGCATTTACAATCAGATAGGACAAAGCTACATCAAAACCCTGCGCCTGCTTGAAGCAGGCATAGATCTTGACGCAGGTAGGCTGAAAGCTAAAGCAACAACTAAGTGTCGTGTGCAGAAGTTACAAAAAAGGAAAAATGGCGTTTAAACCAGTAATGAGACCATGCTAACGTAATACAGAGTAAAAATATCCAGGATCTACATCAGTTTGGGGTTCACGAACCTGGCAGGTACAAGGCACTGAGGCTTTCCACCGTGCATGTCTCATCCCAAAACATATGTTGTTTGTGAATGAAACAATTTCCCAGACCAAATGCTTTGGATTGGCTACTTCTAAAAAATTAAACACCCCTACTATCCCGGAGTTAGAGGAATACGATGGTTGGAGTAATTTTACTCGTTGTCTATTAAAGATTTACAGGCCCTACTCCGTAATTCTTCCTTTAACATTTCCAGTATAAATCCAAAAGGTTGACTGCTTTGGCAACGTGCCTTATCCACGGTTTAATAACGCTGCCTTTTGCTTTATATAAGTTTTCAAATTGTATGAAATATATACCAATAGGTCGTTATTAACCTTTAGGTAGTGGTTTTCTTCATCAAGTCTGGTCGCTTCCATACACATACAGATTTTCAAAGATGATCAAGAACTTTATCTGAATGGAGAGGAATGCACTGAGACGCCAGATCATTCACTAATGTGTAGGCACATACAGTTACACGGTTCATGCAACAAACACCGACCAAATATGGCTTGCGTGTTGCAAGGCACACCAGTTCCTGCTATCATCCCCACGTTCAAGTTCTTGGAAAATGGTAGTTATTTGATGCTCAATAATGAAGATTGTTCTGGGTTAATTAAAAGTATTCATTTTATCGTAACACTAAATGAACGGGTTATTTGCTGCAGAAATGTTCTATTTCCTCCCACACATGAACATAGGGAGTTTTCAATCTGGCCACAAATACCAACCTTGGCAGCACATTTCAACGGCATGGCAAGAATAAGAGCTATTTTGTCTCAGAGAGAGGTGGCCTTGAGTTCGGCCCGTGAAACTTTCGTCCTTCACACAGCGAACACCCGTACAGAGCTGCAGACCCTTTTAAATACAGATTCGCCTTTCCATTTCAGCAAGATGGTTCGGACTATCTCTAACGCATCCTCCACAAAGAGCCTGGCGCACTTTTTTAAAGTTGTTACCAGTGGTCTCGTGACTTCATTTGAGAAAATCTTTGGAGTCATCCCTGCTTTCTTACATTCTATTTTTTCCACTCTGCTTCGTGGATTCCCATTTTTACTTGCATTACCAGCGGACGCTCTTGTGCTTTTTTACATTTTTAAATATGGATGTCCCTCCTGTGCAAGCTCCCGCCCTGCAGCTGCTGACACTGTTCCGCAATCGCATGCTAGAATATTATGGCACAATGCCGTTGGCGATATTAAGCACGGCATATGGATTATCTTTTCTATGCTGATGTGATTCCTTCAAATCTAAGACACTAAAGTATGGGCACGCCCTAAACCAACACAAAGAGACCTTCTTAGCAAATAATATAATATGTGTATTAGGGAGGGTGAGATATAAGCAGCCGCGGGCCGTGGAGGGAGTTACGGTGGGGCAGAGAGGCGGGGAGGGGGAGGGGCAGGGTGAAGCCCTCTCCACCCTGCCCCTCCCCCTCCCCGCCTCCCTGCCCACCGTAACTCCCTCCACGGCCGGCGGCTGCTTATAAGTGTTGCTAACTCTTATTCATTTACAGCATGTTAACATACTGTCACCATTCGCTTTTTATGTACTATTAACTATGCTGGTAATTTTGCTACTGATAATATGTGTACTTGTATAATCTAAGATACTACGCCTGAGAAGACGGCATTAGTAAATAAACATTTCAAATACACATGTGTTCTTCTTAACTCCATGTTCTCGTTTCTAAGAAATATATAACGACCGACTGTTCATGAGTTCCACGTATCCTGAGGTACTATAAGTTCATATTCTGGATTGTCTAAACATTGAGAGTTTGTTATATCCAATGTGTCACTGTACCTAGCTTGCTAAGGGGTTTTGATTACTAAGGTGAGTTTTGGGACACCCTAATTCGCCGAGGTTCCAATCCTCTGTCCACAGTTCTGTGTCAGAACAGAAACCCTGCGACAGGGGCACCCCTCAACCTTACTGGAGCTTCATCACACTTGCGATACAACTCCAGCAATGCGCCAACTTTACGGCACAAATACGTCACGCATCTGTGCTGTTTTTGCCCCATGATGCGCCGCATTGTAAATGCAGCACACCATAGGTGACGGAACAGCGGCACAGAATGACTAACACATCCCTAATGATGCGCCAGTCATCATAAATCTATCCCTATGCTTCTTATCTTGTTAGAGATAAACCGCCATATGTATCATCAAAGTTTTTTGCATTTCCTAAATAGCGAACTTTAAGAAATAAATAGCGATTCTTTACCATTCCTAGTTTGCGATGACCTATTTGCTAATTACAAATTACCCATTCATTTCCATGCAGCAGGAGGCCCATAGGAATGAAGGTACAATTTGCGATTAGCAATTACCTCATCGCAAATTACGAATTTTTCCGACGGTGCAGGGGTGTCTCAAGAACACCCTGCTGCACCCCTGAAAAAGAAATTTGGGGTCATATGGCGCACATAAATTTTGAAAACATTCCTTTACCTCAAAAACGATTTTCAACTCATAATTTGAAAACACTGCACATGGGGAAATGACTTAAAATGTCCTTAAAACACATAAAAGCATTTTTTGATTGCCTTTGCAGCATTTTCCGTCACCTTTAACATGCCTATGTAACGGAAACATTCAAAATCTAAATTTGCCATGCACAGGTGGGAGCATATTTACAAGCAATTTGCTCCACAGACAAACTTCTTACATTGAAATGGGAAAAATAACATCACAGACTCTCAATTACCTTATAAAGAAGCAGACACCATTATGTCCTTCTCATCAATATTAAAACCATTGCTTTTTCTCAAAAACGATTTACAAGTCATAATTTGAAAACACTCCACAGCTCCTATGCACATAAAAGCCCTGTCAGTACTAATACTTCACATTTTCTCCAATTACAATTTCTCAAAGAAACAAAATCTATTTGTGAAACACTTGAGACAAAGCAACATTTGAAAAACACAACTTTCTTCATAATTTTCTCCTTAAAGCACACTATTTTCTATCTAAATTAAAGAAATCTTTTCTCACCTTAGCAAATACTTTGAGTTTCAAAACAGTCTCAGAAACACACCAATTTGTCTTCAGCAGAGCAAAAGGTATTCACTCCAGAGTCTGCAGCTATCAAAAGCACAGAAATGCTGTAATTCCTCACACATATCTCTCATGTCACCCAATCAAAACTCTTCCCTCACTTTTTTTCAAAGCAAAACCCTTCCCCCCTCTGCCCCCTCTCTGCTTTTTCTGCATAGCAACCACCACTTGCAAGACCTCTCACACAACAATGTTGCAATTGAACTCTGAACTCTCAGTGCACCTGCATATCCAGAGCATTCTTTCATTTAATGATTTTTTCTTCGCCACTCAAAATACATCTTTCAACGAACTCATCCATTCACACTAACTTTCTGTTTTCAGCAATCAAAATCCACCAATCACTCTTACTGCTTCATTAACACAGAAACTCCTCAGTTTTTTTCATTTTACACTCTCATTTTTTCAACTGCCATTTCATTGCCACACTTCATCTGACTGCAGCAGAACCTTCTCTCGCCATGTTTTCTGTCTGGATTGTTGGACATAGTTACATATATTGGGCTCAAAGGTACGCTGAAAACAGGAATTTACCTAACCTCAATTTACAAGATGTGGAAATTAAGTGGTTTGGCCACAGAGGATTAAAATGTCACCAATTGATACCATTGGTGAAAACCTTTATGCATTTGCCCAAACCTGACCTGTTAATTGTGCACTGTGGAGGTAATGATTTGGGCACTTTGACTGGGGTAGGTCTGGAAATGCTTTTAAAGGACACCTTTGAGCAATTGATGGCACTTTTTCCTCAGACTGCCTTGGTATATTCAAATATATGCCAAAGACAGAAATGGAGGTGGTCAAACCAATTTTGTCCACAAATTGAGAAGTCGAGGAAGCATGTAAACAAATCTGTTTCAGCTTACATGAGAGACCATGGAATGGGCTCCCTCTACAACAATAACTTGCGTTACTACATGCAAGATATCTACAGAGGAGATGGAGTTCACTTCTCAGATGAGGGCAACAGAGTTTTCACTCTGAATTTAAGAATGTGCATTGGTACCTACTTATAAGTACCTAAATGTACCATAAACCCAAAAGCTCTTCTCAGAGCTACCCTACATCTGATCACTCACAATTATTATTGTACTCTAACTTTTTTCACTAATTTTCAAGAAAGTACGCTCCCCAGAACGCTTCCCGGTTCGCGAACCGAGCGCACTCCACGCAAAAAAACAAAAAAAACGGTATATATTTTTTTGCCCTGCGAGAACCTTTCAAAGCCTCCACATCAAACCTAGGGGGTCAGGGACGATCTACTATGCCCCCTTATGGTCATTTGCCCCTTCGCTTTGGCCTCCTCTTGTCTCTCGATCCTACCGAGAGACAAGATGGCGGCCGCTACGGACTGTTTGGAATGTTTACAGACGCCGAAAAACCAATCAGCTTCGCAAACCTCCGTAACGCGAAAAGTACGCGAAGCGGAGCGCTGTTACAGATATATATCTTTTTTTGAACGTTAATTTCTCAAAATCCACTGGAGCACATATATTGAGACCTAGCAAAGGCACATCGGGCTACCAGTCCCTACAATTTTGCCAAGTTTCGTGCAAATCCATTCAGCCGTTCGATTATTATTATTATTTTTTTTTTTGCCCCGCGGGGCCCTTTTAAAACCTCCACATCAAACCTAGGGGGTCAGCGAGGATCTACTATTCCCCCTTATGGTCATTTGCCCCTTCGCTTTCGCCTCCTCTTGTCTCTCGATCCTACCGAGAGACAAGATGGCGGCCGCTACGGACTGTTTGGAATGTTGACAGACGCCGGAGAACCAATCAGCTTCGCTTCACAAAGCTCCGTTGCGCGAAAAGTACGCGTCCTGGGCCGCTGCCCGGTCCGCTGTTACAGATATATATCTTTATTTAAATGTTAATTTCTCAAAATCCACTGGAGCACATATATTGAGACCTACAAAAGGCACATCGGGCTACCAGTCCCTACAATTTTGCCAAGTTTCGTGCAAATCCATTCAGCCGTTCGGGCTAAAAGTGAGGCCAACCGCCCTATGGAAATTAACATGGGAAAAACACGTTTTGGGACCCCCCTTTTTTCTCGGCCCCCCCTTGACGAACCCCCCCCAAATTTTCAAAGGCTGCTCAGAAACAAAATGTGCCATTTTCCTGAAAATTTCAGCCAATTCCGTCCACAAACGGCAAAGTTATTAGACATAGAATTTTCAAAAAACCCATAGAGAAAAAATCCTAACTATATATACCTACTGGCGACCGCCAGTAGGTAATATATATATATATATATATATATATATATATATATATATATATATATTACCTACTGGCGGTCACCAGTAGGTAGTTATGGTTAGGATTGTTTTCCATAGGGAAATCGCAACATTCTATTGGAAATAACTTTGGCGCCGGTTGAGGAATCTGCCTGGCATTTTCCTCAAATTTGTCTCGCGGCGCTCCGGTCCTTCCCTGAAAGTTTGGGGGGGATTCGTCAAGTGGGGGCCGAGACAAAAGGGGGTCCCAAAACGTGTTTTCCCCATGTTAATTTCCGTAGGGCGGTTGGACTCACTTTTAGCCCGAACGGCTGAATGGATTTCCACCAAACTTGGCAAAATTGTAGGGACTGGTAGCCCGATGTGCCTTTGCTATGTCTCAAGATATGTGCTCCAGTGGATTTTGAGTAATTTAGGTTCAAAAAAATATATATATCTATAAGCGCGCCCCGGTAGCGCACCCAGGCGCGTACCAGCGCGCTACGTGAGTTCGCGAGCGGAAAGCTGATTGGCTCTCGGGTGTCTGTCAACATTCCAAACAGTCCGGAGCGGCCGGTAAAAAGGAAAAAAGGTGGGGGATTTCATCCTTTGGAAAACAAAACTGTCCTGAACCAATGAAAAGTGTTATTTTCAGGTCACATGACTCGGGCCTTCATCATTTGGAAACCAAAACTGTTCTGAACCAATAAAAAGTGTTAATTTCAGGTCACATGACCCGACGCGCTTACGCTACGCGCCCCGGGGCGCGCCCGGATGTGCGCCCGGGTGCGTGCCCCGGGCGCTTACGTAGCGCGTTCGTATGCGCGTGGGTGCTTCCGGGCACGCTTACGCCGTGCGTATGACGCGGACGCGGCTACGCGATACGTCACGATGATGTTTTCATTCGCGGCAATAGTGCTAATGGGACGCTCCCAATTGCGCTGACCGGGGCGCTCCTCGGTACGCGCCCCGGGAGCGCACCAGGGCAAAAAAATAAAAAATAAAAAAAAGAAGAATATACATATAAAAAATAGTATTACATAAATATACAATATAGGATTGTTAAAAAAAATATTAGATTTGATAGCAATAGAAATTTGCTATTAAAAAACCTATGAAATTCACTGAAAAAACCATAGGTTTCACACCAGTTATAGTTAGGAATTAGCATTTAAAAAACCTATTAAATTCACTGAAAAAACCATAGGTTTGACACCAGTTATAGTTAGCTGGAAATTTTACTGACATAAAACCATTGAGATTCACACGTTATAGTTAGTTGGACTCACTATAACTCGCGCTCCCGCAATGCACTGCTGATGATGTCACATATTACATCATTCATTGGGGAGAGGGGTTGGCCTAACGGCTAAGGCGCTCGACCTCGGACCTGGGGAACTTGGTTCGAGTCTCGGTAACGACGCCAAAAACCCCCTGTGATTCTGGGCAAATCACTTAATCTCCCCGTGCCTAAAAAGAAAGTGTGTCCTCATGTAACGTAACTGGTGCTATGTAAAGCGCTCTGATAACTGATTCGGTTCGGTTCTAGTTCGTGCTATATAAAACTCTGCAAAAAAAAATGACATGGTTAGTGACATCACTGATGACATCACTGATGACATCTCAAATGACATTACTGATGACATCATCCATGTGATAATACAATACACCTCCTCACACTCTAATCTAACCCATGATACACCTAGTGTTAAATACAAACTACCATTCCTGAAACCATTGACACAGTAAAACCACTTACCACATACGCACTCACTGATTTCTAGGTCTACACACACATCCACTCATTCACCCATACAATCTTTCATACATACAGTCACTCATCAATACAACACCAACATATGCACTCATACACCTATACAGAGACTCACACACTGCCACTCATCCATGGAGTTACTAATACACCTAGTCAGTCATGTAAAGAATCAATCACACTCCCATTTCCACGACTATACAGTTAAACACACAAAACCTTGCTTATTTAAACATAGACTAACACATAGTTACTGTCTTTTACAATCACTGATACAAGTACATATTGATAGATACAGTCACTTATGCAATCACAGGCTGTTATATATAGTCATTTATATATGACAACTCTCACATGCAGCAGCTTACACAACAACAAACATAATGATGTACACATTCAGACAGTTTAGTCACTAACCCATGCATTCACTAAGACACATTTAATCACTCACTCATACAGTCAGTCACGCACCTACTAAATCCTTCATCCAGACACTCATACATACACTCACTCTTCAATATGTAAAACAAATTTTAACTTTACAGAAACACACAGACACTGGATGATGTCATCAGTGATGTCATCAGTGATGCCAATTGAGATGCCATCAGTGATGTCATCAGTGATGTCATCAGTGATGTCATCAGTGATGTCATTTGAGATGTCATCAGTGATGCCATTTGAGATGTCATCAGTGATGTCATCAGTGATGTCACTAACCATGTCATGAATGATGTAATATGTGACATCATCAGCAGTACATTGCGGGCGCGCGAGTTTTAGTGAGTCCAACTAACTATAACGTGGGAATTTCAATGGTTTTATGTCAGTACAATTTCCAGCTAACTATAACTGGTGTCAAACCTATGGTTTTTTCAGTGTATATATATATATATATATATATATATATATATATATATATATATATATATATTACCTACTGGCGGTCGCCAGTAGGTATATATAGTTAGGATTTTTTCTCTATGGGTTTTTTGAAAATTCTATGTCTAATAACTTTGGCGTTTGTGGACGGAATTGGCTGAAATTTTCTGGAAAATGGCACATTTTGTTTCTGAGCAGCCCCTGAAAATTGGGGGGGGGTTCGTCCAGGGGGGGTCGAGAAAAAAGGGAGGTCCCAAAACGCGTTTTTCCCATGTTAATTTCCATAGGGCGGTTGGCCTCACTTTTAGCCCGAACGGCTGAATGGATTTGCACGAAACTTGGCAAAATTGTAGGGACTGGTAGCCCGATGTGCCTTTTGTAGGTCTCAATATATGTGCTTCAGTGGATTTTGAGAAATTAATGTTCAAAAAAAGATATATATCTGTAACAGCGGACTGGGCAGCGCTCCGCTACGCGTACTTTTCGCGCAACGGAGCTTTGTGAAGCGAAGCTGATTGGTTCTCCGGCGTCTGTCAACATTCCAAACAGTCCGTAGCGGCCGCCATCTTGTCTCTCGGTAGGATCGAGAGACAAGAGGAGGCCAAAGCGAAGGGGCAAATGACCATAAGGGGGCATAGTACATTGTCGCTCACCCCCTAGGTTTGATGTGGAGGTTTTAAAAGGGCCCCGCGGGGCAAAAAAAAATAAAAATAATAATAATCGAACAGCTGAATGGATTTGCACGAAACTTGGCAAAATTGTAGGGACTGGTAGCCCGATGTGCCTTTGCTAGATCTCAATATATGTGCTCCAGTGGATTTTGAGAAATTAACGTTCAAAAAAAGATATATATCTGTAACAGCGCACCGCTTTGCGTACTTTTCGCGTTACGGAGCTTTGCGAAGCGAAGCTGATTGGCTCTCCGGTGTCTGTAAACATTCCAAACAGTCCGTAGCGGCCGCCATCTTGTCTCTCGGTAGGATCGAACAGCTGAATGGATTTGCACGAAACTTGGCAAAATTGTAGGGACTGGTAGCCCGATGTGCCTTTGCTAGGTCTCAATATATGTGCTTCAGTGTATTTTGAGAAATTAACGTTCAGAAACAAGATGTATATCTGTAACAGCGCTCCGCTTCGCGGAGATAAAATTATATGTGTATTACCTAGCTGTTGCTAACACCAGTTAGCGACGGCTAGTAGAAGATAGCGACCATCTTGGGCCCCACTTTGCATGTGAGTGATATTTATCACTAATGACATGCAAAGTGGGCATGCCAAGATGTTAGCGACTGGAAACAGTCGCTAACATCGCTATCTCCTATTATCAACTTTTGGAAATATTCGAGATAAGCGCGAATATCTCCAAAAGCTACCACCTGCCCTGAGCAGTTCTTAGCCATGTTATCCAATGGGAGGTGGATAACATGGCTGAGAGCATTAGCTCGGTAATGCATGAATATCGCTGAGTTTTCAGCGATATTAATGCATTGCGGTCGTTTTTTATCGTATTTCCGATAAACCTTGATAATAGCAAGGTTTATCTACGATAATTTCTGACGGTAAAAAAATCGTTGCTAAGCATCGTTAGGGATAAATATCGCTTAACTTTGGTAATATGCCCCAACGTCTGTTAACGTTCGATTCGAAGGAAATCAGGAAGTGTTGAAAAACATTATCTGGCCATCTTGTCTTTTTTCAAATGCCACACTTTTGTCGTGCACGGCAGCCATTTTAGATGCCTTGACCAGACCCACTCTGTGCACGCTGTCGATCCTTAGCATGGCTCCCCACCCTCGCAAGCATCTCCCCCAGGCAGTGGTCACCCCCGCTCTCTGTCTTATGCATGGGTAATAAACCTCCCCCCATCTGCGCTGCTCTTCCCTGAGAATCACACCCTGTGCCCGCCCGACACCTCCCTTTCGCCCTATTCACTACCGCACCCTCTGACACTCCTTTTCCTCTGTGGCCGATTGTCCAGGCTGGTCCTAGGGTATCAGCTAGCCCTGCAGATGTAGTTTATGGCCACAGCTGTAAAGAATCACCCCTCTTCAAAGGAGTTATAGTAGATCAAGGCCCACACTCGATGAGATCCGTCACAGCAGAAGCGTTGCTATTATCTGAAAACCATCCTGTATTGTGATTGGGGAGGGGACCGAGCCTGAAGCGGAAGATTCCAGGGATGACTCTTTGTACATCAAAGTTTTTACAATTATGTGTCACATTAAAAATATATAGCACTCCGACAAAGTAGTAAGATTATAAAACTTTAATAATTTATAAATATATACAAGAAAACAAAAATAGTAATAACATATAAACATTTTTAGGGAAAAACAACGAAGTAGCGGTCGGCTGTGCGAATAGTCCCAACGCAGCACAACGTCCAGATTTCCGGCGTGGGGCGTCGCGGGGGGTGGGTCATCAGTAGCAAACTGTTGTGCGAATAGTTCCAAGGCAGCAGAACGCGCTGAAATCTAGATGACACGAAAGTGATGTCTAGTAAGTTGCAACCCAGCAAATAACGGCATGGGGCGTCGCGGGGGGTGGGTCATCAGTAGCAAACTGTTGCGCGAATAGTTCCAAGGCAGCAGAACGATGGCACCAAGGTGATGTCCAGTAAGTTGCCGCACTGGTTTTGGTATCCTACAATGCTGCTCCGAATAACGGCGTGGGGCGCCCCGGGGGAGGCGGCGTGAACGGGCCTCTCCAGGTGGAGTGTCATCTGTTGTAGTGGGGCGCCCCTTTACCGTTTCAGTTGCCATTCCGTCCGTTTTTGGTCCACTGTGTCAAAAGCCGCAATTCAGCTGAGTTGCGCCCACTCTTGCGGTGCAGCGATAGGCGGCTGTCACAGGACTCTCAAAATGGCGGCAGGCTGTTTCCTTTTTGGGCCTGGTCCACTGAAATGGCCCTGGGACACCTTGGAAATCGGACGCTTGTCTGCTAGGTCTTGGACCCCATTCTCGAAAGCGTCCCCTCCGCCTTGAGAATTCATCAAAAGTTTTGGGGGCTCCGACTCCTGCAGGCTTCTGGTGGGGAGCGGCTGCCATGATTGCTCGCGGAATGACCACGACTGAGCTACGAGATGGTGGTGCTTTCATGCTGACGCCAGCTTCAGTCTGAAACATCCAGAAACAAGGTGGGGCTTTCATCGTTTGGGAAAAAAAAAAGTTTTCATCCAATGAAAAGTGTTGTTTTTAGGTCACATGATCAAGCCTTCCATCATTAGGAAACCAAAAGTAAAATGAACCAATGAAAAGTTTTATAAACAAGTCACATGACCTGTTATGCGGCATAGGGTGTAAAATGCGGAGAAAATACGTTGGCACGTGAGGCGGCGTCAGTAGCGGACCGATGTGCGAATAGGCCGAAGGCAACACAACGCGCCAAGATCCGGATGGCACCGAGGTGGTGTCCAGCAAGTTGCAGCACTGGTGTGGCCATCCTACAATGCTGAAAGTCGGCGTGGGGCGCCCCGTTGGCCTGTGAGTTTGCGTCAGTAGCGGACCGATGTGCGAATAGGCCGAAGGCAGCACAACGCGCCAAGATCCGGATGGCACCGAGGTGGTGTCTAGTAAGTTGCCGCACTGGTGTGGCCATCCAACAATGCTGAAAGTCGGCGGGGGGCGCCCCGTTGGCCTGTGAGTTTGCGTCAGTAGCGGACCGATGTGCGAATAGGCCGAAGGCAGCACAAAGCGCCAAGATCCGGATGGCACCGAGGTGGTGTCTAGTAAGTTGCCGCACTGGTGTGGCCATCCTACAATGCTGAAAGTCAGCGTGGGGCGCCCCGTTGGCCTGTGAGTTTGCGTCAGTAGCGGACCGATGTGCGAATAGGCCGAAGGCAGCACAACGCGCCAAGATCCGGATGGCACCGAGGTGGTGTCTAGTAAGTTGCCGCACTGGTGTGGCCATCCTACAATGCTGAAAGTCGGCGTGGGGCGCCCCGTTGGACTGTGAGATGGCGTCAGTAGCGGACCGATGTGTGAATGGGGCCGAAGGCAGCGCAACAATATTTTCGGAATAGAAGACACCACTAGGCGCTGAGATGCCAAGATCCGGATGGCACCGAGGTGGTGTGTAGCAAGTTGCCGCACTGGTGTGGCCATCCTACAATGCTGAAAGTCGGCGTGGGGCGCCCCGTTGGCCTGTGAGTTTGCGTCAGTAGCGGACCGATGTGCGAATAGGCCGAAGGCAGCACAACGCGCCAAGATCCGGATGGCACCGAGGTGGTGTCTAGTAAGTTGTCGCACTTCTGTGGCCATCCTACAATGTTGAAAGTCGGCGTGGGGCGCCTCGTTGGCCTGTGAGATGGCGTCAGTAGCGGACCGATGTGCGAATGGGGCCAAAGGCAGCGCAACAATATTTTCTGATTTGAAGACACCACAAGGCGCTGAGATGCCAAGATCCGGATGGCACCGAGGTGGTGTCTAGCAAGTTGTGGCACTGGTGTGGCCATCGTACAATGGTAAAAGTCGGCGTGGGGCGACTGTTGGCCTGTGAGATGGTGTCAGTAGCGGACTGATGTGTGAATGGGGCCAAAGGCAGCGCAACAATATTTTCTACTATATTTTCGGAGTAGAAGACACCACAAGGCGCTGAGATGCCAAGATCCGGATGGCACCGAGGTGATGTGTAAGTTGCGGACCGATGTGCGAATGGGGCCAAAGGCAGCTCAACAATATTTTCTGAAGAGAATACACCACAAGGCGCTGAGATGCCAAGATCCGGATGGCACCGAGGTGATGTCTAAGTTGCGGACCGATGTGCGAATGGGGCCAAAGGTAGCGTAACAAGATTTTCTGTATGGAAGATACCACTAGGCGTTGAGATGCCAAGATTCGGATGGCACCGAGGTGATGTCTAGCAAGTTGTGCCACTGGTGTGGCCATCGTACAATGGTAAAAGTCGGCGTGGGGCGCCCTATTGGCCTGTGAGATGGTGTCAGTAGCGGACTGATGTGCGAATGGGGCCAAAGGCAGCGCAACAATATTTTCTGACTGACACCACAAGGCGCTGAGATGCCAAGATCCGGATGGCACCGAGGTGATGTCTAAGTTGCGGACTGATGTGCGAATGGGGCCAAAGGCAGCGTAACAATATTTTCTGTATGGAAGATACCACTAGGCGTTGAGATGCCAAGATTCGGATGGCACCGAGGTGATGTCTAGCAAGTTGGTGTGGTCATCCTACAATGCTGAAACTCGGCGTGGGTCACCCCATTAGCCTGTGAGATGGCGTCAGTAGCGGACCGATGTGCGAATAGGCCGAAGGCAGCACAACGCGCCAAGATCCGGATGTCACCGTGGTGGTTTCATAGTTGAGAGGCACTTCATCTGCAGTGGGGCGCCGAGATCCGGATGGCACCGAGGTGATGTCTAGCAAGTTGCTGTACTGGTGTGGTCATCCTACAATGCTGAAATGTAGTGGGGCGCCCATTTACCGTTTCAGTTGCCATTCAGCTGAGTTTCGGCTGCTCTTGATGCTACAGCGACAGGCGGCTGCAAGAGGACTCT
This sequence comes from Lissotriton helveticus, assembly GCF_964261635.1. NCBI lineage: Eukaryota > Metazoa > Chordata > Amphibia > Caudata > Salamandridae > Lissotriton > Lissotriton helveticus. The sequence continues at coordinate 550,851,305 of NC_136070.1, forward strand.
CAAAATGGCGGCCTGTTCTTTGGATTTGGGCCTGGTCCACTAAAATGGCCCTGGGACACCTTAGAACTCGGACGCTCGATTTTTTTTTCCTTTCCTGTACATGCAAAAAAAGGTAAATGCCCGGTACGTTACACGCTTCATCTGCCACGATGAACTCTCCAGAGGAACCGAAAAAAAATATAGTTGTGGTAACTATACCATGCATCGTCATATGGAGAGGTGGCACCAATTAATTATAGTGCTGCATAAAAGAGAGATTTGGAGGAGAACCCCTGACCTGCTAGTACATTCATCAAAGAAGTGGCACTGAGAGCTTCAGAGGCAAGGGAAACGGTCCCAAATATTTAGAAGAACTTTGGAAAGATTAAAATGACATGTTTAGATTGTGGTAAATTAATTTCATGTGGGCAGATGAGTGTTACTCTAATAAATACAGCATATGAACATCATCATAGTCGATGGTTGGTAGAGACATTTTGACTATATCCTGGACCTGCCCGTCCTCGCCCAAAATGGCGCCGGAATAAATGGGACTCGTAACTCCTTGTTGTGTACTGGTTGCAGAACCTTGAAATCACGAGATACGTATGCAGTTTTGAAGCACATGGCGGGCGGGGACGAGAATTGATTGAATATTTCGACATCCCTATTGATATTAAGTTCTGATGTGTTATTGATTACTGTACTGTTGAAAATTCGAATTAACGTCACCCATGGTACTTGCCCGCAAATGTATATCTAGATAATTTTATTGTAACTGGCCCTGTCGTATTTTAATTATAAAATGTACGTCCACCGATTCCGTAACTGTTAGACACCTTAGTTCTTGCAACCTAATGGCCCGCCCGTTACGTTCCTCTACAGTGTAAATGTCTATTCATCATATACGATTACAGTTTGCTCCGTGGCAGGCCCACGTGGTTATAGGCTCGTATTTGTATAATGAAATTTTCACAATAAAGGTTTTTAAAAGAAAATATGGTAGTAGTATATACATTGGTAAAGTTTTTAATAATAGTCACTGTTTTAGAATCATTAAAAGGCAAGTGAAATAAAGCAGACCAATTACATGAAGGGTAAAAGGTATAATACGAAGGAACGCAGTAAAGATAAATGGTCAAGGGCTGTTGTGTTTTCTATTCCTGCAACATAAAGTGATCGATAAGAATCTCATATTCAGGCGTATCGGCGACTAAGACAGCAGGTCGACCCTCTTTTGCTCAACGGCTCCGTCATGGGACGAAGAAACGCTCTTTTTCTCGAAAAAAGAATATATTTTACTTGCAGGACAGTTGTAAAATTTCCGGGAAAGTACATTAGCCTGGAACATTATAACATATATTTAAGAAAAAATAATGTTCGGAAGTAATTAAAAGCGTAATTTTTAGGTGATATGACCAAGGCTTTCATCATTAGAATAAGAAAAGTAAAATGAACCAATGAAAAGTTTTATTAACAAGTCACATGACTTGTTATGCTTACGTTACGCGCTGCGCGCCCCGGATGACTTCCGGATGCGCTAACGCGGCGCGTCATATGACGCATTACGCGACAACGCAGGTCCAGAATATAGTCAAAATGTCTCCACCAACCAGCGGTCGAAACACAACCCCTTTCAGCAGGCTAAATAGTTCTGTTAAATGACAACAGAAGGGACAGGCAACAAGAACCATCAGTCAAAGAGGGGAGGGCTAGTTCTTCTCTACCGGGTTACATTGGGGCGCTACCGGAACTGATCGAATTGGTAGTCTACAGTGTTTCTGGATGTTTCAGACTGAAGCTGGGGTTAGCATGAGAGCACCACCATTTCGTAGCTCCGTTGTGGCCATTCCGCAACCAATCATGGCAGCCGCTCTTTATCGTTATTTTGGGCGGGGTGGGTGGCGGAGCCGAGCTGTTTTGCAGCCATCATTGTGTGGAGTTCAGTTCATCTCACTAGTTTTGTATTTGTCATGAGGGGTTGTTCCTAATGTTTCTATTTTAGCGAGGTCAAAAAGAGATCCCATTAGTGGCCTACTGATTTTGCTCGATTCCTTTTCTTTTTTTTTACACGATTTTTCGTTATCTGCAAAGACTAAACAGAGTATTGCGACTCTGTGTTTGTTTGTAAATAGAGAATGAACCAAAGAGAACTAATTCTAAAACAGTAAATACTTGGATAACAATCAATCAAATGGAGAGAGAAGCAGGCACGACGGATTACAACGAGGGCAAAGGCCTGCGTTAACTACCTTTCACTATCTGCAAAGAGAGAGTACTCCTAATAGAAATGAGGGGGGGGGGGGGCACCATTCAAAGCAGATCAGTGTGCATAAACACGAAAATGTTTTCACTTACCACGTACTTGACATTCGACAGCTTATGATATTTGCTATTAAAAAACCATTGAAATTCACTGAAAAAACCATAGGTTATAGACCATATATAGTTAGGAATTAGCATTTACAAAACCTTGAAAATTCACTGAAAAAACCATAGGTTATAGACCATATATAGTTAGGAATTAGCATTTAAAAAACCTTATTTTACTCACACAAAACCATTGAAATTCCATATATAGTTAGTTGCACTAACTATATATCGCGCACCCGCAATCCACTGCTGATCATGTCACATATTACATCATTCATGACATGGTCAGTGACATCACTGATGACATCACTGATGACATCTCAAATGACATCACTGATGAGATCACTGATGACATCTCATTTGACATCATTCTTGTGCTAATACGATAAACCTCTTCAGACTCTAATATAACCTTAGATACACTCAGTGTATACAGACACTCACACACTGCCACTCATCCATGGAGTTACTCACACACCCAGTCAGTCATGCAAAGAAACAATCTCACCTCCATTTCTTCAACTATACAGTTAAACACACCTTACTTATTGAAACATATACTAACACATATTTACTCTCTTATACAATCCCTGATACAAGTTCACAATGATCGATACAACCACTCACTCATTCAGTGGCTCTCATGCACAGTTATTTATATATGCCAACTCTCACATGTACTGTGTTTTACATATGTACTTACTATGACATGTAGCATTGAGATATCCATTCACTCATCAATACACTCATGCACACAGTCAACTGCCCATGTAGCTGTTTCCACATGCACTCTTGAACTCATACACCTAGTGAATAAACTGCTCACACATCTATGCATAGAGTCACACACCTTCCAGCCACCCCCACACAAACTCAATCTGCCATAGAAATACTTGGGCAACCAATTAATAACACATATAGCCTCTCGTATAGCTAATGATCAACACATGCAGCAGTTTACAGAACAACAGACATAATGATGCACAAATTAAGACAGTTTAGTCACTAACCCATGCACTCAGTGAGACACATTTAATCACTCACTCATACATTCAGTCATGCACCTACTAAATCCTTCGTCCAGACACTTATACATCTACTCATTCTTCAATATGTAAAACATATTTAAACTTTACAGAAACACACAGTCACTGGATGACGTCATCAGTGATCTCATCAGTGATGTCATTTGAGATGTCATCAGTGATGTCATCAGTGATGTCACTGACCATGTCATGAATGATGTAATATGTGACATGATCAGCAGTGGATTGCGGGTGCGCGATATATAGTTAGTGCAACTAACTATATATGGAATTTCAATGGTTTTGTGTGAGTAAAATAAGGTTTTTTAAATGCTAATTCCTAACTATATATGGTCTATAACCTATGGTTTTTTCAGTGAATTTTCAAGGTTTTGTAAATGCTAATTCCTAACTATATATGGTCTATAACCTATGGTTTTTTCAGTGAATATATATATATATATATATATATATATATACATATATATATATTTTGTGACCAGGGCAAAAGCACATATTCTCCTTGAGGGAATGTGCAATATAAAGCTGTATGGGGAAATTGTAGTAGCTTAGCTGGATATAGAGGTAGACTGATGCTACTCATAAATTCTTTTAGCTGGACTATTGTATGATGGCTTAGAAATTAGTTTTTAATTGAAATTCATACAGAATGGTATTATAGACGTACCTACATTTAATGTGTATAATCTTATCTGTGCTATTGTAGGGATTATTGCTGAAACAATACAGAATAATGTATTGTATTGTATTGTACTGTAGTGTATTGTATTGCATTGTATTGCATTGTAAAAGGTAAGTCAGGGGGGAGCAGCTGCTACAGCCTAGGTACCCTAATTGATGTCCATGCCATTTAGCCTCTCTTTCCTCAGCAAAGATTGATCTATTGTTGGTAAAAATCAAAACATCACCTCTTTGTAGATTTAATTCCATGGTCTCTGCCCCTTGAATGCATGGCTTTGCACTAGTCTACATCCGGTTTTACCAGCAACTTCAAAGCTGCAAAATATCCTTACCATCGCCCACCCATCAATTTACTCACACAGTGTATCCATTTATGTTTTTTATCTAGTAATCAGAACCCAAAAAGCCACCCATCCACTCACACTTTCGTCTATCTACCTACACCCATGAATACAATTGACTCATCTACTAAAAGGAGGAGTACAACATGTGAAATTTGTGAAAAAAAGAGTAGAATTGGTCAAAAGACAAAACAGAGAAGACATTATATACGCCAGATAGCCTACCTCAGCACCCTTATCTACATTCACTCTGTTAGAAATGAAGGTCTCTAGTTGGTAGAGGTAGGTACCTTTGACCAAATAGGGACCTTCGCTTCTGGTCAGGGTAAGGGGGAAACACCCTGTAGATAACCCTTGCTTACCCCCTTGGTAGCTTGGCATGAACAGTCAGGCGTATCCCAGAGGCAATGTGTAAAGTATTTGCACCAACACCCCCAGTAACACAGTGAAACACCACAAATGTACACCACACAGGTTGTTATAAAAATAAAGGTATTTTTATTTAAGTTTAGGCAAGACCAAAAACGACAGGAATTTTTTTTTTTTCAACATACATGGTAAATCTTTTCTTGCAAATGTTCTCCTGTAGGTTCTGCACTTCTTTTAGGAAAAGAGGGGGGGATCAACAGAACAGTCTCAGAATACAAAATAGGTAAAAATTGCAGAGACCATATTTCCTGTGGTGAACGTAACGTTCTTTTCCCAGTTCACTTAACACTGGGGCGCAATGCACTTCTTGCTCGTAAATTGCAGAAAAACCTCATTGCTAACTTTCAAACGCACTCTGCAGTGAAGGGCTATGACAACCTGCCCCGGAAATACCGATCCGACAGCTCCTTGCAGGCACACAATCCACCCCAGGCTGAGATACACCCTGCGGCTCGGGACAGCAGCCCGAGTGTTACCTGGGGGTTGTTTCCTCTCCTGCGTTTCTGGCTTCCTGATTGCGATTCCTTCGTCAGTGGTGGGGCGTAATCACCGGAGGTTTGGTTGCCGGGCGATGCTTCAGACTCAGGGCTCCCAGTGTAGCTCCTTATGTGGTCGACTCGGGCCGCTGGCGGTGATGGCAGGCAGCACGTTGCAGACTTGGGCCGGCGGCGATGCAGGCAGGCCCACAGTGGATCGCAGCTTCTTCTCGACATACTGGGACAAGCACCCCTTGGTGTGTTGTAAACGAATCTAGGACCCTATTTAAATATTCCTGATTTATGCCCTTATGCGGTTATATCAAATCATATCCTTAAAAAAGGCATACGAATCATACCCATATTAAGTCATAGCCAATGCAGTCCAAATATGGCAAGGCTACTCCCATAGACTCCTAGAAAGCACAACGTGTTCTTAAACAAACCAAGCCTCGAGCAGCCCGGGAATTCCCCCTGCTTCTGTATTGATTTGTCCTAGAACTCCTGGAGTCCTGAAAGAACTGCGAGTTCTTAGTGACGTCTTATGTCCAACCTTACGTCAAACTCGGCACCTTCCAGGTATAAATATACCAGCATCTGCCCTAGCAAAACACACGGTGGTTTGGAGCAGATTGGCTATCTACTTGCCCGACACCCTGCTGTAGCGAGTGCCGAAGGAAGCCGACCCTCCCATTGACGCACTGAGAGAGACGCTGTCTTTTCTCCTGCCGAGAAATCCAGCTCCAGTGTTTCCATGTCACCGGGTTGCTGGGAGATCGAGTCCTGAGAGAGAGATACAAGACCTCCTTCATTCTATAACCAAGGTACGGAGCTGATTAGACCCTTAGAGAATTCTTGATTCAGATTCTTGGCAGAAACTATCTTAACTAAAACTGCAGCTTACTTACTCCTTCCCACGTACTAAGCTTAGGTTAGGTACACTGGGGTAGGCGTATCTTAGAAGCACCAGTTGAGTACGTTTAGTTATGATTTTATCTATTGATATATCTTATCTATTTTAAACACCGTATGGCTTAGAAACCATACCATGCTTTTACAGTAATATTTCATAATACTCCTTTTACTGTAAGCACTTTACGTTATGACAAGTATTGCAATTGTGGTAACTCACTTTTCTTGCATGAGAAAGAAGACTGTTCAATAAAGAACCCCTTTTATTGAAAACGCCCGTCTCTCTATTTCTCTGCGCTTCTGGTGAAACGATTGACTGAGTGAAATAGCTATCTATTATTTCCGCGACTCTGGAGGTATACTCCTTATTCTGGAGGGAGCAAAGTTGTCATGTTAATGAGGTTGTCAGGAAAGTTAACACCTTCTTGTTTACTCGAGAAAGTTTCTAGTGACCTCTGAGCTAGATGGCATTCATAATTAAGTCTAACATATTCAATAGAGACCTAGTCGACCTAAGTCCTACGTCTAAACTATCGTTTATGTTATTCCAATGCGCAGAGCCTATTGGGAATATAGGAACTACACTACATGGCGCCCAACATTTGGTAAGGCGATAATTTAACGCTAGATACTAGAGTAACTCAGTCGTGCTTTTCACACAGACCCCTTTTTCCCGTAAAAACTCCAATAGACTTCTGGAGTGGGTGAAAGGTTAATATCCGCCAAAACTTAGTAGGATGAGAATCCTATGAATTAGTTTTTGGTTTAGTCAACGTTGAAGGATACAGTGTTCCAAAATATTGTGCACTTAATCTGTGTTTCCTTGAAACTTGCTCTGCAAACTTTCTGTCAGCAAAAATGCCGGAAAGTGAAGACGAAAGGGAGAGAGCTAGAATAGCAGCTCAAGTGGTCTTAGATGGCACAGCTCTCCAAACAAATGACCCGGATTCTATATTCATCCTGGTAAATATAAGGAAAACCATAACTATAAAACTTATAGAAAATGGAGTATCGTCAAGAGGTGGCACAGTCATATTTGTGGTAGAGGCCCATGAATATCGGCAGAAAGAGGTATTCTAATCATGGATAACATTACCAGCAGCAAATGCTGTGACACATGAATTCCACTACTACAAAGCAGAGGAACCTCCAGAGGAATACATCCCTTTTGATGACGTTGAAATTCCACTAACCTACCAAGAGCATCAGCTCTGGTTTAATGGCGCCCTAAAACATCAAAATCACATTACCAGGCTCGGTCCACTAGGTAGACCAGGAGCCAGATGGCCGGTTCTAGCCAGCTATACACCACACCCTGACATTGAAAGAATGTCAGACAGAGAACTTTTAGTTCAACTAAAACAATTAATTAAAATACATAGACAATTGGCCCAATATGTCATACGGACTTTAACAGTCAAACCAGCAATAAAAATTCCACAGCACACCCCTCACCAGGGGAACACGAATAAAATTACACCACAGATTTTACAATCAGTCATTGGCAAATTACCCGCAAAACGGGAACAAATTCCGTTCTCGTTAGCTCAAAAAATTACTCAGGTAGAGGCAGTATTTCCTGATACTACACCTCATGAAAAACACAGAATTCTGACAATCTGTCTACCAATGGGGATCAAACCACATGTGGAGGACTGTGACAATTGGGGAACAGTTTTTGCTTCAATATACACAAAAACACATGGTGTTCCGTCTATGGCGGTTATACCCGACGTACTCAGACAGATTCAAAATGAATACGGTCCAGAGCCTGCTTTAAATCTAGGTATGAAATTACTGAAAGACTTAAAGCAAGTCTCGGCTATACTATTAGCCAACATAAAAGGAGAAGCAGCATCTGGGGCGATCCGCCAAAATTTAAAAGAAACAGATATAGCAGAACAACCTTTTGAACTTGCCAGAATAATTGAAAAATCCTATGAAGAATTAGGTAGAGATAGTTTTGGTGGAAACCACTAAAACCACAACTAACTGAAAATCCTGAAAAGAGCTTTATTAAGAATAATCTCATTACTCCCAAAAAAAGTGGGAGGGTAATAAACAAACCATTCCCAGAGAAAAACAGTTCCAGTCCAGAGGAAGGTCTCCCCAACGGAGAAATAGATCTCCAGACCGGGGGGGGGCAGGTCTCCACAATGGGAGCCCTCTGAAAAAAGATACAACCTTAGAAATAGGGAGAATTTAAGAGAACCTGACAGATATCAAGATAATGATACACGTCCCTCTTGATCTTTTCAGACTTCCTCACAGAAATCGGAAAGAAGAGGACGGTCAGAACATAAAGAATAGCGCGTCAAGTCCAAAGACAAGGAAGCTGCTTATCAAAGTAAAAAATTACAATTTCCAAAAAAGAAAGTAGCCAGTATTAAAATAAAACATGCCGAGGATTCTGAGGACACAACTCAAGAACGGAGAATGGGCCCAGACAATGCTAGACAGCGCAGCAGAAGTGACCATAGCTCGCAAGATCCTGATAGATCTTCTGGAGACACTGGACACGAATGAATACATTCAAGTGGAAACTGCAGACACCAGACTTAGTGTACCCCATAAATTATATGAAATAACATTACGTATAGAAGGGGACAAAACTAGGAAAATAAGAGGTCTCTTTTGGGAGAACCTATCAAAAGTCTATGATATCCTGCTAGCAGAAAAAGACTGGCCACCAGAGTTTGTCAGGGAGTGCCCACATGGCGAAGAAATGATTATGCCTGCCTTCTCAAATCACATTCCAGTTCATAAAAAATACACATATGCTAGAAAATGGGCAGTGGCCCAAGCCCCTGCATTATACAAAAATCATATAGGATGGGATGAGGATTCTCCTCACCATAAAATTCAGTTCTACTGAAAAAATTCTGACTGCGGTCCAAACTGCTGTAGCAAAAGAAAGAGCCCTCGCTCAAGGTAAACGTATAATAATCGTTACACCAGTACCGGCCCTAGCGGCAGTAACAAAAGCCAGTATTCCGAATGCTAAAGCTTTACATCCGAGATGGATATAATGGGTTAATTCTCTTGCTGCTTCAGACGTAGTATACGAATTTGATCCTAATTTAAAAACGCAAGAATTCCTCCAATATGAATATGAATGTCCTCTGCCGACTGAAATTCTGCCTCTCGAACAGTACGGCTACATAATATATACAGACGGTTCAGCACAACCCGCAGTTGGGGGTAAACAAGCTTATAGTGCTGCGTGCGCGATTGTTAAAGGTCGTTGGCACGAAGGAATATTTAGACCACTGGTCACTAAAACCCAATCACTCGGAGATTGTACAGCTCAGCGAGCTGAACTACAGGCTTTCAAGATGGCGCTTGAAAATACCGATCGCGAATTCCCCACACTAATAGTGTGAGATTCGTATTATTGCGTCCAGTCTTACAATGAATACTTGCAGAACTGGGTTCAAAACGGTTTCAAAGATGCAAAAGGTGGCACAATTAAGCATAAAATGCTTTGGGAACAAGTAGTTCTTTTACAGAAAGAACTAAAAAAGACTCACGTGATTAATATACTGAGTCCTCAACGTGATGGCGTTCACGTTGCAGGGAATTCATTGGCTGATGAGGCCACAAAGGCAGCTGTGCAAACGGCTTCCGTAGCTGCCATTACCCGGTCAAAAACAAAAATAGACAGCGAGATAAGGCAAGCTGTCAGTGCTTCAGTAAAAGACAGTGGTAAGACACTCCCGAAAGGCTTTCCAGTAAAGTGCTCATACAAAACTGATGCGAATAATGTTCCTTTTGCTGTAATCCCTGGAGTGGGGGATAGGGCAATTCCAAAAATGGAACACAGGTTAGGACTAATTTTAGCGGCACATGAAGGGCTCGCTTCTGCACATGCTGGTGTTTCCGCCACAGTATCGTTATTAAAACAGAGATATTGGTGGCCACGCATGAGAAAACAGACTAGAAACTATGTTCTAGAATGTGAAATATGCTGGAAAAATGAAGGTATTAACAGTGAAACGACCAGCGCAGACGCCCCTTCTAATCTCAGATAAACCATTAGCATGTGTTTACTTGGACCAGTGTGGTCCCTTACAAAGGGATGGCAACTATAAATATATCATGGTCGCAGTGGATTCCCGCACGAGATTCATTTGGCTGTGGCCCCAGCGCTCGGCTGACGCCAGAACTGTTATAAAAGATTTGCGAGTCCTTATCGGCACATACGCAATTGGCATGCTACATTCTGACCAGGGTCCTGTGTTTAGCTCTCGAGCTTACAAGGAGGCCATGGCCAGCTTGGGCATTGCATTGCGGTACTCTAGTCCATTCCATCCCGAGGGAAATGCGGTAGTGGAAAGAAAAAACCGTGACATAAAGCAATCTATAACAGCGAGGGTATTAGGTTCGGGTGACGGGTGGGTCAAACATCTAATAAGTGTCCAACGTAGCCTTAATATTCTGCCAAGACATTCTCTGGGTGGAATCACTCCGTATGAACTTTTGTTTGGTACTAGAATGATTATCGAAGATCTCGATAGTCAGACTTCAGTGGTGGAACAAAAAACCTTTGATATCAAAGATCGTTTGGCTGTTTTACAGGACTTAAATGAAACAAGAAGAAGTCTAAGTAACACAAAGCTAAAGCCAACGGCCAATGAAGAAAAACCACCTGTCCCAGCAAGACCTGTCTGGATTCCAAAGATTGGGGATCTGGTCAGAGAAAACATCGCGGTGAAGAAGGAATTTGGGCCTTCTTACAGAAAAGCAGTAACGGTCTTAGCTATCAGCGAAACAAGATCAGTAGTACTACCGCCCCTTGCTGGTAAAAAGGAGAACAGAGTTGTATCAATCGACCTGGAAAAACCACAATCATGTGGCCAATAATAAGTAGTAGGCCCAGTGGACTTCCAAGAAGTAGCTGAAGAGCAAACCTTGCTACAATTCAAGAGGTTCAAACTGGGAGACTAATCACATTTGATAAACCTGCAGTGAATAATAAAAGAATATGCAACAAAGCCATGGAACTTGTGCTTCTTGAAACCCAAATTGCAACAGTTCGTCAAGAAAGACCAATCTACAATGATGTAGCCTCTGACTATACAAATCCAAAGATTAATGAAAATCCAGAAGCAATTCCAACAATTGACAGAACTGCATCTGGCTATTTCATCAATTTCGATGACTTTTCTGAAGATCCAAGTGAACATGAAGAAACGCCAACAAATAAAACTTTCAAAGAAAAACTAACTGAACTCTTTCATCAACTTGGAGAGACATATCTGATTTCACCATGGATTGACTTGTGGATTGTGTTAGGTGTACTTTTCCTCCTACTCTGGCTCATTTTGGTTTTAAGCTTGGGAAGATTCATTGATGGAAAATATAGTACAATGGACACAGCAAGTCAGAACATCAACTTGGTTCTAAAGCCTCACAGATCTTCTCACATTGAAAAAAGAGAACTATCGTCAGTAAACATCACAGCCATTCCTATACCTGGTGGTGTAGCATGGGACACTACTGATTACGACATCTATGGCCCGGTTGAACTCTTGAAATATCCACACCAGTTCAAGGTTTCATTAAGTGACTTTGTATCACCTAGTACTTTCTCTGAGGATTGGGACTTTGAAAATATTAATAATATGATGTCAGATTTAGAAATGTCAGCAAAATTTAAAGAACATGATTATTTAGAAGGTTCATCAAACTATGAAGAAATGTATTACTTTAATCATTATGGGCATCACTATTTGCATAAATCTGCTAATCCTGGAAATGTTTTTGCTTATAATCAATGGGAACATTGTCCAAACCGCCAAAAGGTACCTCGAAAACATTTTATGAGAAATTCCCATACTTCTCAGGGTTTAATACAACTGATCAAGAAATGTTTTATTTTACAATGATGAATAAGACAGGAATGAAAAACATGTTGACAAATATTAAATTGATATATTCTACAACATTTTATGAAAAGATGTCTACATTTGGTTTTGAATTTTGGAAAAACAACATTGAGACAAAAACAGTCCGGGGTACTAAAGAATGGCAGGTACAAGGTTTAGAATCATTATTCAGAGCCTGCATGATCCCAGAACAAATAATGTTCCTGAATGACACCATTCTGGGGAGAGGGGTTGGCCTAACGGCTAAGGCGCTCGACCTCGGACTTGGGGATCTGGGTTCGAGTCTCGATAACGACGCGAAAACCTCTTGTGATTCTGGGCAAATCACTTAATCTCCCCGTGCCTAAAAAAAAAAAAAAAAAAGAAGTGTGTCCTCATGTAACGTAACTGGTGCTATGTAAAGCGCTCTGATAACTGATTAGGTTCGGTTCTAGTTCGCGCTATATAAAACTCCCAAAAAAAATAAAAAATTCAACAAACAACCTGTCTTGGCTTAGCCAAGATAAAGGACTTAAATAAACTGTCTATACCAAAGCCCATACCTGATAGTAATAGCTCTACAGATGCGGAAATAGACGTATCCCATATTTTACACCAAAACAGAACTAATCCTGATTGGAAAAAATGGTTGATCTGGCCCACAGACACTAATAACTGTCAAGATAGATTCCTGAACAACAAACAGGGGTTCAAACAGAACAGGCCAGACCCAAGATATTCCCAGAGACAACATCCAGGGATAATTACAACATACAGTGTAGGAAAACTATGCCTCGAATGGCTACAGAAATCCACACTACCTGAAATTAAGCAACACTTGACTTTACTTAAAGAAGGTGCTGACTTGCGAGATTCCTTATTGGGACCTCGCGAACAGCGTCAAAAACGTTTCATATACGCCGGTATATACGCTTCTTACAACGAAGCTTGGAAAGTAACGCAAATTGAAACTGCTGAAAAAATACGAGAAATTGATTGTATTAATTTGGAAAAATCACTGTCTGTAGTGGACAATGGGTTAACGACTCTGTCCTCCAGAATTTATTCACTGGACAGCATTGTATCATCTGCTATTGATATAATAGAACAGGATATGCTAATGTTACAACATGGCCAGTCCCAATTACGTTCTATTGTACAGTTAGGCTGGACGTTACAAAACCTCCGTTCAGGCTACGTGCCATCGTGTCTAATCAACACAACGTCATTATTTTCTATCTTTAACCTTACTGATAAACAAATCTCTTTGGCACAAAAAGGAGCAGACTATACGGTGCTGAGCATTTAAACACTAGAAAGATTGCCATTGACAGTCTCCGAAAGACCAGTCATTGAATGGATAATACATGGCACAATCACAATTCCAATAACGACTTTTCAGTTTCAATATTGCCAAAAGCACATACCAGCGGGCCTGTATGAAAGGTTAGGTAAAGGTTACATCAAGTCAACCTGGAATCTACCTTATACACATAGATGTTACAGTGGGGGGAAAAAACAGGTATTTCTTAGTGGTCACAACTGTAAAAATTCACTGAGCGGTACACTTCTGTGTCAAGGAATTAACTTGCATGGAGCCTGCGAAGGTTCATCAAATAACCTTTCATGACACCTGCATGGCCCCCTACTACACAAATAGAGCCTTTTTTCAGACAACTTTCCAACGGCAGTTACTCTATGATAAGTGACCGCAGCTGTTGTGGCATGGTGCCAGGAAGGGCCTATCTCATCAGTGTAACTTCCATGGTCACTTGCTGTATGCAAGTATTGTATCCAAACAGCAAACCAGACAAAGAGGCAACGATATGGCCTTCTCTGAATATCTCTTCTATTCGAATTGATACTTTGAGCAGAATGAAATCCATTCTTTTACAAACAACTGTGCCTTTAACCTCGTCTAGAGAAACATATGATCTGCAAGTTGCAAGGACAGCAGCAGAGATACATGCATTATTATCAACAAATTGCCCCATGCATTTCGTAGAAATGTTAAGTCAAATCTTCAACATGTCTGATACCAGTGGCATCGCACATGTATTTAAGACAATTTTTTCGGGACTGTTAGCACCCTTTGAAGCAGTCCGAGCATCTTCCGGAATTTCGTGCCCTCTGTGTTCGGCGGCCTGCCTCTCATCTTGGGACTCGTAGCCGGAATCTTATTTTTGTTCCTTCTGCTCCGATATTTCAAGTCCAGCCACAGACAAAACGCAAGCTACAATGGAAGAAACGCTCCTAGCAATGAGATACCGAGATCGGATTACTAAAGTCCTCGGCTTGGCTCGGCTAAGAGATCTGAATACTACCTGGTTTCTTTCCTTCAGACCAATCCGGCAAGATTGCATCCTACCTGTTCTACGATGCCTGCTCTGCGGAGAAGAATGCGTGTTAGACGTCTGTCTCACACTCCCATCAGCAGTACCTATGGATATCAATACTTTGCTTGGTTCGGTAACGGCTCATGCAACTTGTTGTCCCCAGCGGCTACCTATTCTGATGACGGCATTCTTTGAGACCTCACCATTACGATTAGGTGGCGGTGAGGAACGAGATGAAAGCGGCACACAGGTACAACCTTCTGTGACCATTGCTGATCTAGACACCGATGACGGCAATGCTTCTCACATGTGCACTATTTCTACTTTTTCAGACATGGTCCAACTTTCACCTACTGTTGTAGACGAATTCTTTGCCAGCCTATCTGAATTAATGTTCTCTCCTAACAACGAGAATAACTTTTGAAAACACGAGCACACAGCAGTCCCTGAACTCTGAATTCGGCCTTCAGTTTTGATAAACAGAACTTTAAAAAAAAAAACTATTGGTACTATTTTTCCGTGAAAGCGAAATTCTTTTCCTGTTCCCAAAATATATATATATATATTTTTTTTTGGCACATGATAATCTGCTTAAAGTAGAACTGTTCTTAGAGAACAAGATTTCTATTTTTTGAAACTCTAGAGACAATATTTTGATTTAGCCTCTAGCACATGTACAGTATCGTATAAATATGTGATGAAATGGTCTCGACCTTTTCTTCTGTATTCAGAGCCATTTCATAAATGTAAATTTCGTGATTCATTCAGTCATCATTTCAATGTACAATATATGCATTTTCTGAATGATATACTCATTTTTCGTGTATATACCATTTCAAATGCATTTTATGTATTTTCGGGTGGGATGGAAAACACATGCATTGTTATATGTTTAAAATTGCTTAGTATTTAGTAATGATGGACATTATACGTGGAGTGGGTGTTGTAAACTAATATAGGACCCTATTTAAATATTCCCGATTTATGCCCTTATGCGGTTATATCAAATCATATCCTTATAAAGGCATAAGAATCATAGCCATATTAAGTCATAGCCAATGCAGTCCAAATACGGCAAGGCTACTCCCATAGACTCCTAGAAAGCACAACGTGAACAACGTGACTATAAAAACCAAGCCTCCAGCAGCCCGGGATTCCCCCTGCTTCTGTATTGATTTGTCCTAGAACTCCTGGAGTCCTGAAAGAACTGCGAGTTCTTAGTGATGTCTTATGTCCAACCTTACGTCAAACTCGGCAACTTCCAGGTATAAATATACCAGCATCTGCCCTAGCAAAACACACGGTGGTTTGGAGCAGATCAGCTATCTACTTGCCCGACACCCTGCTGTAGCGAGTGCCGAAGGAAGCCGACCCTCCCATTGACGCACTGAGAGAGACGCTGTCTTTTCTCCTGCCGAAAAAATCCAGCTCCCGTGTTTCCCTGTCACCCTTGCGGGTTGCTGGGAGATCGAGTCCTGAGAGAGAGATACAAGACCTCCTTCATTCTATAACGAGGTACGGAGCTGATTAGACCCTTAGAGAATTCTTGATTCAGATTCTTGGCAGAAACTATCTTAACTAAAACTGCAGCTTACTTACTCCTTCCCACGTACTAGGCTTAGGTTAGGTACACCTGGGTAGGCGTATCTTAGAAGCACCAGTTGAGTACGTTTAGTTATGATTTGATCTATGTATATATCTTATCTATTTTAAACACTGTATGGCTTAGAAACCATACCATGCTTTTACAGTATTATTTCATAATACTCCTTTTACTGTACGCACTTTACTTTATGACAAGTATTGCAATTGTGGTAACTCACTTCTCTTGCCTGAGAAAGAAGACTGTTGAATAAATAACCTCTTTTATTGAAAATGCCCGTCTCTCTATTTCTCTGCGCTTCTAGTGAAACTAAGCATGCACGATTGACTGAGTGAAATAGCTATCTATTGTTTCCGCAACTCTGAAGATATACTCCTTATTCTGGAGGGAGCAAAGTTGTCATGTTTATGCGGTTGTCAGAAACTAATCCCTTCTTGTCTATTCAGGAAAGTTAACACCTTCTTGTTTACTCAAGAAAGTTTCTAGTGACCTCTGAGCTAGCTGGCATTCATAATTAAGTCTAACATATTCAATAGAGACCTAGTCGACCTAAGTCCTACGTCTAAACTATCGTTTATGTTATTCCAATGCGCAGAGCCCATTGGGAATATAGGAACTACACTACAGGTGCAGGGCCGACTTTGGCAAACAAAGCCCCAATCAGGACGACGAGCCTCACGACACACATGGCAGCTGTGTTTAGACACACACACAGCTGCTTAGAGGTGATGTGGACAACGGAGCACGGTTCAGCAATTACCAGCCTCTTGAGACTTCTTCGTGATCAAGAGGAACCTCTGCCAAAGAAAACAGCTAAAGAGACTGGGGAGAAGTACTGCCCTTGCTGTGTGCTCTGGGGCAGGCCTGCAGTTTGCAGATTTAATTGAGGAGCAGACAAGGGACTTTGCTGTGTGCAGTGTCCCACCTGCTTGCTAAGGACTTTACTGTGTTCTGTGTCCTGAAGGATCAAGTCTCCAAGAGCCTGAGAATAGCTGGCCCCCTGTTGCGGAAATAACAGGGCTATAATGGTTTCCAAGGATGAACTCTGGTCCTCAGTCTACCGGGTTTGCTCTTTGTCCCCTATTGCCAGTCCAGCCCTAATGATAAAGGATGAAAGTGATGACTGTTACTTCTAACAAGGTGATTGAACAACGCTTTCTTGAACTCAATTAGGATATTTGATGCTGGATATGTCTTGTGGCAGCATAATATGATGGTAATGCCGGTAATACAATGTGCAGAGTGGCAAACAACAATCGTTTTCTATCTCCAACTTTTGGGAACATTTAGAAATGCCACAAATGTTTAGACGAAAGCATGATGGTGGCCGCATAGGAGTACTGTGGCGGAGGTCCTACCCTAGCCCCTCCACCTCCCCTCAAACAGCCTTACCTGCCCGCTGTGTTTTCAGCACCTGTTGGCTAGGTGATTCTCCGGAGCCCTCAATGTTTTTTTTGCTAGGGTGTTGCCTGGGAAGTGTCTCGTAGGGTGCGGACCTCTGCCCGGTGTGCCGCTGTTCTGCAGCTCTTTGCATTGCGGAGAGACCGATGTGTGGGGCAAAAGGCAAGCTTCCTTTCCCTGTTTATGTGGAGTACCACATCCCACCAGCAGTATTTTCAGTGCCCGTTGGCTCAGTGATTCCTCAAAGCCCCTGCAGTTTGGAGCGTGGGCTGAGCAGACTCTGACCCGACATGTCTGCTGAGCCCAGGCGGCAGAAACTTGGAGGAGGTGTGTCAGAGTGCTGACTGCTCAGGCAAAGAGGCTGACCCCATCCTGGATCAGACCTAAAGATAGCTTCAAGCTCTCCTTGTGGGTTAGCTTCCTTGACGCTCTGTACTATGGCTCCCAAGGTAGCTAAACAAACTAAGGAGGAGTCCTCGCGGGCGTCTGTACAGGTGGATGGATCAAGAGAGGGGTCTACCCCTGCCCACAACAAGGAGCTGAGTGAGAATTGTGCTGCCAAAAACCGTCTGGAGCGTATGGGGCAGGGAGATGGAGGAATCTGCTAGACCGCGCTCAAGCTGTGGTCAAAAACATGGGTCAAAAACATGGGTGACACAAATCTCTGAGGAGGAGGGTTTGGGTCCCAGCAAAGACAGTATTATCCCATCTCAGACCCCACCGCAGCCAGCTTTCACTGCCTTTTTCAGGGTTAAGGACAGAGGCGGGGGCCAGCCAGCTCAGGAAATACTCCAAGAACATGACAAGTTGGGCCAGAGCGCTGGGCCCCATATTAACTGACTAATCTTGGATATCACCTGCGCAGCGGGAGGAGACAGGGGTGGCAGGTGAGGCTGCAGCTGGTGGGGGCTCTTTTTCATCAGATTTGGGGCTACCCTCACTACGAAAGACCAGTGCACAGGGAGAGGTAGTCAGTTCACCCAGAGAGGTGAATCAGGGAGCCCGATGGCTCCCTGATTCACTTGAAGTACCCGAGACAGCCTTCGAGCAACAAAGGTACCGGAGGAGCTCTAAGGGCAACACAAACTCAGCTCTAAGGGCAACACAGTCTTACAAAAGAACAAAGAGAAGCCCACCACTGGCAGCTGGCTGAAATGGGACTGTTCCCGTACGAAAATACTGGGATCAGCAGAGACAGCGCCTGCCCAGGCAGAGACTCCTCTGTGTGCATCATAGTCTGTAGGGGCTGAATGGGCAGTAACTATGGATCCCGCTCTGGCCCTGATCTTAGAGTCGATCAAGGAGCACCATGCTGAGACCCGTGCAAATGGGAAAAAAGCCAGGGAGGCCACAATAAAAGTGGAAGGTGCAGTTCAGAAAGTCAGGAAGGCATGCTCTGAGATTGGGGAGCGGCTCAACAGTATAGAGGAGAGAACAACCGTTTTGGAGACTGAGCTGGTTGGTGTCAAAGAGCAGACCAAGTCCCACAATGCCCAAATGACTGATGTCATGTGAAAATTGGAAGATCTGGAAAACCGCCAGAGAAGGAACAATCTTTGTTTTCTTGGGATCGAGGAACGCTTGGAAGGGGACAATACTCAATCGTTTATGCTGGATCTTCTCAAGGAAGCCTTTCCCGAACTTGTAGGATGGGATTGGGAACGAGAAGTTCAGAGGGTCCACCGTTTTCTGTTAACACACCACAGATCTACAGATGCCAGCAGAGGTCAGAGGCAGCCAAAAGCCATCTCAGTCTTTTTCAGAAATTTCCTTTTACGCCAAGTCATCTTTGAGAAGGCTCGGGCAGAGGCAAGATGTAAATATAGAGAGTCCTCCTTTTTTGTGCCTGACTTCTGCAACATAACAGTAGAGCGTAGGTGGTATCAGCAGGAGGTCATTAAACCTTATCAAGATGCCGGTTTTGAGTTTCTTTTGCTGGCCCCAGCAAAATGTAAAACATTAGTTAGAGGGACTGTAAAAATGTTCACCTCTGAAATATAAGCTAGAGGCTATCTTGAGCAGGCTCTGGCAGATAGAAGCAATATATAATTCATGTGTTGTTAGTGCACGAAACTGCAAGGCAAGCTAAACATAGTTGGGATTTGCCTCAGGATTACTGCTATTGTTTGTTCTTTGTATACTGGGGCTTAGATTCTCGTGGACAGTATCTTTCATGTTATCACATTGGTGTGGGGGGCGTGGAGGAGGGGTTTGTGGTGGGAGCTCATGGTGTCTTTTGCAGTCTCCATCATACAGACCTGGTTGGTCTGACTGCTTTCACTGGCAGGGGGAGGGGTGAATTTCAGGTGGGGGAGTTTGTTTTTGGTGGGGTTGGGTGTGGAAGAGTGTAGGGAAGGAGATTGGATGAAGTGGCATCTAAATTGCAGCAATTAACCTTTAGTAGGTTGGTTTGTTTGGTTGTATTGAAGGACAGGCTGGGGCTTGAATATAAGGTCGGGTGGAGGATTGTGCCTCTGCATTATAGGGTATATACATATATTTGTTTATTTCAAGGACATCCCATAAAACACATCATGTTAATACAACAAGGATATTCTTAAAAGCAGTAATACATTAAACAGGTCAAAGCATCATTTTACAATTACCCAATTATAAAACAAAAGTCCATATTTGTTAGCAATAAAAGTAGAGGGACTACACCTAGAGCAGTATTTTGATCAAATGGCAAGGCAACCAAGTATAAAGTTGTGCAAATGCAGTTTTCGCCAATCTGGAAAATTAATATATTTACAATAAAAGAAGTGTGCGTAGTACATTGACAAGGCTAATATTTATGAAACTCTTTCATACTGTAGAATTAAGAATGACCTTCCTACTTAAGGCCCAAACAATATACAAATATCGGGAGACTTCAAGAGCTAAAAGTTCTCTTGTGTCGCTCTTACAAAGTCTCTCCGCTTCCCAGTAGTTCCTAACACCCATACTATTACATACTGCCAACAACAATTTTTCTGGGCTATCCTCTAGTAGGGGCAGAATAACATACAATGGGATTCCGTTTCCACTATATTTGGGCAGTTTGGGCAAAAGTTAGTCTTAGGAGATACATTTGTCCATTTAAAAGTATGAGATCTTAGAAGCAGAACCCCACACCTGTATTGAACATACAAACTTTTTATTTGATGTGGGTACATCCTGTTCATACAAGGTTCAAACCGTGGTAGATTTTTATGACTAAGAAACTTGGCTGTCATGGTGTTTGTTTCGTACGATTACCACGTTTGGGCTATGACTGCCTCCCAATGGCACTGTTTAACTCTTGCAGTATCACCTTTTACTATTGAGTCTGGAGCTGTGCATAAATCACTAATCCCAATTCTATATGATAATTCTTGTATATGTTTGAGCCAGGGTGTTCTTACTTTGCTATCAAGGGCCAGAAGGTCTTTCACACACTCTCTATAGGATGCCAATTCTTGTGTGGACCATAATCTAACCCAATACAGCCAGTGTTTTAGGACAGCTATTAGATGGATGGGATTGAGGGCCAAATCGGCATTATAGGGATTCTATCAGTCTTGGGGGGCCATCGCTGATGGCTAGAGCAATCTTCCGGGGAGATGGCTAAGCTCTGTATTGCCACTAATCAATATATGTGGGCTTAGTGATAGATCTAAAAGGAGAAGGGTGCAAGGTGTTCTTAAATTTTTAAAAGCAGATATATATTACCTTCAGGAGACCCATATCGCACGGATTGATAGTGTTGTGTTAAACTCCATAGGCTTGAAGGCAGTATGTCATACAACCCAGGACGTTCGGAATAAGGGTTTAGCTATTTTAGTTAAAGGGAATGCTGTTACACCGGGTTGTAACGCAGCGGACAAGCATGGCAGATGGACAATAATGGAGTGCAAAGCTGCCAATGGTGCATTTACACTGTGCTCAATGTATGCCCCTATTTTAGATGACTCTGGCTTATTGAATTTGTTAGCAATGGAATTGCCTTCCTGGCCTGCACCATATGTAGTCTGTGGGGATCTAAATTTAAATGAGTCTAGAGAAAGGACTGGGGGCATTAGAGTTTCTAGTGTTGGGCGTAAGCCGCAAACCTTGAGAGCTTTCAAAAATCTCTTGATAGATGTTGGTTTAATTGATGTTTGGCTACGTTGAAAGCTCCTGAGCCTGGAAATACTTATTATCATCCCCCCATGGCAAGTTTGCTAGACTGGACTATTTTCTGGTGTCACCAGTCTTACTTAAGGAGGCTCAAGTGAAACTCTTTCCCAGAGTAATGTCTGATCACAACCATATCGTTTTCAGTCTCCCTCATCACGGAATAAGAAGGGTGGTTAGAAAGTTGTAATTTCAGAGGGCACTTTTGTCTGATCCAGAATATCTGAACCATATGAAGAGTTGGATTACAGGATATTTTACTATCAATAAGGGCAGTGCCTCTCCTGGAATGATCTGGGATGCCTTCAATGCTGTGGTAAGAGGTGAAACACTGGGGTTCAGTCTGGCTAAACAAAAGAAAGGACAGGGACATATTAAAGATTTAGACCAAAAACATAGTCTCCTAGAATCAGAATTGATTAGCGTGGTGGCAAGTGGGAGGGATCTGACTCCAGTGTGGCATTCAATAGCCATAACCAGGGCAGGTTTGAATGACTTCTCCGTGGAAAAAACTGCTGGGAGGTACCTAGTCTAGAGTCACAAATGTTATGAGTACAGTGAACATGTGGGGTGGCTCCTCGCAGTCAGGGCTAGGCAACAGCAAGCTGTGGGGCACATTAGCCAGATAAGGGACATGCAAGATTGAGTAGTAATCGATGCCGGCAAGGCCAGGGTGGCATTTAGGGAATTTTACTCCGATCTCAACAAAGCTCCCCCTATGGGCTTTTCTCTGGTCTCACAGAATTATGTGCCTAGCAGTAGGGTAACCCAGGATGAGAGACTCCTTTTGGGGCAGATATCTCATTAGAAGAGTGTCAGGTGGCTCTCCATCAGGAAAAGCCCAGGAACAGATAGCATTCCTTTAGAATTTTATAAGGTTTTTCATAAAGAAATCCAGCAGGAAATGCTGGGGCTGTATAAGGAAATTAGAGAAGGGGCACCACCGCCAAGCTCCTGGGGCACAGCTAATATTGTTATTTTTTACAGAAAGGCAAGGATCCTACAGCCCTGGGCTCTTATAGGCCATCACTCTTTTAAACAGTGATGTAAAGCTATTTTCGAAGATCCTCGTGAGATGGTTAAGCAGCGTAATACAGCATCTTGTCTCAGTCCAGCAGCATGGTTTCATCCAGGGGAGATGAACAGTGGATCATGTGTGATGGGTAATTTCTTCATTTGACGCCTCTGAGGTCCTTGCGAAGCCTGTGAGGGGTTCCCTTGATCAATGCTGACAAGGCTTTTGGCAGGGTATCGTGGGACTATCTCTGGGCGATCATGGAGGCTAATCCTTCATTAAGGCAATACGGGTAATGTATCTTAACCCCACTGCTCGACTGCAAATCATGGGGGGAGAGTCGGAGCCTTTCTCGATCGAAAGGGGAACAAGATAGGGCTGTCCCTTTTCCCCTTTGTTATTTGCCCTGTATATAGATCCCTTTCTTAGGCAGTTGGAAGCCTCTCCAGACATCCCCCCTGTTAGTATTCAGGGCTGGGACACTAAAATGTTGGCCGATGCTGACTACGTGGCTAAAATCACCATTGATCCCGAAAGGGATCTGCGATCTGTGGAAATGATAACAGAGGAATTTGGGAATCAATAAGGGTTCTTGTTGAACAGGGCTAAAACTCAGATCTTGATAAACAGATTTACCTTGGCCACTGAAAGCAGGATTGTTGACAAAGCAATATATCTGGGAGTAAGTATCACAGCAAGAGTAGATACTATAGTCAATTTAAATTTGTCCCCTATCATGGAAAAAGTCCAGAAGGTTTTTAGTCGCTGGGAAAATCTTAAACTCTCAATAATGGGAAGGTGCAATCTTGTTAAAATTATGGTGTTGCGAAACTTATTACACGTTTTTCGCACAATACCCCCTAGAAATACATAACAACTGGTTTAAACTAATAGATAGATTGGTGGCTAGATTTATCTGGTCTTATGGGAGGACTAGAAGGGCTAATGCTTTTTTTGTGCCTACCTAGAGAAAGGGGGAGGTGGGGGCTCCCCAATCTCAGGCAGTGCTTCAATATTATGGTCCTTTATTCAAGACAAGGCTAGGGAGGGAGATGCGCCAGGCTATGTCCTCTCAAACTTCGAACATTTGATTGGGGCAACCGCTAATGGCTGTTTGCTGAAATAGTTTGAGCCGAGCTACTTCAAAAGAACTAAGACCCTGATCACTGCATTTCTGAACTGGGTATGTGTTCATAAAAAACTGGGGGTGGGCAGATACAGTAGGTACAGTCCTCTGCTTAGGAACACTCAGCTCCCTAGGATCTTTCACGATGATTGTTTAGCTAGGTGGGAAAGGGGGGGCTTTGGCAGGATAGGGGATCTTTTGGCTGGGGACCATATTACGTCTTTTGAAGTGGTTAGGAGCATAATTCAACATTGGCCCTCAGGATTTTTTTAAATATCTGCAGCTGAGGGATTTTCTTTTAACAAAGGCAGGTGGCGCAGCAGGCTTTTTGACCTATACATAACCCCAGCAAAAATTGCCAAATGGGGTGGGGTATGTGTATGCTTCAAGCAGCTGGTACGTTGGTTCCAATTGTGGCAGTGCCAGAGGA
This sequence comes from Lissotriton helveticus, assembly GCF_964261635.1. Classification (NCBI taxonomy): domain Eukaryota; kingdom Metazoa; phylum Chordata; class Amphibia; order Caudata; family Salamandridae; genus Lissotriton; species Lissotriton helveticus. Next base: position 550,875,454 of record NC_136070.1, read on the forward strand.
TTGCCATTTGTATGGAGCTGAAACTGTGAACATCTCGGAGTTAGATTTGTGGAACATGATTTCTTAGCAGGGTTTGTGGTAACTTCATTGGCCCAGCACAACAAATGAGAGATTTTGTTCCTTTTGCACCCAGTGACTATTACTATACTTTCACTGCCTCATATTGGTAACCGTTCTATGCAAGAGTATTTTAGGGTACATGGGTTAGTAGGTCGCTGCACTCTGTTTGGGAGCAATCAGCTTTAGTGTCTCATTTTCTAAAGCCTTAGGACACATTCAAATTAAATGTTTGCTTCCACCACCTGCAAACTGTCAGGTGCATAAGATAGTACACTGCTCATTTGTTGGACTGCAAACCATTGCTACTGCTCCCAGCTGATCTACCTATGTCAAATGTTACACCTTGTATTGCCAGTTTCTTTTCACTTAACCTAATAATGGTTGGATTTGTGGTGGTGTCTTCCCTGTCAAGTTTCCTTTATGGGTTTACAGTAAGTAGATTAGATTGAGAGCATGGAACATCATGTGGTTTCTTCGTGTGACTAGATGGCGCTGACACCGCTAACTTGGTTTAGAATAGAGTCCAATAGTGGAATGTCCTGTTCCTCCCACTTTCTAATGCCACCAAGCTTTGTTCTAATGCGGTACAGGCTCCTTCATCGGAGTCCAATGTCTCCCCACATTTGTGCAAGTGCTTTCAGTTCTTTGCAAGTATTTTGAATTGCCGCTGATAGACAGTATTGACATATACTTCTCGAGGTCTGAAGAGTATATTACTGGAAGAACGTCTCGGCGACCACCTACCAAGAATCCTATTCCATCATCGTGCCTGTAGATACACATAGTTGATACTGGAGTATTCATCTCCCTTCTTATAATGTGATTCAAGTGATTGCAAGTGATTGCAAATGTTCACTACAGTTATGTTTCTCTAGCTGCTACCATTACTTATAGAAGGGTTTCTTTCTTGCCATTTCCCCAGGAAGTTTCATAAAATTTCCGCAGCTGGCCCAGTATATTGTTAACTTTTTAATTCCTGAATACTCTCTACCACCACCAAATGTGACATGAGGGCTTATGTTCTTAAATGCTTTTTCTGCCCTAATGGCTAAGCTATCTGACTGTGCAAGAAGATTGAATTAATGGGCTTATTCCGGTCATCATCGCCCATTCTTGCACTATGTAGGTGGGACTTGAATTTGCCTATGTAAATATGTTTCCCTCGGGTTGGACGTCCTCATACTCTGCTGGTAATGTTTTTTAACAGTTCTGGGGCTCAGGTGTTCATGCTTAGTTGGAGGATCTTCCTTGACTCTCCTTCAGCTCTTGTAGATATGGGTTTTAACGGCTACATGTGTTACTTCTCTGACAGGTCATTTTATGACTATGTTATGCCTTTGTGGAGGTGGATATGTGCAGATGCTACCTTAAAACTACCTTGCCTTGGGCATCCGAATTTATGGTTCCTAGTATCATGTTACTGGAGCTTGTTGAAGCAAACACAAGGAGATGATAGACAGAGTGCTGAAACTTTTCAGACACTCACCCCCAGTCACAGATCTGAGTTGAATCCATCATCGTTCTATAGCTCACTTCGCCACCCCAGTTTGGACCCAGCCATATGCAAATCAGTCTTGACCCTGTGCCTCATGGGAACAGTCCAGCCCGAAGTGCCAGGCCAGTTCTTCCCTGGACCAGAAACAAGCATCCTGGGACTGGTTTCGGGGTAACACCCCTCATCAGCCAGGCTAGCTTGAATCCAGTGGCAAAGTGAGCAAGGGACCAACGTCTGGGCATACCCTGCAAACTTAGGGCGAACAAAGCAAACACAAGGCGATGATGAACGGAATGATAAAACTTTTCATGCTTGTTTCCAGTCCAGGGAGGACCTGGCCTGGCAGTTCGGCTGGACTGTTCCCATTGGGCGCCGGGTCTTGACTGATGGCTGGGTTCAAACTGATATGGCATGGGGAGCAAAAAAAAGATGGATTTAGGCCCAGATCTCTGTACTGGGGTGAATGTATGACATTGTTCTGCATTCTGCCCATCAATTGTTCTTTTTGCTTGTTGTTGAAGGCCACTGGCATATCTCTAATGACATTTATATACAACGTTCTATTTATTTAGTCTTTTTAGGGTGTTTGGCGAAAATTTCAGGTCAGGAAGATGGTCTTGCCATAATAGATAGATCTCGATTTGGTGGTTTCATTTGTCTGTGTTTCATCCAAGTACACTTGAGTATCATCTTCTCTATGTGGCTTCCAAACCTATTATGTCTCTCTCTTTTTCCATTTTTCAATATCACTGAGTTGTATCCACCGTCTTGTTGATAGTGAATACCTCTATCTTCTTTATAAGTCAAATACTGCTTTATAATGTATGGCAGGGGTTCTTAGCCTGTGGTCCGCGAAGCTTACTCAAGGGGTCCACAACTGCTTTCCAGATCAAATAATATTAACAGATTGATAAAGCCTGTATAAATAAGGACGCAAAATGTCAAATTGAACTTTTTTAAACATTCTGGTAATGTGAAGGAATTTGACATTAGAGGCTAAAAATTAAGGGGCCGATTAGGATCGCGGTTTTCCCGCATCCTCCGGGCCGGCGGAAGCCACCGCCGGCCCTTTCCGTCGGCCCGGAGGATGCGGGAAAACCGCTGGGGAGGCACAAAAGACCCACCGCCAAATTAGGATGGCGGTGGGTCTCAAAATCGGTCCACAGCTTTTCCGCCGCGGTCGCCTTCGGACCGCGGCGGAAAAGCTCTAACATGGCTGGCGGTGTCTATCAGACACCGCCAGCCATATTAGGATGGGGGTCAACAGATGCCTTTCCGCGGCGGATTCTCCGCCGTGGAAAGGCATACGGTGATTTCTTTGCGGGCCCGTTGCGGGCCCCCAGGTTGAGTGGGGGGGGTGCACATGGGGGGTACCTATGGTACCCCCCTGCATTTGCGTGCACGAAGCGGCAGGCACCGCGCAGTGCCTGCTGTTTTGTGCATGCAAATGCACTGTTGTCATTTTTTACATTGCGGCGGGAGCTGCTTCAAGCAGCACCTGCCCCAATGTAAAAAATACAGGATGTAACCGCCAGGGTCGCGGTCACATCCTAATTGCCATGGAGGGACTGCCGCTGCCCATGCGGACGGTCCCTCATACTCAGTGGTGGCGGACGGACGCAAGTCCGTCCGCCATCATAATCGACCCCTTAGTTAGTATCCTCGGATTGATCCGTGGGAGCAGTCTAAGTGCTTCAAGTAGAAAATAGTATGGATGATAAGTAATATCATTTGAATTTAGACAAGTTCTAACCTTTCCATTAAAATGCAAATGTCGATGTTTTTTTATAATTCTTTGTGAACATTTCATTTGGTGTATATATTTGATGAATGTTTGTTTCTATATTTTTGCACATTTGTTTGCAGTTCAAATCATCAAAAATTTGCAGCTTCCAGTAATAACTTAATGAGGGGGGGGGGTCCATGATTTCCAATAATGGTTCAGTGGGGGTTTCCAGGTTCCAGTAAGGAGGTCCACATAAGTCAAAAGTTTAGGAACCACTGGTATATGGTATTTCTACATCACAAACCTAGCCAATAGTCAGTGGAGAGCTGTACTTTGTCAAGGAAAAAACATAAAGTCAAAGAGGACGAAGAGGAGAAGCTGCATTGTGGCTTGTTAATGCATTGTGGTGTGGTTTCTTTCAAGAGGTGACTCTTTAAGTCTTTCTGTAAAAGTTGTACTGCTGGGTGTTTCCTAGTGATGAAAAGACTGTGACTAGGAAGAATGGTGTGGTATTCCTCTTTTTTCTTGGCTTCTCACAGTTGTATGACCCTTTCACACCCACAACTTGTAGGCAGTAGTTTACAGTCTCTTTTTATGATTACTGACTTGGGGCATAGTTACTAATCTTTCACGCAATGCAGGGCAATAAGCAACGTTGATGTGTTGCATTGCCTGAAAGGAGAAAGGACAGAAATGCTCTATTCTGTCTACAAAAATATGGAACACTTCTGCTCTCTCCTTGCTCTGGTGCACTGTGTGTTGCCTAGCGCTAACACAGGAATCCTTGTACCATCGTGCAAGGGTGCCTGTGTTACTGACAGGATTGTTTTAGGGGTGTTTCTCTTTTTCTATGTATGATGTGGAATGCATCATGCATAAAAAGAGGATGTAACAAGGAGAAATAATAATATTTCTCATCATTCTGTCTCACTGGGGAAGGTTTAGCATTCCCAGCTTTACTAGCTGTAGTAGATCTTGGAGTGCACCAAAACCATTGGTGGAAGCATGGGAATGCCCATGCTCTACCTATAGAACTCCTCCCAGATTAAAAGCTAACTTAATGTGGGACAAGCTGCTGCATCGCGTTATATTTTTTTACACAGCTACTGATGGTGGCGCAAATTGCCCCTTGTGTGGCTTAGTAAATATTACTGAAGCCTTGGCATTGTCTTTGCATCACCTTGTGCCTCAAAATCTGTGCAAGACATAACAAGATACCTCCTGTGAAAGGGTGTTACTCACACAACCCTCCATGAATGAGAAAACCTTTTAGTTAAAAATATATTTGTACATCAGAGTGAGAAGGTCAGGCAATGAGGGTGACTATTTTCAGGGTATAGATAAACCAGTAGATGTAAGGACAGTGACAATGATGAGCAGTAGGTGTAATGAAAACCCTCAGTGAGGCATTAAGGCCTCAAAAAGACCCAGGTACAACTTGAGGGGCAGTCCATGAGTCAACATCCTTTTCTCATAATGAGCTTCTCATCGACCAGGTCTTCTTGCTTGATGCCTGTTACTGAATGTGCCATCTACACTTCTTTACCTCCCACAGTCATTTCTAGCCATTGTGAGGGTCTTCTGCACGAAACAGCTTCAGAGGCTTTACTGAAATCCAAGTGATCACTTCAATCTTTGTCTTCTAGCGACAACTTCAATTACGATGGATCTGACTTATCCTTACTCTTATGAAACAAAGTTACTGTGCATCCTCTAACTATCTCCTGGCTCCAAGAAGGTTCACAATAACTTCTGTTTGTTTTCATGTTATTTCATCCTGTTCTCTACCCCTAAGTTCAGGAAAATTGTGAAAAGAAATATAAGAAAGAAAGGTTGGTAGCACCAGGAGGGTCTTTCTGATGTTAGGAAAAGATGACAAACCTTATGACGGTGGGATAGAGCTCGCTGGTGTAAAGGTAGACACAGACGAAGGAGGAGGCCAGGCATCCCTTCCCCAGTACTACCAGTGATGTGCGCAATGTAGGCATTTCTAAAAAAGAAAGACATGAGAGAGCTTTCATGAAGACAAGAGTAAGCATTCAATTAACTTTTGAGGAGCCTCCCTCAATTCATTGGCACATTTATTATATAGCCACAAAGTGATCCTGATTTCCGGTGCACACTCACAGCGGGTGCTCTGCGTAAGGGCCGGATCCTGGCCCTAAAATTCCACTTCACAAAACAATTGAAGGGGCACTCAAGAAGAGATTTTCAAAATGTGTTTATTTTACATGGCTCAACCAACGTGTTTCAGCCCTCTCACGGCCTTGCTCACGGTCAGCATGCACTGGTTATTCATGTACTATACAAATAAACTAAGCACCATATATAATTGAATATGGTATTAGAAGGATGAGACTCACTAGGTCTGATACTATATCAGTAGATTAATAATCCTCCGCTATAATTAATTGTCTTGTAAATAACAGCAGAAATGATTCCATTCTTGTGAATATTGTAAATATACATTTAAAATCTCCTTTCTCCAGGAAAACAATCCAGCACACCAAGGGAGATATTTTTACTCAACTTCCTTTACTGAGTTCATGCCATCCATGCATTCCGGCTGTCACATGCAGCCTTGATCACGATGCAGAGTGCCATTTGTTTAAACATTAAGTACCATCCTAAAAAAAGGGGGCTATTCTTTTATACCTCCACATTACCAGACACCAGCTGCGGCCCACGCAGGTAAGAGCGGTGCTGCTAGGTTGGGGGGGGGATTCGACCGATGACCACGAGGGAAAATTAAGTAAATAATTAATTTTGTATGGTCATCCTCTGTCGGAATCCCCGCACACTCAGCCCCACTGCCCACCATTCTTACCTGCCAGACACTAGCTTCATACACAATGTTTTAAGTGGGAAGAGAAATGTTGGTGATCTCCATAGGGGATGCATAAGAGGACTGCAATATTAAGATCCATCTTTCCAATTAGTCATGAGTGTAACTAATGCACTTTCTGTGTGCCTCTATGCAGTCTTCAGCATATGTACAGCAGCTGCATACAAGTGGCTCGTGAATATTTGCAAATGAGCTTGGCCATTAGACACAAGTATTGCTGGTTTGCTAACATTGCAAGTGTACCTGTCACACTGTATTCCTGTGGTCAGCGTACAGTATCACTTTCATAATGTGTGAAGTGTTTACACCAGCAGAGGGACATACTGATTAATGAAACAAAAATAAATATCCTTAGCATTTGAAATGACAGCAACCCCGGCCTCATAATTATTAGAGGTGATGTTTCTAATGCAAAAGACTCTGCCGGCAATACTAGAAGCTCTAGTCGAGAATAATGGGCAAGGGAAAACCCATAAAACCAACTACAACAGATAGCAGATGAATTAAAACAAATCAATAACTGCATGCCAACTATACTCCGCCCAGTAGCAGAGAAGAGGGATCAAGAGTCATGTGTAACACTGAGTGGGAGAGAGGATGAGGTAACACAGAGCGAAAATCCCCCGACAGAATATATCTCAAAATGCCCTATGTTAGTAATTAATGGGACATCTAACGGGCGTTTTCAGAGGCATAGACCCAAGCATTTGAACAGAAGGAAGCTCCAGCCAAAGTTGAAAAGGGTAAGGGGACTACAGTCTGGGAAGAGCAATAAACAAGGTATGATAGTTCAGGCTCAAAAGAAGTCACAAGAGGTGGAGTAAGAAATAAAACGAGGGTAGGAGGGAACCAACATATAAAAGTTACAAGGATAGTAACGAGTACGAAAAGCCTCGGTGGATGCTCGCAACCCTAAGGCCTGGAGAGTCAGAGCAGAACGGGGCATAGAGTGGAGTGTGGTCTTACCAATAGGGGAATAACTGGAGAGAGCCCTCCCTAGAACAACAAGGGATAGGAACCTACCCAAAGCCAAAGCCTGCAACTGAAGGTGGGAGGGGCAGTAGGAACTCCAGGAAGTATGAGAATAGTGTGCACCTTTTGGTGTATATGGAACCATGGGGGCAAAGGGTAGGGAGTAAGCGACGAAGGAAAATTAACCCCTTAAATCGCTCCAACCTTTTACAAATACTAGCTAAATGCCAAACACTGGGTGGGGTTACTTCTGATGATATTAGACAAATAGGTTGTATAACTACTCCTGATGGAAATGAGGTAACAAAGGTGCTTTTTTATACGGAATTTGTAAAGCAGATGGTGATAAGGGCAGAGGGAGACCTGGAAAAGGAGGGAATAAGTCTTGTGTATGATGACCAACTTGGTAGAGATGAGAGCAAATGCGGAGACACTGGGACCCTCACCTATCAGGCAGGTTTACGTCCGGAGCAAATACAATATAATACACTAGGCGCTCAATATAGAAGAATATGCACGGATAAAAATCAAAAAGGGCTAAAAGTAACAATAACGAATAGCACACAGCCGCCCTGAGCAATCGATTTGATCTTTTGTCTGAACCTGCAATAAGTTGGGGGAATAGTATGGACGAAGGGTTGAGTGAGCTGGATTAGGAATTGGGGTTTTCACACAGCCTACGGACACTTTCATGGAATATAGGGGGGTACAGAAGGCAGCTAACCCAAGACACCTTTAGAGAAATGCTGGGTAGTTATGATATTTTGTGTCTTCAAGAGTCCTGGCTGTGTGAAATACCCGAACCCATTGATGGATTTTTTATGCTCACTAAAGAGGCAGTACGAATGAATCTAGGGCGACCCTCAGGGGGGCTGATAATGTTGGTATCATCAAAAAGAGCAAATAAAATAATCAATTTAAAAGTGAAATGTAGGTGGCTATTAGCCTGCCAGGTAGAATTGTATAGGGGTATGCAAACTAGTGAACTAATAGTCGTGATCAATGTATATATTCAGCCAGGCGCATTAATAGACTATGAAAAGCAACTGGATCTGTTAGAGAAGGATCTAGAGGCTATTAGCACAACAAAAGCAGCATATCTGATAATGATCTTAGGTGATTTTCATCATAAATTAGTTCCCTCCCATAGCGATAAAGTCTTTAAAGATCTTTTAACTACCGCACAAATACCTGCAGCAAGTTTCGATGGCATAGGTAACTCGGTACGAGACAAACATTTAGTAAAATTTCTAGGATCCATAGGTCTATTCAGTGCTAATAGACGGTATAATACCTACCGCCCTGCAAGGAAGACTTTCCGTATAGGAAATCAGAACTGCCCAATTGATTACGTTTTTATAAATGCATGGTACTTCAAGGAAATAGAATGATTTGAAGTACTGCAGTACGAAGGTAGTGACCACTGGCCTTTACAGTTATTAATAAAGATGGAACAAGAGTTGGGAAGAGAGAAAGTGATTGCTTTACAGATTGAATACCCCAGATGTATAACTACACGCATAACAGAGGACATCCTGAAATTGGTTAATAATGTAATGATCGATTATAAGGCTGTAGGGGAAGCAGTGCAAGACGATACAATTTTAAACAAGTACGAGCACACAATAGAGCAGATCGTAAACTGCCTAAGGATACAGATAAAGGCAGGGCCAGTCTTCAAGAAGAAATCAAGAACAAATGGGTGGTTTAATAACGAGTGTAGGAAGCTAAAGTTGAGGGTACAAAAATGGGAAAGACAGTTAAGGAAAAGGCCAGATAAAGGAATGCTAGAGAGCCTTCGAGGGGCAAAACAGGAATACAAAAATAAATTGAGGGACAGTAAATTAGAATATATGGCCAAAAATTGGAATACAATGTTAGATGTGATTAACACAAATAATATAAGATCATTCTGGTGCCTGGTAAAAGAGGGAAACATACAGGAGGAAATGAGGTCTTTAGTGGGTGAAGACGACTGGGCCAGCCATTTGAGTAAACTGTTCAATGGTTCAAATAGGGATAAGACTCTGGAAATAAGGTACGAGGAGTCAGAACTGCAAGGGTTGTACTTACCCATTCAAAATATAAAAGAAACTATCCAGTCCTTAAAACTAACTAAAGCAGCTGGGCCAGATAACCTACCTGCAATTATTTTAAACAATAGTACAGATTGGTGTGCAAGGTTTGTGGTTCTCAAAAATCCGGACCCTGGTGTTTTCCCGATATCGAGGTCCAATACCCGTGTCACAAAACCTCAACGCACCAAGACGATTTTGGTATCTATGAACCGATAATAATTAGGACATCATTCCTATGTATTTGCGTCACAATCGAGAGTTGCCAACACCCCAAAATCGTAGTTTCCGTCCCCATCCCTTAAACTCCATTTTGTGAACGGCATCCATCTTGCATCTTGCCCTCATGTTAAGTCAATTAAAGGTCGAGCTTGATCAAAAGGGACACGTCCACCTCTTCGTGACTTCCCCCTGACCTGTCCCAACTGACTCCGTTGCCTTAGGCCAAACCTGTTTGGGCAGCTCCTCGCCCAGTGGCCGAATACGATAGCATCAATACATAACATTCCACAAACCATTCACGACATACAGACCATGCTTTCTGCAAACATGCACCTGTCCACATCCCTTGTTTATGGCCAGTTTTATGACTGGGTTGTACCTTTCTTTATTAAGGTTTCATCGATATCTGATGGGAGTTCCAGGCCTAACTGGGTAATCTATCAACAAACTGGACATCTAAAATATGGGCTTGCTTACATGACTCCGCTCTTTGTATTATTGTAGAAATATGTGTATAGCCATATCATAAACTCAGGAATTCTTGCTTGCAGCTATTATTTTTGTATATAAGGAGACAGCTGGTTCTGTAAAAACGAACCGTCTCCCGAGAACCTACTCTCCGTGTGGTGTACTTCTGGGACACGTGTTACTTGGTAGCTACCAATAAAACTTTATCTTTGACGGTAACTAGAAGACTCCGTGTTTCTGTGGTCCGGAACAAGGGAGAACTCAGAGGTCCTCGGGTGCTACCCCCTGGCACCACCGGGTTCCTAAAAACCCGGCACCTCAGGTTTCTAAATACGACCTTTCAACATATTATAACGTCGGGGGGTTTTCCAGAAAGTTGGAAGGGGGGGATTGTGAGGCCAATTTATAAAAAAGAGGATGCAACACTACCCCAGAATTACCGCCTAATAATCTTGCTGGATGTAGGGGAAAAGGTTTTTTCTAAAATACTACTAGGTGTAGTGAAATCCTGGCCAGAGCAGTACAACCTAATACCAATAGATCAGGGTGGGTTCCAGGAGGGCCTTTCAACCATTGACCATTGCTTTGGTCTTTGGGCAATGGCAAAGAAGGCAATTGAGGTGTGAGGTAACCTGTTTTGCTGCTTTGTAGATTTCCGAGCTGCTTTCGATTCAGTGGATCGTAGCCTACAGTGGAGAATGTTAACAGAGCTCGGAATCAACAAGGCAGTACTAGCTCTAATACAGGAAATGCACTCAAGTAATTGGGCTAGGGTCATCTTGGACACCCAGGGAACCCTATCTAACAAAATCCAGATAATGAATGGTTTGCGGCAGGGCTGTGTCCTAGCCCCACTGTTATTTTCCTTATTTTTATCAGATCTACCCAACATATTGAGTAGAGCAGGTGGGGTAAGCCCTAAGATGGGCGGATCTCATTTATCTTGTCTGTTATATGCTGATGACTTAGTGATAATGGACATGACAGGGTGGGGCTTGCAAAAAAAACTGGATACTTTTCACGAATATTGCCTAAAAAAACGCCTCACGGTCAACTTAGAAAAGACCAAAATAATGGTACTGGGAAAAAAAGTCCTCCCTGTATTGGAAATTGGGAGAGGTTAGAGTGAAAGAAGTGGATAGATATAAATATTTGTGCATGTGGTTCGACAATAAGTTAAATTGGAAGTATCACATACAGATACTCAAAACAAAGGCGCTTGCTTCAGTATGGGGCCTTAAACAATTTAAGCAAAAATATGGAGGCCCTTCTCTGCAGCCAATTTTATCAGCTTTTAATGCATTGGTACGCCCGCAGTTCCAATATGGTGTAGAGGTATTAAATATGGGAGGTAAATTGGATTGGAACTTAGAAGAGGGTAAATGTGTCAAACAGCTGCTAGCACTCCTGTAGGAGAGTAGGGTCTGCTATCCTATGGTCACCCCAAATTTTTGCTTTTTGCTTCACTGGTTTTCGACTACTGAGGCTGTGAGCCTGCTGATCAGACCCCCAGCCTGCTGTTCTCTGACTAAATTAATGATACATGTGCTATAGGCACATACCACAATTGGAAATGGACTCCTTGTCAGCCCCTGTATAATGCACTATAGGTGCCCAGGGCATAGGGGCCACCAAGGCCTACCAGGGGCTGCAGCATATCTTTTGCCACCCCTGGCTGGTTCCTAAATTGACACAACTGGCTGATCACTCAGCTGGGGTAAGGTGGTGTAATCACCCCTTACTTAGATATAGTATACCTATATCTAAACCTATATCTGGACACATATTAACCTGTGAGCCACTCCTATGGAAGGCCTCATCAATCCTGGAGGCAGAGTGCGTGGTTTAAAGTGAGATGGAGCTCTAGCATGAGCTGACCCTGTCTGCAGCTGTCGGGAACAACTCCCTAAGCTGTTTCAGGATAATGCCATACCATATACTCTTAAGTGCATTATAATCCTCGCGGTTATATAGCAACTTTGGTTTGGCTTTATCAAAACATGTCGTGTAAGGTGTCATACGATTTGGAATACTATCCCCTCGCCAGTTCTGGCGACGGGGATAGCATTCCACCCCTCTAGAGGGGTAAGACATGTTACTTTACTTAAATGCGGTTAATTTCTAAAAGGACCTTGGATCCACAAAATGGATGCCTCTGCCACAGACACGAGTCTGACCCCCTGAAGCTGACCGAAACTCAGCCAAATGGGGCCTGGACAAAGGGTTTCCTGTTGCAGGGAGGTGTTACACCCCCCCAGACAGGAGATAGTGGATTGTAGCAGGGAGGTTTGAAAGAAACCAGAGACTGCATGGGGAGCACAAGGCTGCCCCTTGCATAATCCGGCCCAACCGGTTCTGGGGCACTCCAGCCCTCGTGCCAGGGCGGCCTGGATCAAAGGAAAGGGGTGTATCCACCCCCTTCCTGGGTCCCACCCATAGGAGGGGACCTAGCAGGTAATCCAGCCCCCAAAATTAGTATAAGACTGGGAGCAGTGCCAATGCACTTCAGATTATCCTGATGAAACATAAGAAACGAAACTCTGGACCCTTCGACATCCTACTCGACGTAGAATCCCGAAGAATCTCCCTTGTGGTCAAGGAGTGACCACCCTGTGCAAACAGGCACCATCCAGCCATCGACGTCTGCTTTGTCGCAGTTCCCGCCGGAACTCGAGCGACAGAGATCGACGAGATCAAGCTTGCCTGCCTTCTAACAGCCCGATCCACAGTCCCTGCAGAGCTGAGACCCGTGGAGGCGACCGGAAGCGTGGGGCACGCCATCTTGGAAAGACCACGAGACGCTGACCGTGCAGCCCACGAGTGACCCTCGAAGCTGTACACCAGGGTTTGAGAAGCCCCAACCCTGAGCCACACTTGCACCGAAGTTCAGCCCTCCACACTTGACGAGTGCTGCTTGGGGCCCTTCTGCTTCTTTTGGCTCAACGTGTTGGCCTGGTCACTTGCCAGCCGGCTTGTGGCCCCTGTGCCGACGAAACTTGAAATTCGACCTGCGAATCTGGTTTCTCCAGATCTGCACCAGCTCCCCTGAAAAGGAGCCCCCACTCTGACCCTCCTGGTTCGAGTGAGAAGCAATCCCCCGGTTCCGCGTGGATTGCTTTCGCCAAGTGTTGTTTGCTCCAATCTTGGAGCCGACAGCGCCGACGGCGAGAGCCTGCGTGGGACAGATCGTGACCCGCTCCTGGACGTCGTAGATGCCCCAGAGCCCACGTGACAGCGGAGAGAAGCTCCTCGACGACCACCTGATTGCGCCCGACATTGCCTGGTTCCGTCCTGGTTCCACCCTGGTCACTGCTGAGTGACCCAGACTCTGTCCCCTCTGCTTTCAGGTACTTTTCGACTTGAGTCCACCCTTGGACTCCACCGGACACTTCTCTTTCACCCCGCCTGCAGCCCTTTCAGCTTCAAGCACCAAGAGCCTGCGTGACGAAACCTGACTCAACTTCGACCCTGTGCACCCGCTTCCTGTGGGTGAGGTAACTTTGCTCCGCCGGTGTTCCCACACTGGTACACATCTCTAGGGTCTGTGTCTTAAGTTTTGTTCCTCTAGGTTCAGCGGAAGTGTCCTTAAACTTTAACTTTACAACTTTTACGCACCATTGGTTAACATTGGTGCATGCGTGCGCTTTCCGCACTGCACCCGAATCCCGTGGGCCGTTCCCGACTTCAGCATTGCTTGTCCCAACTGCTCCCAGCGATTCCCTAGGCCCTAGGCCTAACCACTGCTCGATTGGTATCTCTTATACCACTTGTTTAGTATATGGTCTGAGTGGCCCCTCGCCCTCATCCATATTTGTGCAACTTTGTATGTTATACTGTGCTTTTGATTTAACGCTTGTGCCCCTTTATTCATAAAGAGTACTGGGGATTGTTTTTAGTAATAAACACATATATTTTTATAATATATACTTGTGTGGTGTCCTTTCATTTGATATTACAGGATTGTATGTGGTAAAACAGCTCGCTTAACACGACCTCTTAAGTTAAGCCTTTAGGCTGCTTAGTCCATGCTACCCCTAGGATAGCTTGTCTAATAAGGTTGACTTACAACCAGACACCATAAGGGATTGTTTGGTCTGATAACAGGTGGTTCCAGAATTGGAAACATCACCTATCAGGCCAACTTCTCACATTGGTGAGCAGCGGTGCGGATTTGAGCTTGCTGTTGTTTTACCATTGCAATCTTTTATCAAATTGAAAGATCACATCAAGTACCTCTAGGTACATATAAATCAAAAGCTTAGCATATTTAAGTTCTACTGAACTTAGTAGTTGTAGATTAAAGGGATTAGCACACCCTGACTACAACTCACTTGAGTCCTTGAGACTCATGTTACGACCTCTCTGAGTGCTCACGTAGAAGCCAATGACTGCCTCTCCTCCCATCAAGCCGGGTTCAGACCCCTGCACTCTACGGAGAAAGTGGTGATCTCGGTGATGGACAGGCTACGGGAAGGCATTGACATCAAGATCCCTCAAGCCCTGATACTTTTAGATCTATCCGCCGCTTTTGACACGGTGGATCATTCTATTCTTCTCTGCCGTGTCAGGGCGGCGGGCATTGAGGGCTTGGCCTTCTCGTGGCTTGAGTCATTTTTAGCCGGGAGAACCCAGGCGGTCCATCTCACCGGCTTCTCCGCGGCCTCTCATAGGGTTGAGTGTGGGGTCCCCCAAGGCTCGTCACTCTCCCCCCTTTTATTTAATTTGTACATCTTCCCCCTCATTTTTATGTTACAGCAGCTGGAGGTCACGGTGTTCAATTACGCCGATGACCTCCAACTAATTTTTAACCTCTCCAACTCCCCTTCATCTGCCGAGAACGTCCAGTCAGTGATGAGACTCATCCAGGACTGGATGAACTGCAATCACCTCAAACTTAATCCAGACAAAACCGAGCTGGTCTTGACTGGAGGTGGTTGCAGTCCATGGTCCCCTTCCTTCTGGCCCCCCTCACTCGGTGTCCCTCCTTCTCCTGTGCTTAAAGTTAAAACCCTTGGGATTTTTCTGGATTCACAACTTTCTGTTCACTCACACGTTAGCTCAGTCGTCTCCTCTTGTTTTTTTTCTTTGAGAACAATTAGGAAGGTTTCCCGTTTCTTTTCTCTCCCCGCCTTGAAAATCATCGTGCTAGCCTTGGTATTGTCCCGTATTGATTACGGCAACGTAGTCTATAACGGGGCTCCCGCTTACGCAATCCACCGCTTGCAGCTGGTAATGAACCAGGCTGCGCGCCTGATTCATGGCCTCCCCAAATACCATCGGGCCAGTCCACTACTAAAGGCGCTGCACTGGCTGCCGGTGCGGGAGCGTGCTCTCTTTAAGCTCGGCTGCCTTACTTTTCAGGCAAGAGCCGGGACTGCCCCTAAATTTCTTTGTTCCGCTGTCACTCCTTATCTCCCCGGCAGAGAGCTCCGCTCTTCCCACGCGGCCCTCCTAGCCATCCCCCGATTTAAGAAACTGAGAGCTGGCGGCGCGAGGTTCGCTGTTTTGGCCCCTACCTTTTGGAACTCCCTCCCTGTTGCCCTCCGCACTGTGCCCTCCTATACCCAGTTCCGGAGGGACCTTAAAACTTTTCTTTTCATTAAAGCCTATTCTGTTTAAACTCCCCCCCTTCGCTCTCATCCTCTGTTATCGCAATAGCGCCATGAAACCGCTAGGTAGAAGTGCGCTGAACAAATGCTTTTAAATTCAAATTCAAACTCAAATTCACTAGCAAGGTACAGTAGGGAAACACTTAGTGTAGGTAGGTGCATCACTTACACCACACTAGAGTCATGTCTGACACAGGAAAAGCCTCAGGGCCTGCTCCTGTGACAGTTGACCTTACCCAGGCAACTTCCAGCTATGACAAACTAACCCACAAAGACTTGGTTGCCTTGTGCATCTCAAGAGGGTTAAAAAGGGGCAGAAGTCCCACCAGTCCTTCCCTGATAGCCATTCTAGAACAGGATGACTTAGAAAAGGCGAATGCAGTTCCCTTAGAGTCAGGAGATGGAGAGAACCCCCCTGTAACTGATACCCCTCCAGAGGAAGAAGAAGAGGAGGAAGAGGAGGAGGAGGAGGACTCAGATGTAGAGGACCCAGAAAAACAGGATCAGAGGGGTAGCCAGGTCCTAGTTGCCAGGCTTAACCAGGCCAACTTAGACCTACTGGGAAATGGAGAGGGCCAGCACCTCCCCAGATCCCACCATGTCATTCTCCCAGGCAACAGAAGAGTGAGATCTCCCTCAGGGGACTCTCATATTTCTAGTGCCTCAAGAGAATCTCAGAGAGGTATGACTGCCTCTCAGAAGATAGAGCATAGGGCCAGAATGAGGGCTGTCAAACTCCAAATAGAGAGGGAGGAGGTAGCCTTGGCTCAAGCTAGACTTGCCTTGGCAAGAGAGCAGAAATTGTGTGGCTTAGATGCCACTGGTGGCAGCAATATTCCTAGAGAAAAAGACAGGAGCTATGATAATAGAAACCTGACAAAAATTGTGGCCCCCTACAAGGAAGGGGATGACATCCACAAATGGATGACTGCTCTTGAAAGAGCCTGCATGGTACAGCAGGTTCCTCAGGATCAGTGGGCTGCAATTTTATGGTACTCCTTTTCTGAGAAAGGGAGGGACAGGCTCCTCACAGTTAGACCTGAGGATGCCAAAAACTACTCTGTCTTGAAGAGTGCTCTTATTGAAGGGTTTGGCCTAACCACTGAGCAATACAGGTTGTTGTTCAGAGACACCCAAAAAGCACAGACTCAAGACTGGACTGATTTCGTAGATTGTGCCACTAAGGCTCTGGAGGGTTGGTTGCAGGGAAGTAAAGTTTCAGACTATACAGGATTGTACAATCTTATCATGAGAGAACAGATCCTTAATAACTGTACAAACCAGCTGTTGCATCAATACCTTATTGACTCTGATCTGACCTCTCCCCAAGAATTGGGAAAGAAGGCAGACAAATGGGTCAGAACAAGGATTAAGCAGAAACCCCAGAACCAAGGTGGTGACCAGAAGAAAACAGACCAGAAGGGTGGAAATCAGGAAGATAAAGAAAAAGACCAGAAGTCTTCAGGCCCCCAAACTAATAGTAAGGAGGGTGGTTCCCAAAATGGAAACAAGAAGAATAATGGCCCAAAGAAACCTTGGTGTAATACCTGCAAATCAGTTTCACACTGGGGCAGTGAATGCACCAAGACAAATCCAGTCCCCACCACTGCAGCTCCTAAAGCAACTGCATCCCCTAGTACAGTCAGCAGTGGTGGAACACAGCCAAAGGGTGTAGTAGGGTTAACCCTGGGTACTGAAGTAGGATCTGGCCTAGTCAGAATCCCTACTCAGGCAGTTCTCCTATATGATGTGGACTTAACTTTGTCCACTACAGTAAGCCCCAGTAACCTGGGCAAATATAGGCAGACGCCTTTAATTAATGAGAAACTGGCTCAGGCCTACAGGGACACATGTGCCAGTGTCACAATGGTGACACCTGACTTTGTGGACCCTGGACAGATTGTACTAGGTGAAAGTTACCTAGTGACCAATGGCAGCAACTCCACTACTTCCCATAGTGTGGCAGTTGTGAACGTCTCCTGGGGAGGGGTAGATGGCCTAAAGAAAGTTGTTGTGAGTGCAGACCTCCCAGTAGACTGTCTGTTAGGCAATGATCTTGAAAGCTCAGTTTGGTCAGAAGTGGAGTACAGGACTCATGCAGAAATGCTAGGGATTTCAGCTCATGTCCTTGCAGTGACAAGGTCTCAGGCTAAGAAGTGCCTTCCTGAACCAGTGGTGGATCTTGGAACAATAGACCAACCACAACCCAAGAGAAGGAGCAAGGGAGGAAAGGCTGAGCCTTCCACCTTGCCCCAGGTTGAGGATCAAGTTTCAGAGGAAACTGATTCTGCAGTCCAAGAGGAGACTGTCTCTGAGGAACTTGAACCTGACCAGGTTGAGTTTCTGGGGACAGGGGGACTCTCAAGGGCAGACCTGAGGCAGGCTCAATTAGATTGCCCTTCCCTTGAACCCACAAAGAGGAACAGACTTGCACAGCTAAATATATTTCCAATAAACCAATTGTAAAGTTGTGGCGTGCTCCCAGGATAATGCTGACTGGCCAAGTCAGCGTAAGCGTGAAAGACTAATACAAAGCTCCCCCCACTGGAAGGAGACTCCCGGTGCACAGCTTCAAAAAGACACTCTGTCTTGTATGTAAACAGTCAATTTCAATCCAAAGTATAATCACAACGAGTGTTTGATAAAGTTCATCCGTGATTTATTCCATAAATGCAATTGTTGATAAGTCATAAATCTCTCCAAATGCCTGGAATCGACATTAATCGAAAATCATGTGTTTAGCATAACTCCCAGCATAACTCCCAATGCATTTCGGGCTGAAATTACGCCCTTCCTCAGGGGATAGCTCTAAAAACGTAAAGGAAAGCAAAATAATATCACTCTCACATAATGCAATGATGTGTCCATCACCATAGTCACACGTGTAGAAAATAATAAATGGACCGTTTAAAGTGATTAGAGTCAAACTGCATGCTCAAGGACAAGTGAGTCATGGTCAAAAAACATATATACCAACGGGTCAAAAACGCAATACCATAGTACCAAATGTGAAATCATGTGCGCCATAAAAATTGAAAGAACACCACATGTGACCACTAAACAAACATTTGAAAAGCGGGCGGCGTGCAATTGGTGCTAACGATATACCGGAAAAGTCAAAGAAAACCCGTGAATCAAAATAGATATGCCCAAGGTGATTAAACCCCTGTGACGTCCTCAGTGCGAGGTACTTACATGGCACGGAGTACATGTGCCGGCTCTGAGTTTCGTCAGCTGGCAGCCTCGATAAGCGGGGCGGCCGGTGTGTTTAAATGCATGCGATGTGAAGCGGAAACGGCGTCTGAAGTTAGACAAAAACGTAGGACCAAACGCCAACCACGCTGTATGCATGAGCATTAAGCGCCATCTTGGAGTGGTGAAAAATAAATCGCCACCCAGCCATCAGTGCAAAAGTAACATTAGCCATGCATAAATTAGAATGTTGAAACAAACCTAGAGTGCAAAAACCCATAAGCCATACGGAATATTATAATCATGTGTGTTGTACCAATATAACATAAATACTTGAACCCATGTTGCTATGGTTATGAAAATACAGTTATGACACATCATGAACAGTGATAATACAAGATGTAAATTGATTCATATGTAACACAAAAATTCCATACGGTCATTAAGACCGTGTGGCTGCATCGTCGCCATATAGCGGATCCAAAAGTTTTCTCTCTTGAGTAAAGTGTTTTTGTTGTTGTGTGTGACTTTAACTTGCTCCAAAACAAGAAATTTTAACTGAGACACTGTGTGTTTCTGTTCAACAAAGTGTGCTGCGACTGATGACTTCATGTTTCCTGTTCTGATATTGCTTTTATGTTCCAACAGTCGTACTTTCACCTTTCTTTCAGTGTGTCCCACATAGCTTTTGCCACAGGGACATTTCAGCATATAGATCACATTAGTCGAGTTGCATGTGGCATTCACTCGCAGTTTAATCGGATGACCCCGCATGGGGTGGTTGGTGACATTGCCCTGTATGCAATTATTGCAATTGCTGCAATTATAACACGGTCTCAGTCCTTTGTATGTTGTCAAATCATCCAGTTGTTTGGGTTTGGACAAAATCTCTTTGAGATTTCGTCCCCTCGTGAAAGCAAATAATGGTGGGCTGGCAAAAGATCCTTGAAAATCCGGCTCCAAACTCAACAGCGACCAGTGGTTAAAGATGATTTTCTTGAACAAACCACTCAAAATGGAATATTTAGACACTACTACCATCCTAGTATTTTCAACCTTTGATTGGACCTTTAACAGGTCTTCTCGTTTCATGTTGCTGCAAGATGTGATAGCTTTATCCAATATCTCCTGTGGATAACCACGGTCACGAAACCTACTGATCATATTTGCCATTTCCTGTTGACACTCATCATTTGAAGATACTATGCGTTTAACACGCATCAACTGAGAGCGGGGTAAATTCTGTTTTAACCTAGGTTGATGGAAACTCTGGTAATGCAAGATGGAATTGCGATCCGTTGGTTTGCGAAAGATGGTCGTGGTCACTATACCTGACTTTCTCTCAATTTTCACATCCAGAAAGTGTATACATTCTCTGTCATAGTTCCATGTGAACTGTACTCTGTTGTTCACCGAGTTCCAAGATTCCAAGAATTCTAAAAGCTCAATTTCAGTTCCTGCCCAAAGCATGAAAATGTCATCAATAAATCTCAAGTAGAGTTTTCTATTGTTAAGCCACAGAGGTTGATTCAATAAATGGGTCTCCTCGAAAGATTTCATGAACAGATTAGCATACGCAGGAGCTGCGCAATTTCCCATGGCTGTCCCACACAACTGTTGGAACCATTCATCAAACACGGTGAAATAACTGTGATATAGCGTGAACACCAATATTTCTAAAAGAAATACTTTTAGATCCTCATCTAAATCAGAATTGAGTAGTTCATGTTCAACCGCCTGTATACCCAGTTCGTGTGGTATGCACGTGTACAGTGAACATACGTCCACTGTGCACAGTATCAACTCCTGATTATCCAAAGAATTCACTGCTTGTTGGAGTTTGATCAGAAAGTCAGTGGTATCTCTAATATATGAACCAGTCTTTAATACAAAAGTCTGTAGATACCTGTCCAAAAATGTGCCAGTTGTTTCATGCATGCTTCCCTTCGTCGAGACAATGGGTCTCATAGGTGGTTTCGTGGGGTGCTTGTGCACCTTCGGCAACATATACAGTGTTGGTGGTTTCGGATTCAGGGGGGTGAGATAACGTCTCACACGATCATCAATTGTGCCATTGTCAAATGCTTGTTGAACCTTGTCGATGAGAATAGCAGCAAACTCATTGGTGGGGTCCGCTGATAAGGGAGCATAGGTGTTCAAATCAGAAATGTGTGCCCTGACTTGTTCAATGTAATAGGAAGAATCCATTATCACGAGTGCCCCACCCTTGTCAGCCGTTTGGCACACTATGGCACTGTTATTCGCTATGTTTTGTAGAATGTTCTTTTCAGTCTTTGTTAGGTTCTCATGTTTCATCCGGGATTGAAAAGGAAGTCGTGAAATATCCCTCTTGACTAGACTTTCGAACATGTCGATAATCTTGTGGCTCACGGGAGCCATGAATGTACTATGTGGCCGTAATCCCCGTAGCATATCTTCATCTTGTGTGGAACTTGTCACGACATTATCGAAGTAATATCGCAAACGAATTTTGCGTAACAACTTGAAAATGCTGACTTCCAATTCTAATGTGTTGGTGTTAGTCGTTGGCACAAATGATTGACCTTTCTGCAACACTCGGATTTGTGATTCGTCAACAGCCATCGACGAAATGTTAATCACTAAGTTGCCCGTCTCCGTCACTTCCGGCGATTGCTCCTGGTCCCTTTGGATTTTTCTTTTTCTACCCCTGCGGGTTTTGCCCCGCCTGGGTCGGTAGGTTGTGCCTGACCCTGATCTAAAAAATGAACCGCAGTGTTGGAGGTCGCGGCTGAACAAGGGTGGGGCACTCGTGATAATGGATTCTTCCCTATTCCATTGAACAAGTCAGGGCACACATTTCTGATTTGAACACCTATGCTCCCTTATCAGCGGACCCCACCAATGAGTTTGCTGCTATTCTCATCGACAAGGTTCAACAAGCATTTGACAATGGCACAATTGATGATCGTGTGAGACGTTATCTCACCCCCCTGAATCCGAAACCACCAACACTGTATATGTTGCCGAAGGTGCACAAGCACCCCACGAAACCACCTATGAGACCCATTGTCTCGACGAAGGGAAGCATGCATGAAACAACTGGCAAATTTTTGGACAGGTATCTACAGACTTTTGTATTAAAGACTGGTTCATATATTAGAGATACCACTGACTTTCTGATCAAACTCCAACAAGCAGTGAATTCTTTGGATAATCAGGAGTTGATACTGTGCACAGTGGACGTATGTTCACTGTACACGTGCATACCACACGAACTGGGTATACAGGCGGTTGAACATGAACTACTCAATTCTGATTTAGATGAGGATCTAAAAGTATTTCTTTTAGAAATATTGGTGTTCACGCTATATCACAGTTATCTCACCGTGTTTCATGAATGGTTCCAACAGTTGTGTGGGACAGCCATGGGAAATTGCGCAGCTCCTGCGTATGCTAATCTGTTCATGAAATCTTTCGAGGAGACCCATTTATTGAATCAACCTCTGTGGCTTAACAATGGAAAACTCTACTTGAGATTTATTGATGACATTTTCATGCTTTGGGCAGGAACTGAAATTGAGCTTTTAGAATTCTTGGAATCTTGGAACTCGGTGAACAACAGAGTACAGTTCACATGGAACTATGACAGAGAATGTATACACTTTCTGGATGTGAAAATTGAGAGAAAGTCAGGTATAGTGACCACGACCATCTTTCGCAAACCAACGGATCGCAATTCCATCTTGCATTACCAGAGTTTCCATCAACCTAGGTTAAAACAGAATTTACCCCGCTCTCAGTTGATGCGTGTTAAACGCATAGTATCTTCAAATGATGAGTGTCAACAGGAAATGGCAAATATGATCAGTAGGTTTCGTGACCGTGGTTATCCACAGGAGATATTGGATAAAGCTATCACATCTTGCAGCAACATGAAACGAGAAGACCTGTTAAAGGTCCAATCAAAGGTTGAAAATACTAGGATGGTAGTAGTGTCTAAATATTCCATTTTGAGTGGTTTGTTCAAGAAAATCATCTTTAACCACTGGTCGCTGTTGAGTTTGGAGCCGGATTTTCAAGGATCTTTTGCCAGCCCACCATTATTTGCTTTCACGAGGGGACGAAATCTCAAAGAGATTTTGTCCAAACCCAAACAACTGGATGATTTGACAACATACAAAGGACTGAGACCGTGTTATAATTGCAGCAATTGCAATAATTGCATACAGGGCAATGTCACCAACCACCCCATGCGGGGTCATCCGATTAAACTGCGAGTGAATGCCACATGCAACTCGACTAATGTGATCTATATGCTGAAATGTCCCTGTGGCAAAAGCTATGTGGGACACACTGAAAGAAAGGTGAAAGTACGACTGTTGGAACATAAAAGCAATATCAGAACAGGAAACATGAAGTCATCAGTCGCAGCGCACTTTGTTGAACAGAAACACACAGTGTCTCAGTTAAAATTTCTTGTTTTGGAGCAAGTTAAAGTCACACACAACAACAAAAACACTTTACTCAAGAGAGAAAACTTTTGGATCCGCTATATGGCGACGATGCAGCCACACGGTCTTAATGACCGTATGGAATTTTTGTGTTACATATGAATCAATTTACATCTTGTATTATCACTGTTCATGATGTGTCATAACTGTATTTTCATAACCATAGCAACATGGGTTCAAGTATTTATGTTATATTGGTACAACACACATGATTATAATATTCCGTATGGCTTATGGGTTTTTGCACTCTAGGTTTTTTCAACATTCTAATTTATGCATGGCTAATGTTACTTTTGCACTGATGGCTGGGTGGCGATTTATTTTTCACCACTCCAAGATGGCGCTTAATGCTCATGCATACAGCGTGGTTGGCGTTTGGTCCTACGTTTTTGTCTAACTTCAGACGCCGTTTCCGCTTCACATCGCATGCATTTAAACACACCGGCCGCCCCGCTTATCGAGGCTGCCAGCTGACGAAACTCAGAGCCGGCACATGTACTCCGTGCCATGTAAGTACCTCGCACTGAGGACGTCACAGGGGTTTAATCACCTTGGGCATATCTATTTTGATTCACGGGTTTTCTTTGACTTTTCCGGTATATCGTTAGAACCAATTGCACGCCGCCCGCTTTTCAAATGTTTGTTTAGTGGTCACATGTGGTGTTCTTTCAATTTTTATGGCGCACATGATTTCACATTTGGTACTATGGTATTGCGTTTTTGACCCGTTGGTATATATGTTTTTTGACCATGACTCACTTGTCCTTGAGCATGCAGTTTGACTCTAATCACTTTAAACGGTCCATTTATTATTTTCTACACGTGTGACTATGGTGATGGACACATCATTGCATTATGTGAGAGTGATATTATTTTGCTTTCCTTTACGTTTTTAGAGCTATCCCCTGAGGAAGGGCGTAATTTCAGCCCGAAATGCATTGGGAGTTATGCTGGGAGTTATGCTAAACACATGATTTTGGATTAATGTCGATTCCAGGCATTTGGAGTGATTTATGACTTATCAACAATTGCATTTATGGAATAAATCACGGATGAACTTTATCAAACACTCGTTGTGATTATACTTTGGATTGAAATTGACTGTTTACAGACAAGACAGAGTGTCTTTTTGAAGCTGTGCACCGGGAGTCTCCTTCCAGTGGGGGGAGCTTTGTATTAGTCTTTCACGCTTACGCTGACTTGGCCAGTCAGCATTATCCTGGGAGCACGCCACAACTTTACAATTGGTTTATTGGAAATATATTTAGCTGTGCAAGTCTGTTCCTCTTTGTTTGTTCACAATTTCTGTGCCTCAGGCTTGGCACGCTATCCGTCAGTAACAATGAATTATGATGCAATATCAAATATCACTGAACTTAAAGCTGATACTTTTGCTTTTACGGCTGGGGATGCCGACAAAATTTATGGCATGATCCAGGAAGAGGTAGCTACAGCTGCCAGCACACGTAGTGCAGAAAGCAACATCAAGCAACTGCTCTATTTACTTAAAAAGGAATGCAACCAGAAAATGCACGCAAGCACCCTGGTGCGGTACCATCATGCCCAGCGGATCCCGAGGGGCCTGCGAGTCCCCCTTAAACCCTTACTATGTAAGAACAATGTGAAGTTTGTTGAGAGGTGGTACGCCATCCTCAATAAATGCTCGTTAGACCTTATCCTCCTCATAGTGGAGGAATTATCTAAAACTTTAGCGGACTTGGCTGAGGAAATCAAAACAATACGCACCGAGTTGGACGATGCCATGGACCCCACAGAACTAGCTAGCACGCTAGAGGACATCAAGGTACAACTTGAAAAACACTCACGGGAAGTACAGGAACGCAAGTTCCGGAAATTCAAACGGGATACTATTGACTACAAGCTCGGCGAGGTGTACACTTGGGCAGAAGTGTACGCCCGCCGACGCCCGAACAGACCATATAATCCCTACTCAGAGAATGAAACTTCTTCATCGGATGGTGAATCCAGAACCCAGAAGGGGACCACATCTAATGTTGAACAACAGCAACCATCGACCTCCAACACTGCGGTTCATTTTTTAGATCAGTGTCAGGCACAACCTACCGACCCAGGCGGGGCAAAACCCGCAGGGGTAGAAAAAGAAAAATCCAAAGGGACCAGGAGCAATCGCCGGAAGTGACGGAGACGGGCAACTTAGTGATTAACATTTCGTCGATGGCTATTGACGAATCACAAATCCGAGTGTTGCAGAAAGGTCAATCATTTGTGCCAACGACTAACACCAACACATTAGAATTGGAAGTCAGCATTTTCAAGTTGTTACGCAAAATTCGTTTGCGATATTACTTCGATAATGTCGTGACAAGTTCCACACAAGATGAAGATATGCTACGGGGATTACGGCCACATAGTACATTCATGGCTCCCGTGAGCCACAAGATTATCGACATGTTCGAAAGTCTAGTCAAGAGGGATATTTCACGACTTCCTTTTCAATCCCGGATGAAACATGAGAACCTCACAAAGACTGAAAAGAACATTCTACAAAACATAGCGAATAACAGTGCCATAGTGTGCCAAACGGCTGACAAGGGTGGGGCACTCGTGATAATGGATTCTTCCTATTACATTGAACAAGTCAGGGCACACATTTCTGATTTGAACACCTATGCTCCCTTATCAGCGGACCCCACCAATGAGTTTGCTGCTATTCTCATCGACAAGGTTCAACAAGCATTTGACAATGGCATAATTGATGATCGTGTGAGACGTTATCTCACCCCCCTGAATCCGAAACCACCAACACTGTATATGTTGCCGAAGGTGCACAAGCACCCCACAAAACCACCTATGAGACCCATTGTCTCGACGAAGGGAAGCATGCATGAAACAACTGGCAAATTTTTGGACAGGTATCTACAGACTTTTGTATTAAAGACTGGTTCATATATTAGAGATACCACTGACTTTCTGATCAAACTCCAACAAGCAGTGAATTCTTTGGATAATCAGGAGTTGATACTGTGCACAGTGGACGTATGTTCACTGTACACGTGCATACCACACGAACTGGGTATACAGGCGGTTGAACATGAACTACTCAATTCTGATTTAGATGAGGATCTAAAAGTATTTCTTTTAGAAATATTGGTGTTCACGCTATATCACAGTTATTTCACCGTGTTTGATGAATGGTTCCAACAGTTGTGTGGGACAGCTATGGGAAATTGCGCAGCTCCTGCGTATGCTAATCTGTTCATGAAATCTTTCGAGGAGACCCATTTATTGAATCAACCTCTGTGGCTTAACAATGGAAAACTCTACTTGAGATTTATTGATGACATTTTCATGCTTTGGGCAGGAACTGAAATTGAGCTTTTAGAATTCTTGGAATCTTGGAACTCGGTGAACAACAGAGTACAGTTCACATGGAACTATGACAGAGAATGTATACACTTTCTGGATGTGAAAATTGAGAGAAAGTCAGGTATAGTGACCACGACCATCTTTCGCAAACCAACGGATCGCAATTCCATCTTGCATTACCAGAGTTTCCATCAACCTAGGTTAAAACAGAATTTACCCCGCTCTCAGTTGATGCGTGTTAAACGCATAGTATCTTCAAATGATGAGTGTCAACAGGAAATGGCAAATATGATCAGTAGGTTTCGTGACCGTGGTTATCCACAGGAGATATTGGATAAAGCTATCACATCTTGCAGCAACATGAAACGAGAAGACCTGTTAAAGGTCCAATCAAAGGTTGAAAATACTAGGATGGTAGTAGTGTCTAAATATTCCATTTTGAGTGGTTTGTTCAAGAAAATCATCTTTAACCACTGGTCGCTGTTGAGTTTGGAGCCGGATTTTCAAGGATCTTTTGCCAGCCCACCATTATTTGCTTTCACGAGGGGACGAAATCTCAAAGAGATTTTGTCCAAACCCAAACAACTGGATGATTTGACAACATACAAAGGACTGAGACCGTGTTATAATTGCAGCAATTGCAATAATTGCATACAGGGCAATGTCACCAACCACCCCATGCGGGGTCATCCGATTAAACTGCGAGTGAATGCCACATGCAACTCGACTAATGTGATCTATATGCTGAAATGTCCCTGTGGCAAAAGCTATGTGGGACACACTGAAAGAAAGGTGAAAGTACGACTGTTGGAACATAAAAGCAATATCAGAACAGGAAACATGAAGTCATCAGTCGCAGCACACTTTGTTGAACAGAAACACACAGTGTCTCAGTTAAAATTTCTTGTTTTGGAGCAAGTTAAAGTCACACACAACAACAAAAACACTTTACTCAAGAGAGAAAACTTTTGGATCCGCTATATGGCGACGATGCAGCCACACGGTCTTAATGACCGTATGGAATTTTTGTGTTACATATGAATCAATTTACATCTTGTATTATCACTGTTCATGATGTGTCATAACTGTATTTTCATAACCATAGCAACATGGGTTCAAGTATTTATGTTATATTGGTACAACACACATGATTATAATATTCCGTATGGCTTATGGGTTTTTGCACTCTAGGTTTGTTTCAACATTCTAATTTATGCATGGCTAATGTTACTTTTGCACTGATGGCTGGGTGGCGATTTATTTTTCACCACTCCAAGATGGCGCTTAATGCTCATGCATACAGCGTGGTTGGCGTTTGGTCCTACGTTTTTGTCTAACTTCAGACGCCGTTTCCGCTTCACATCGCATGCATTTAAAAACACCGGCCGCCCCGCTTATCGAGGCTGCCAGCTGACGAAACTCAGAGCCGGCACATGTACTCCGTGCCATGTAAGTACCTCGCACTGAGGACGTCACAGGGGTTTAATCACCTTGGGCATATCTATTTTGATTCACGGGTTTTCTTTGACTTTTCCGGTATATCGTTAGAACCAATTGCACGCCGCCCGCTTTTCAAATGTTTGTTTAGTGGTCACATGTGGTGTTCTTTCAATTTTTATGGCGCACATGATTTCACATTTGGTACTATGGTATTGCGTTTTTGACCCGTTGGTATATATGTTTTTTGACCATGACTCACTTGTCCTTGAGCATGCAGTTTGACTCTAATCACTTTAAACGGTCCATTTATTATTTTCTACACGTGTGACTATGGTGATGGACACATCATTGCATTATGTGAGAGTGATATTATTTTGCTTTCCTTTATGTTTTTAGAGCTATCCCCTGAGGAAGGGCGTAATTTCAGCCCGAAATGCATTGGGAGTTATGCTGGGAGTTATGCTAAACACATGATTTTGGATTAATGTCGATTCCAGGCATTTGGAGAGATTTATGACTTATCAACAATTGCATTTATGGAATAAATCACGGATGAACTTTATCAAACACTCGTTGTGATTATACTTTGGATTGAAATTGACTGTTTACATACAAGACAGAGTGTCTTTTTGAAGCTGTGCACCGGGAGTCTCCTTCCAGTGGGGGGAGCTTTGTATTAGTCTTCCCTTGAACCCCTCAGACAGCAGGCTGCTGCTGAGGCTGCTGGGGATGCCCAAGGTACCCATACTGTGTATTGGGATGATGGACTCCTTTACTCAGAGGCTAGAGACCCCAAGCCTGGTACAGCCAGGAGGTTGGTTATACCTCTGAAGTTTAGGGGCTTCTTCCTTACCTTGGCCCATGATATTCCCCTTGCAGGACACTTAGGCCAGAACAAGACGTGGGACAGGCTTGTTTCACACTTTCACTGGCCTCATATGTCAGAAAATGTCAAGGAGTTTTGTCGCTCCTGTGTCACTTGCCAAGCCAGTGGTAAGTCAGGTGGCACAACAAAGGCCCCCCTCATACTACTACCTGTGGTGGGGGTACCCTTTGAAAGAGTTGGAATAGATATTGTGGGTCCCATGGATCCTCAAACAGCATCTGGAAACAGATTTATACTGGTGGTAGTGGATCATGCCACCAGGTATCCAGAGGCTATTCCCCTGAGGACCACCACAGCACCTGTGGTGGCAAAAGCTCTCATTGCAGTTTTCTCAAGAGTGGGCTTTCCAAAGGAGGTACTGTCAGATAGAGGTACAAACTTCATGTCTAGCTATTTGAAAGCAATGTGGAAGGAGTGTGGAGTAAACTACAAGTTTACCACACCCTATCACCCACAGTGCAATGGGCTTGTGGAGAGATTCAACAAGACCCTGAAGGGAATGATAAAAGGATTACCAGAGAAGCTTAGGCGGAAATGGGACATTCTTTTACCCTGCTTGCTCTTTGCTTACAGAGAGGTCCCACAGAAGGGGGTTGGCTACAGCCCTTTTGAACTTTTGTTTGGCCACCCTGTGAGGGGTCCATTGTGTTTGGTGAAGGAAGGATGGGAGTTACCTCTCAAAAAGCCTAAACTAGACATAGTGGACTATGTACTTGGTCTCCGCTCCCGGATGGCTGAATACATGGAGAGAGCATCCAAAAACCTGGAGACCAGCCAAGAATTACAAAAAGCTTGGCATGACCAAAAGGCTGTACTGGTAGAGTTCCAACCAGGACAGAAGGTGTGGGTACTGGAGCCAGTGGCCCCAGCAGCACTCCAGGACAAATGGAGTGGACCCTATCCTATCATTGAGAAAAAGGGAGAAGTCACCTATTTGGTTGACTTTGGAACCCCCAGGAGCCCTCAAAGGGTGATCCATGTGAATCGTTTGAAAGCATTTGTGGACAGGGAGGACATGAGCTTGCTCATGGCCACAGATGGGGATCAGGAGGAAGAGAGTGACCCTCTCCCAGACCTGCTTTCTCAGAACCCTGATGATGGTTCAGTTGATGGAGTAGCCTTGGCGGGCAGCCTCACTGACCAGCAACAGATGGACTGCAGACAAGTTTTGCAAGCCCACAGGCATTTGTTTTCACTCACACCCAGCCAGACTAACTGGTGCACCCATGAGGTGGACACTGGTGACAGTCTGCCTGTGAAGAATAAGATCTACAGGCAACCTGACCATGTCAGGGATTGCATCAAGGCTGAGGTGCAAAAGATGTTGGAGCTTGGAGTGATTGAGCCATCAGAGAGCCCATGGGCCAGCCCAGTAGTCCTTGTGCCAAAACCTCATACCCAAGATGGAAAGAGAGAAATGAGATTTTGCGTGGACTACAGGGGTCTCAATGCTGTGACTAGGACAGATGCTCACCCCATTCCAAGAGCAGATGAGCTCATTGACAGATTGGCTTCTGCCAAGTTTCTGAGCACATTTGATTTGACAGCTGGCTACTGGCAAATCAGACTAGCTGAGGAGTCAAAAGCCAAAACAGCATTCTCTACCCCTAGTGGACATTATCAGTTTGTGGTAATGCCCTTTGGATTGAAGAATGCACCTGCCACTTTCCAAAGGTTGGTGAACCAAGTCCTTGCTGGGTTGGACGACTTTTGTGCAGCATATCTAGATGATATTGCTGTCTTTAGCTCCACCTGGGAGGATCACCTGATCCACCTGAAGAAGGTTTTGGAGGCCCTGCAAAAGGCAGGCCTGACTATCAAGGCCACCAAGTGCCAGATAGGGCAGAGTAAGGTTGTATACTTGGGCCACCTAGTAGGTGGAGGTCAGGTTCAACCACTGGAGAGCAAAATCCAGACCACACAGGACTGGGCTCCTCCAGTTACCCAGACACAAGTCAGAGCCTTCTTGGCCTGACTGGGTATTACAGAAAGTTTGTGAAAAACTATGGGTCTATAGTGACCCCATTAAATGACTTGACATCCAAGAAGATGCCAAAAAAGGTTCAGTGGACAGTTAGCTGTCAAAAGGCATTTGATGACCTGAAGAAGGCCATGTGCTCTGCACCTATCCTGAAGAGTCCTGACTACTCCAAACAGTTCATTGTACAGACAGATGCTTCTGAGTTGGGGGTGGGAGCTGTGCTCTCACAACTTAATCAAGATGGTCAAGACCAGCCCATTGCTTTTATTAGCAGAAGGCTGAGCCCCAGAGAGAAACGTTGGTCAGCTATTGAGAGGGAGGCCTTTGCTGTGGTTTGGGCCCTGAAGAAGTTGAGGTCCTACTTGTTTGGAACTCACTTCCTAGTTCAGACAGACCATAAGCCCCTCTTGTGGCTCAATCAGATGAAGGGTGAAAATCCCAAACTGCTCAGGTGGTCCATTTCCCTACAGCGGATGGACTTTACAGTGGAGCACCGCCCAGGGACTGACCATGGTAATGCAGATGGTCTCTCCAGGTACTTCCACTTAGAACATGAAGACTTATCTGGTCAAGGTTAGTTTAATGTCCCTGCGTTTGGGGGGGGGGGGGTTGTGTAGGAGAGTAGGGTCTGCTATCCTATGGTCACCCCAAATTTTTGCTTTTTGCTTCACTGGTTTTCGACTACTGAGGCTGCTGTGGGCCTGCTGATCAGACCCCCAGCCTGCTGTTCTCTCACTAAATTAATGATACATGTGCTATAGGCACATACCACAATTGGAAATGGACTCCTTGTCAGCCCCTGTATAATGCACTATAGGTGCCCAGGGCATAGGGGCCACCAAGGCCTACCAGGGGCTGCAGCATATCTTTTGCCACCCCTGGCTGGTTCTTAAACTGACACAACTGGCTGATCACTCAGCTGGGGTAAGGTGGTGTAATCAC
This sequence comes from Lissotriton helveticus, assembly GCF_964261635.1. Classification (NCBI taxonomy): domain Eukaryota; kingdom Metazoa; phylum Chordata; class Amphibia; order Caudata; family Salamandridae; genus Lissotriton; species Lissotriton helveticus. The sequence goes on from NC_136070.1 coordinate 550,907,208, forward strand.
CCCTTACTTAGATATAGTATACCTATATCTAAACCTATATCTGGACACATATTAACCTGTGAGACACTCCTATGGAAGGCCTCATCAATCCTGGAGGCAGAGTGCGTGGTTTAATGTGAGATGGAGCTCTAGCATGAGCTGAGCCTGTCTGCAGCTGTCGGGAACAACTCCCTAAGCTGTTTCAGGATAATGCCATACCATATACTCTTAAGTGCATTATAATCCTCGCGGTTATATAGCAACTTTGGTTTGGCTTTATCAAAACATGTCGTGTAAGGTGTCATACGATTTGGAATACTATCCCATCGCCAGTTCTGGCAACGGGGATAGCATTCCACCCCTCTAGAGGGGTAAGACATGTTACTTTACTTAAATGCGGTTAATTTCTAAAAGGACCTTGGATCCACAAAATGGATGCCTCTGCCACAGACACGAGTCTGACCCCCTGAAGCTGACCGAAACTCAGCCAAATGGGGCCTGGACAAAGGGTTTCCTGTCGCAGGGAGGTGTTACACCCCCCCAGACAGGAGATAGTGGATTGTAGCAGGGAGGTTTGAAAGAAACCAGACACTGCATGGGGAGCACAAGGCTGCCCCTTGCATAATCCGGCCAAACCGGTTCTGGGGCACTCCAGCCCTCGTGCCAGGGCGGCCTGGATCAAAGGAAAGGGGTGTATCCACCCCCTTCCTGGGTCCCACCCATAGGAGGGGACCTAGCAGGTAATCCAGCCCCCAAAATTAGTATAAGACTGGGAGCAGTGCCAATGCACTTCAGATTATCCTGATGAAACATAAGAAACTAAACTCTGGACCCTTCGACATCCTACTCGACGTAGAAGCCCGAAGAATCTCCCTTGTGGTCAAGGAGTGACCACCCTGTGCAAACAGGCACCATCCAGCCATCGACGTCTGCTTTGTCGCAGTTCCCGCCGGAACTCGAGTGACAGAGATCGACGAGATCAAGCTTGCCTGCCTTCTAACAGCCCGATCCACAGTCCCTGCAGAGCTGAGACCCGTGGAGGCGACCGGAAGCGTGGGGCACGCCATCTTGGAAAGACCACGAGACGCTGACCGTGCAGCCCACGAGTGACCCTCGAAGCTGTACACCGGGGTTTGAGAAGCCCCAACCCTGAGCCACACTTGCACCGAAGTTCAGCCCTCCACACTCGATGAGTGCTGCGTGGGGCCCTTCTGCTTCTTTTGGCTCAACGTGTTGGCCCGGTCACTTGCCAGCCGGCTTGTGGCCCCTGTACCGACGAAACTTGAAATTCGACCTGCGAATCTGGTTGCTCCAGATCTGCACCAGCTCCCCTGAAAAGGAGCCCCCACTCTGACCCTCCTGGTTCGAGTGAGAAGCAATCCCCCAGTTCCGCGTGGATTGCTTTCGCCAAGTGTTGTTTGCTCCAATCTTGGAGCCGACAGCGCCGACGGCGAGAGCCTGCGTGGGACAGATCGTGACCCGCTCCTGGACGTCGTAGATGCCCCAGAGCCCACGTGACAGCGGAGAGAAGCTCCTCGACGACCACCTGATTGCGCCCGACATTGCCTGGTTCCGTCCTGGTTCCACCCTGGTCACTGCTGAGTGACCCAGACTCTGTCCCCTCTGCTTTCAGGTACTTTTCGACTTGAGTCCACCCTTGGACTCCACCGGACACTTCTCTTTCACCCCGCCTGCAGCCCTTTCAGCTTCAAGCACCAAGAGCCTGCGTGACGAAACCTGACTCAACTTCGACCCTGTGCACCCGCTTCCTGTGGGTGAGGTAACTTTGCTCCGCCGGTGTTCCCACACTGGTACACATCTCTAGGGTCTGTGTCTTAAGTTTTGTTCCTCTAGGTTCAGCGGAAGTGTCCTTAAACTTTAACTTTACAACTTTTACGCACCATTGGTTAACATTGGTGCATGCGTGCGCTTTCCGCACTGCACCCGAATCCCGTGGGCCGTTCCCGACTTCAGCATTGCTTGTCCCGACTGCTCCCAGCGATTCCCTAGGCCCTAGGCCTAACCACTGCTCGATTGGTATCTCTTATACCACTTGTTTAGTATATGGTCTGAGTGGCCCCTCGCCCTCATCCATATTTGTGCAACTTTGTATGTTATACTGTGCTTTTGATTTAACGCTTGTGCCCCTTTATTCATAAAGAGTACTGGGGATTGTTTTTAGTAATAAACACATATATTTTTATAATATATACTTGTGTGGTGTCCTTTCATTTGATATTACAGGATTGTATGTGGTAAAGTAGCTTGCTTAACACGACCTCTTAAGTTAAGCCTTTAGGCTGCTTAGTCCATGCTACCCATAGGATAGCTTGTCTAATAAGGTTGACTTACAACCAGACACCATAAGGGATTGTTTGGTCTGATAACAGGTGGTTCCAGAATTGGAAACATCACCTATCAGGCCAACTTCTCACAACTCCCCGCGGCAACAATGATACAGGCTGTACGAGTGGAATGCCACCTTACATCCTGGAACTTCCAGGGGATGCAAGCAGTATTGAATTTTTTGCAGAGAATGAATGGGGAGGGGCCTGCCAAAATATCAAAACTCTGCAATAAAGAAATCGAGGCTAGTGAACTAAACTGGGCGTCCCAAGCTACAACCGGGCTAGATAAGTTTTGTGTCACACTATCCTTAGATTCAGACCAATGGAGGTCGGGGCAGCAGATCCCTAAGTCGGCGTTGCATGCTTTCATTAACTTGAAGGCCCGATAGGAAGATTTGGGTTATTTGAGGAGCAAATCGTCCTTCCGGTTTTTGATAAACGGGTGGACCAATGACCAAACATTCCCCTATATCGAGGCCATGCCCACTCCAAAACTTAGAAATACAATCTTGAGATTTAGAGTGGGCCTGAACCCATGCAACACAGATCGGATGATAAAATCTGCTATGACGAATGAGCAAGGTCTGTGTACATGTGGATTGCAAGTAAAATGCAATGGCCCACATATTTTGTTGGACAGCTTGTGGTTCTTAGAAGATCGGAAAACATTTTTCAAACCTCTTTTTATTGTCTATGAAATTTTTAGTAGGGACAAGCGCTTAGCTTGTTGATAAATATGAGATCTTCAAATGTAACATGTGCAATGGGAAGATTTTTAATTGCCATACAGGAGTCATTGAAGGACCTGGTTATATAATTTATAAGGAGTGGGGTTGAAACATGACGTTACCTATGTTAGGGGATATTCCGGGACCCTGTTTCCTATGGCGGATGCACAAATGTATACCCAATATAAGTGATCCCCTCGCCGATGATGAATTAGGTACCACCTACGGTTTGCATGAGATTCTTTGTTCAATTTTATCAGGATTTTATTGTGTTTTATACTGTTTTAACATTAAAGGGCTTGTACAAAGCAGATTTTAATAGTATGTATTGTAGCTCTTTCTTTTTATGGCTATATATACTAAATAAAACATAATAAACGAAATACTAAATTTCTTAAAGCAGCCACTTCTTCTATTATGGGTTTATTTTAACAGAGCTGCAGCAGTGCAAATATGTAGAATGTAGGAGGTATTTTAAAACACTATGAAGATGTATGTATTTTAAATAAGATAAAAGCAATTGCTTTTATTTAGAACGAAGGAACTTAGGAAAGAAAATGTATTGTTGTTTGATGTGATCACATTGAGTGTTGAGTGTTCTGTGGTTACAATACTCAATTATTCGTGTGCTAACATTACTTCACACTAACTGAGAAGCTGACAAATTATCTTTTTGTTGCCTAAAGGCTGTTCTCTAAAGCGCAAGCTCAGTCAAGCACAGTCAGCTGTAAAGGCTGTTGTTTTCGTAAGGGAGGCACAAGGAGGAGAAATATCTTTATTTCTCCTTATTTTTCCTTTTTCTATGTGTGCTGCATTCTGCCTCTTGTGGTTGTTTTTATGCAGGAAAGATTCCCTTCCTGCACAAAAATAATCCTCCCTGCAATGCAGGCATCCTTGCACCATGGTGCAAAGGTGACTGCATCGGCGCACACCAGCCCGTTGTGCGCCGGCGAAAAGGACAGGAATGCGCCGTATCTGATAGATACGGTGCATTCCTGCCCTTTTCTTTGCCATAGGCAAACTCATAAATGAGGTCCTTGGTATTTGCCACAGATAGGCACCAGCAGAAGTGTAGGACTGGCCCACTTAAAGTCCCTCTGATATACTTAACTGGATCCACAAGTCAACTCGCATCACTGGCCTCATACACTTCAAACTACAACACCAATGAATTTCTTTTTTTCACGAGTGTTGCTCTCTGGATACCACACATTGTTCTAATAATGGAGTGGGCCCTCTACTGGACTGCCTCTCTTTAAATTGGGCTCACAAGAGTCTCTAATATCCAAGCTCATTCTGGCTCATTGATGTTAAGTAAAAAACACTGAAACCTGCTTAGTAGGTTGAGTGTGTGATTCTTTCTACCTATTTCGTTCATAGAATTTATGAGACCTGTGTGCAAATCATAGTGGGAGGCCATTACCTGGTCACTGTTCTTACGAATACAGATTACAATTGTGAATTGGACATCACAACCTCTCATAATGCTGTATTTTTAAGCACCATTTCCCCCATGTGTGTAACTGCACATGGTGTGCATATCCAAGAGCAGTTAAATGTGCAAAAGCACATTTTCTTTTTTTCTCCATAGGGAAAACACGTTGCCCTGTGGAGAGAGTCCTTCACCTACAAACACCATCAATTCTTGGTATGATTTGTTCTCCATCCAATCGAAGAAGGGGAGTTACTCCAACCCTTGGCTGGGGAAATTTCTGACCATATCTGTGGTGGGAAATTATCGGATTTCATTTTGAGAAGTGTGTAGGTGTTCACCAACTTACAAGGCTAACCACGCCTTGTTGCCCCCACTTCTCAGCTTCTGTGTGAGTTTTATTGCTGCAGATTTCTCCACATCAGTGGCAGATAAATCATAGGGGCATATTATCAAGGGATTTATCTCCGCTTTTTTGGCTTTAAAAGCCAAGAAAGCGGAGATAAAATTATCTCCCTATCAGCAACAGGGTGCTAACACGCAAATTCGCATGTTAGCACCCTTTTTCTCTATGCTTCCCCTTGCATCTTTAATGAGATGCAAAGGGGGCGTTCCAGAGAAAAATAATTGGAGAAATGTTGTTAAGCGACATTTCTCCTATTATCAAGGATACCACTAAACCTGTTCGTGATAAAAAAAAGCAGCGCTAACCGCGGTTAGCACTGCTTTTTTTACACCTGGTATTTCCCTGACTTAGCCATGATATCCTATGGAAGGTGGATATCATGGCTAAGTTTGTGAGCCAAGACAACAAAGAGAGAGGTAGGGAGAGTCAAGAGCCACTCTTAGTCCCCAGTTTTTTCAAACAAAAATAGAGTGCCCCGTAGTACACAAAGAACCACAATTGGAGCAAATAATGGAAGATAGAGACTGGCCTCACTTAGGTCAGTCAGGAAAGCCCTCACTCACCAACCTGGTTGGTGACATGCTTCATCATCGGGCCCCACTGAAGAGGCCGAGTGCCTCTCCAGTGTGCTACGACGCCAGGTCTACTGCGGAGCAGGTTATTTGTGAGTTCAGGCGTGCAGTGAAACTATTTTAGTGGTGGTGAAGGAATTATAGTAAAAATGTCTTAAGTGTATCAAAAATGTTTTTAATTTTATTACTTGATCACTAGGACATGAATAAAAATTGAGTGTTGGAAACTGGTCCAAAATTAATTGATTGGTTATTTCCAAATGATTTAAATATTAGTCAACATGTTTCTGCCTACAAACGGTGTGAGTTTACCAGGCATTCGTCAGGACCAAAACAGTGAAAAAAACCCTGGCGGTATGAGCACCCTAAGGCTCACCTTGACCTAGGGATGTGAAAGTTAAAATATAAAAGTTAAAAAAAGTGCATCGGGGATGAGCTTGCTCCTTCCTGGTTACTCCTGGTTTAGGAGTCTTCCCGACTTTAGGTTACTGCACCTGTGGAAAAAAAGAGACATAGACGTACATATAGGACAAGACGAACAATTTGTGAATGGTCTTATGTTCATCAGCATGTCTATGGTGCTCCAGTTCTAGTGGGAGGACAGTGGGTTGCGTATTTGATACTACAGTTATCACCAACCACTGTCCCTGTGGGAACATATGCTAATTGTAAGGGGTGGTGTGGGCTACAGGTGGACTAGAAAATCAGGGTAGCTAAGGTTTAAAAAGGGGACTCGTGTCCCTGTTCAGGATCAATGGACCAAAGGTCTTAAGGTCTGTGACCCCACCTAAGAAGCGGTAGTGTTTAAAATGTCTCACTTGTAAGGTTAAATCGATCTGTACCATGGGTCACGGGAGGGAGGTGGTAGCGTAATTGGCACACCCTTTGGAGAGAGAGAAGGACACATTCACAGTCAGAAACAAAGAGGATGTTACTTATCTCGCTCGATTTGTAGCCGGGGAAAATTCCACCGTGTGCTGGTCTATTACTCACGCCCTCAACGGCAGGCACCCTCTGGAAACCTGCAACACCCTCGAACCGGACCCCGACGATGAAGTGTGGGGCCGGTGTGATCGTTAATAAGCCTCACATCGTAACGCGGCTCATTTCCGGCAGTGGCGTGGCCGCGATTGAGACTGGGCGGGGTCAGGTGAGCTGGCCAATCGCCGGGCGGAGTAGGTAGTGACGTGATAAGTCACATGACGCGGAAATGATAAAAGGCTAGAGCGTAGCCTGAACTTGTTACTGCGGCTAGTTTTTTCAGTTTCAAGTGTAACTTTATCAATCAGTGTCAATGTGAAGACATTGTACACGGAGCGGCGGATTAGGTAAAAAAAAATAACAATAAAAATAAAAATAAAATTAAAGCCGCTGATTAATACATTGCCTCGGAGTGACACCAAGACTCGAAATGGCACAAAAAATTAGTGCGATGCAGACCTAGTGGCTACAACTCATATTTACAATCTCTCTTTACCTCTGTTGCGTGGTGTCAGTGTATTAGAATTGATCGCGGGCGGAGGTGAGTTAGATGAGTACTGTGACCGTAAATTGTATGTACTCACGGTTATGGGCAGTGATGCATACCACGAGATGTACCCGCTAGTCGTCAGTATTATGAGTAGATATATGATTAGGGGACGCTTTATTAAATGGAAAAATGCGCCTGGAGATAGCCAATATTGAAAAATGAGTTTCAACAATGTTAGAATGTATACAAGGAGGTGTCTCTCTGAGTGCGTTTTTTCATAAGCACGCTCCTATTAGAGTTACTAGTAGGGGTTACTCCTTCACTACAGAATGGGTTGGTTAAAGGGAAGTGGTCACTAGCACATCTCCAAAAATGGAGGCAGCAGTGTGCCCACATATTTCATTCATCAGTGAAGTTTACTCAGGATGCCATGCGTTCTCACAAAATTGAGGCGGCAGTGTGCCCACATATTTCATTCATTGGTGAGGTTTACTTAGGATGCCATGAGTTCTGACTCAAGATGAGATAGATTCATGTTAGTACCGAATTCCAAGGGATCTCATCATTCAATCCAGTAAGGTGGGTCCCCAATCTGTAGACCCACCTTTGTTCCTTTTCAAATAGCCTGTTGGTGATATTATTGCCAGCATTGATGTGTTCTATCACAGTCCACCTTATATCGTTAGTGGTGTGATTGCTGTCAAGGAAGTGTCTGCTCATTTTGGTAGTCGTCCTCTTGCACCGAATGTTGTTCCTGTGCTCGCAGATTCTCTGTTTTATTTTTCGGGTGGTCATGCCAATATAGCGGAGGTTGCATGGGCAGGTGATCAGATATATTACGTTTACGGAATTGCAGTTGGTATGCACCTTTTGCGTCCAAACTTTACCAGGTTCAAGTGTTAGAGATTTGGATGGGGTTGTTAAATGGCACACGCTGCAATCCGAGCACGGGAAGTGCCCTGTGACTTTTGGTAAGCCCCATAAGTCAGTGACAGAGCGTGTCTCGGGTGTTGTCCTCTCTACTGGGCGTGTATGGACCAGTGATTCTTTGAGACTGCACCCCTTCTTGAACGAGAACAGTGGTTTTTCCCAGGTGTTTATACCTGATATAATCCTCCAGTTTCTGTTGATGGACTTTTTCATGATATTAGAGAGGCTACTGTATGTTGTCACACAGGTAAGGGGAATTCCCTCTGAATGGCTGGTCTTATCCTCAAGGAGAGCCTCACGTGGTTGATTACGCGCTCTCTTGTAACCTTTGTTGAGTGTGGACGCTGGATAACCTCTAGATTGTAGTTTTTCAGTTAAACTGACTGATTGTTCCTTAAAATCTTTGACATTGCTGCAATTTTGCCTGATCCTTAGATACTGCCCATAAGGCAGGTTCTCTTTAAGTGGACGGGGATGAAAGCTTGTGAATTCTAACAAGTTATTTTTGGCAGTCGGCTTGTAATAAGTCTTGGTTGACAGGCACGCGCCAGTGACAGTGACTGTCACATCCAGGAAGACAGTTTCAGTCTTGCTAGTGTAGTGGTGTGAGTAAATTTCAAGTTATGGTCCAAGGTGTTGATCCATAGTAGGAATTCTTCCAGTTCGTCGCGCTTCCCTTCCACAGTAAAAAAACATCATCGATGTATCACCTCCACAATTGTATTGAGGAAGTGAAGGGTCCGTTAGAAGGCAGGATGTGCTTGGCTTCGAAGTCTGCGACATACAATCCCGCCACACTTGGGGCAAATGTACTGCCCATCGAAGTGCCCAAGCATTGTAAGTAGAGCTGTCCTTTACAAGAGAAAAAGTTCTCCTTCAGGGCTATTGTGGCACATTCAATGCTGAATGCCTTGGGAGTCTGGTAGTTCCAGTCTGTTGATTCCAATGCCGCACCCAGGACCTTGATGGTATCGTCCTGGGGGATGCTGGTGTACAGACTTTCAATGTCTAGAGTTACCAGCTTAACGGTGTTCTCAGCAAAGGTGATCCCTTGTAAGAGCTGTAATAGGCTCTTTGTGTCCTTTAGGTAAGTTGAAGTATTCTGCACAATAGGCTTCAGATAATGGTCACAAAACCGTGACAATGGTTCTAGTAGTGAGCCTATGCCAGAGACGATCGGTCGTCCAGGCGGAGGCAGCCTGTTTTTGTGTGTCTTAGTTAATGTGTAGAAGTAAGGAATGATACTATCGTTGGTACTTAGAAAGTCGGCCTCATTCTTGGATAGTTGTCCATTGTCTTCGGCATTTCTGACTAGGGTAGTGATCCGTGTCTTGAGATCGAGTGTGGGGTCTCTGGTGAGGGGGATGTAATTCCTTCTCTCATCCAGAAGATCCTGGCAGGTTTTTTAATAGTCTGTTGTTTTCTGTATTACTATCCCACCGCCCTTGTCCGCCAGTTTTATGGTGATATCAGGGTCATTCTGAAGATTTTGGAGAGCTTGGTATTCGGCAGTGCTAAAGTTACCGAATGTGGTTGGTTCTGGACAGGTTTCCAAGTCTCAGAAAACTGCTTGCTCGAAGGCAAGGATAGCTGCCGGGACAGTGTTGGGTGGCAGGGTGAAGGTGGAGTTCAACCTTAAACCGGTGTCACCTTTGCGGATTGCTTCATTGGGATCTTCTTTACCTTCAAAGAAGGATTTCAAATTGAGTTTACGAAAGAAGCTTGCAAGCTCACAATGGAGTTTAAACTTGTCTGGGCGAGCTGTGGGGACGAACCCGAGGCCTTTTTCCAGAACCTTGGGGCATATTTCCAACAACTAGCGATAATTATCGCTATGTTGGCTTAGCGGCAATATTTTTATCGCCGAGCTGCGGCGATTTTTATCGCTTAGGAACCTTGCTATTATCATGGTTTATCTCCTAAGCGATAAAAATCGCCCAAAATGCATGAATATCGCTGAAAGGTCAGCAATATTCATGCATTACCGAGCTAATGCTCTTAGCCATGTTATCCACCTACCATTGGATAACATGGCTAAGAACTGCTCAGGGGCAGGTGTTAGCTTTTGGAGATATTCGCGCATAGCGCGAATATCTCCAAAAGTTGGTAATAGGAGATAGCGATGTTAGCGACTGTTTCCAGTCGCTAACATCTTGGCACGCCCACTTTGCATGTCATTAGTGATAAATTTCACTGACATGCAAAGCGGGGCCCAAGATGGTCGCTATCTCCTACTAGCTGTCGCTAACTGGTGTTAGCGACAGCTAGGTAATAGGGAGATAATTTTATCTCCGCTTTCTTGGCTTTTAAAGCCAAAAAAGCGGAGATAAACCCCCTTGATAATATGCCCCCTTGTTCTCTGCCGGGGTCAGTGTCTTATTTGATAGGTTGGTTATGAGGCTCATTGGCCGCTAGTCCCCGGTTGTGGGGTTTTGCTGCGTGTATGGTTGCCGACATGGTCCTCGTCTTCCCAGGAAACCTGATTGGTCCCTCTCCTCTTCCCTCTTCCTCGTCGGCCCCTCTCTAAAAAAGGCGGCTGGTAGTGGTTTTGGAAGTTAGGTGGTGGCATGAAAGCTGAGTTCCAGCCCATGAGCGGGAAGGGGGGTTGTTGGAAAGGGAACTGCTGGGTACCACCTCCCATCTGTGGGGGTAGTGGCCATCTCTGCTGTTGGTTAAAATAGCCCGATCTACCCCTGTTTCCTCGGTTGCCTCAATTGCCTCTTTTTCTCCCTTGTTTAAAGGAACCGTTGCTGGAGCCGCTGCTATTAGATGAGTCCTCATCTGAATCGATGGAGTTGCTACGGTTCTTTGTGGGTGGGGTATAATTAGCAGCTGAGTTGGGGTAGACTTTCTCAAATTCACATTTCTTCAGGTCTTTTTGAAACTTATTGACCTTCGATTGCATAAGGTTTTCTTTATATTCATTCAGCTCTTTGTTAATTTCATCAAGCTTTTTCTTTTAGCCTGTACTTGTAGTTTTGAAGTTAGATTCTGTCTCTTGGATTTCAACCATTAATGCTTTGGACAATCTTAGAGCTGTTTTTATTATTAGCACTAACCAGTCGCGGGTACAGTGCCACGCGATCATGGCCTATTCCTTACGGAAGGTGGCATCATTCAAGAAGATGCGTGGGGCGTTGGTGACAAGGAGACCTCTAGGTGCAGTACTAGAGAGTAAATATTGTTTCAAAATCGTGCCGTGCAGGATTGTCCGAATTCTGTCACGTTTCAGCTCCGTGAGTTTCCTTTTTAAACTTTAGCTGTCCTGTTTTTCTAGTCCACCTGTAGCCCACACCACCCCTTACAATTAGCATATGTTCCCACGGGACAGTGGTTGGTGATAACTGTAGTATCAAATACGCAACCCACTGTCCTCCCACTACAACTGGAGCACCATAGACATGCTGATGAACATAAGACCATTCACTAATTGTTCGTCTTGTCCTATATGCACGTCTATGTCTCTTTTTTCCACAGGTGCAGTAACCTAAAGTCGGGAAGCGTCCTAAACCAGGAGTAACCAGGAAGGAGCAAGCTCCTCCCGATGCACTTTTTTTCACCTTTATATTTTAACTTTCACGTCCCTAGGTCAGGGTGAGCCTTAAGGTGCTCATACCGCCAGGGTTTATTTCACTATTTTGGTCCTGACGAATGCCTGGTAAACTCACACCGTTTGTAGGCAGAAACATGTTGACTGATATTTAAATCATTTGGAAATAACCAATCAATTAATTTTGGACCAGTTTCCAACACTCAATTTTTATTCATGTCCTAGTGATCAAGTAATAAAATTAAAAAAAATGTTGATACACTTAAGACATTTTTACTATAATTCCTTCACCACGACTAAAATAGTTTCACTGCACGCCTGAACTCACAAATAACCTGCTCCGCAGTAGACCTGGCGTCGTAGCACACTGGAGAGGCACTCGGCCTCTTCAGTGGGGCCCGATGATGAAGCATGTCACCAACCAGGTTGGTGAGTGAGGGCTTTCCTAACTGACCTAAGTGAGGCCAGTCTCTATCTTCCATTTTTTGCTCCTATTGTGGTTCTTTGTGTACTACGGGGCACTCTTTTTAAGTTTGTGAGCCCCTATCATCAAGCTAACGCCAAACTTCGAGAGATTATCGTTGGTTTTCCAGCGCTAATCTCTCATTTGGCAGTTAGCGCGAGGATTTTTATCACTTCTGAGATAAGTGTTGCTAATAGCACGCTATCTCAGTGATAAAAATCCACGCTACCCGGCGATAATTATCCTAGCGCTAAGTGCGCTTAGCGATAATTATCGCTGGGGCTTGATAATATGCCCCTCAGTTTGTAAACCCATTTATGCTGGCCAGAATAACTTTAAAGAGAGTTCCAGGCAGAGGCAAATTGAGGTATTTTCAGTCACTAATCTATAAATTCAGGTTCCAAACATCCCCACTATTTTTCCATCCCATCCTCTCTACAATATCATCAAATCATGTAATCCTGGGCAAAACACTTAAGCCCTCATTTAGAGAATATTGTATAGTTGTTAAAGCTTTTTATAATGTGTCATTTTGGATAACAAATTATTTGTATGAATTCATTAGTTTTTGATGCACATAGTCTTAACTTATAAATTATTGATTATAAACTCAGAAAGACAAAAACTATTACAACATTTTCATGCAAGACATTATTATTATTAAAATGGATGCACTTTCTGATTTTCTGTTCATCCTGCTCCTGCTCATTCCCCTGCCCAATCAGTGACCTTCTGCAAGTCTTCTCTCGCCACAGTTTCGTCGAAACATAGAATGCTATTATGTGGGAGATCATTGTCCTTAGAAAGCGTGTATTGTGAAGGGAAATTTCTACTGTGTTCCTAAGGACTTCCACTGGAAGTTTGATGTAGGTTTGCAGAAAAAGATTTTGAATTAATTTTTGTTTGAGAAATGTTTCATGTGTTTTTGTACCTCTACAGAAGGCCCTTGCAGAAGAAGCAAGCAGAAGATTTCTCTTACCTTAGGAAACGGAGTAGTGCTAAAGTCATTATTTTTTACAAACATGCTTTTGAATTGTTCAATGTAAGCTAAACATGATCATGCCATGCTGAGTCTGCAGTTTTGCTAATTGTTTATATGTAAAACATGTACGAAACCCTGTGATTTTAGAGGTTCCTAGGAGAGTTCTTGTTTTCCTCCTCAGACTCTGTCTGATTTTCTTCTGACTTTCTTTTCTCCCTTGAAATGCTGTCAATACTGTTCACGGGTTTGACCTATAGAACTGAAGAAGATTTAACTTCCTAAATAGGAGAATTAGTAATCTGTTTTTCTCATTCTATATTCTGCATTTTGAGCATTTTTTGCAATTACTAGATTTCTCTGTATCGCGTTTAGAATTTGGCAATATATTTTAAAGCCTTTAGTAAACTACAACTCAGGGCCTCATTATGATGTTGGGCGGAACCTGTCTCAGTTACTCCATGGTGCATGCCACACAGGGCATGGTTTTAAAGGGGGTCCCTAGGGGTCCCTAGGGTACACCCAGAGCCTCAGGATGAAGGGGGGGCCTGCTAGGAGCCCCCAAAGTCAGTTTCCAACAGCCTTTTTGTGTCGGACAGACCGAGTGAGAAAGACTTTTGGAATCCTAAATCATAATCGGTTGGGTGGAAACATTGTACATAGAGCTGTATGATTCAGCTTCGACCGACACGGATTCTCCGGGAGCCGGTCGGAACCGATTGGGAATGTCCAAATAGTTTCCCTTCCGACTGCAAACATCTGATCAGTTGGGCGGATTGGATTCCGACCGAGTCGGCGGATGGGTTCCGACACGGTCTAGAGGAATCCGACTGTCAGTCAGACGCTTTCCGTCCAGACATTGTAATCGGCCCACAGTTATTTAGTGGTCCCAGTTGCTATTTCAGTTCTGCTCTGCTAGTTAAACTATTGATGACTATGGAGGGTGGTATTTCTTGCAGCTAGATCAAGGGGAGAATCCCAGAGCCAGATTGCCTGAGGTAAAATCACGGAGATGTGATCATTGGTGGTTCAGTAACTTATTGGAGTGTGGATCCAACACAAGGGTCATAAATAGTGATTCATCTGTTGTAAGTAGATTTACTTGGTTGTGCTATTTTAAGTAATGTGATATATCTACAGCACTAAGGGCCAGATGTAGGTGGCCATTTACCGATCGGTAACGGCCGATTTCGGCCGCTACCGACCGGTAAATGGGTTTTCGGTATGTAGGGGCCTTTATTTTACAGAATCGGTAAATTTACCGATTCGGTAAATTTACCGATTCTGTAAAATACCGAATCGGTAATTTTACCGATTCGGTAAATCCAAATGTAGGTGGGACTCTTCTGAGTCCCAAAGGCCTTACAGATTCGGTATTTTACCACCCAATCCAATTGGGTGGTAAAATACCGAATCCAGGTGTGCATGCATATGTGTGCATGCACACCTATGCCATGTGACACACAGACATGCCCCTGGGGCATGTCTGTGTTCCACATGTCACACGTGCCTGAATTCGGGGTGCTAGAGGGTGTCAAAGTGACACCCCCTGCACCCTTGCAACATTCGGTATTTACCGATTTGGTAAATACAGATTCGGTATTTCCCATTGATTCCTATGGGCTTCACAGCCCATAGAAATCAATAGGGAATACCGATTCGGTATTTACCGAATCGGTAAATACCGAATGTTTCCGATTCGGTATTTCCAAATCTAAAATTACCTACATCTCACCCCTTCATATTTACCGATTCATAAATACCAAATCGGTAAAATTCGGTATTTAAGAATCGGTAAATACAAATTACCTACATCTGGCCCTAAGACAGCATAGGTGAGACAGCTGCAAAAACCACTTAAACCTCTCGTCACTTGAATCCTGTGTTGGACTCCGGGAAGCCGCCCCCATTATGAGCGAGCCGAAACAACAAAGAACAAAACCCCTTCGCCACTTGGATCTACTAAAGGCTCCTGGGTTGCTCGATGACCCTGCCTGTTGCGCCTGCTTTGCGAGCCTTGTTTGCGCCATTTGCCATTTGAACATCTACTATGTCCAGATCTGTTTTCTGAAATTCGTGGAGGTTACTTGCAACCCCCTGTCTATTCTAATGGGAAAAACTCTGCATGTGAAAAATTGTTGAGCACCCCCTGCACCACGTGAATTGTGCTGCTGCCCCCCTCCCTTTCCTACTGTGCCCTGATGAAGGTGCGGCCCAAGCCCAGGCGGGACACCGAAACGCGCGTCGGCGCTTGAAGATAGTCCCAAAGTTGTTTCATCTGGTCTCAACTTTGTATGAGACCCCATGGGACCTGAGTCATCATTACATCAGTTGGCAATTTGATCGTGTTGCCAGAAGGATGAATGAATCTTGTTGATGTATGTGTGTTTTTGTATGATTGCGTGAAGGGATGTGTGGGACTTTGTTTGAGTTTTGTGATTATTTATCATGGACACATAATGATTTTTTCAACCTGATGTTTGAATTGAAAACTTGAAAAATAATTAAAATGAAAGCTTTTTTCTAATATCGCTGTGGCCTTTTGATGTAAAAATACTTTTGTTCTTGTGAGCTTCGGACTAATTTTAGAAGTCAGGGACTCTATATGAGCCCGTATATTTATTAGATCTAGGCAGTATTTTTGTTTTTTGATTGAGACAGCTGCAAAAGTTGAAATAAGAAAACAAACAGAGGCGATGTCAATAGGTCTAATTTATAACTGAAAGGGCCTTCAGTCAGTGTTGAGTTTAGTACTCAACAAGTCATACTTGCACTTTGAAACATATGCTTTCACTCATACATTTATTTATTCATCCTTCCAATCACTCATTTTTGCATTTGACCCTCCACAATGATCCTGAAACTCAAACTCAACAAGCATATGCAAGACAGAACACAAGATTACATTTAAAGGGAGTGGCCAGGGGAAATGTCTGTGGAGCTGTAGGACTCTCCCAAAAAATTATAAAATAATAAGCATTGGCAGTGCCAATATGTCTCACATTTGTGACAGTCAGAGCTAGTGCCACATTTGATGATGCAGCGCGCGCAACGAAATTCATTTTGTTTTTTGGGTACTTACCTGAAATTATCCCTTTCCCGCATTTTACAACCCCCCACCCTGCCCTCCCCCGTCCCTCGTCACCGCCCATTGGCACGCCCGTCACGGGCCGTGCCTGTCCTTCACATACCTGCATCCACCGGGCATAGGTGCTACTTTTTTATGCCTATTTTTAGCGTTCTAGGATGTTCGGAGAAGGACACGGAAAGCAACCAGGACCAAGCGACAGCAGGAGGAGGGTGTTTGGGGGATGGGAGAAGGACCACAATAAGTGCATGATTTACAGCCCTCAGCTGAGCACGTTTGCAAAGCCCAAAAACAAAACAACCCTAAAACACAAGACAAAGAAAAAGTAGCAAGATGTACAGGTCTGTTTTCAATTGCGCTCTTTGCAGACTGTTTTCAATGCAGCTTGAAATGAAAAGGCAAGGGAGCAGCTGTGCGACCAGAGAGTCTGACCGGAGAGCCTTTCCCATGCCGCCTCCAGAAACAAAGGAAACACACAGGTGGATGGCTACAGAGCTGGGGGCATGATCCATGGGAGGGAACAAACAATGAAATGTGGGAAAAACCGGAACAAATACCCACTAGAAAGCAAGAATTTTTAAAGGGCACTGAAAAAACCCAATGAAAAGAAGTGGGTGGGGTCTGAGTCCACATAGTGACTAGGGCACGTCTCGAAGAGACAGCGCAAGTGCTGTCTAGGCTCGACGTAAAAATGGAATGGATGCAGACTGGTATATCATCCCAGACATTGAACCACACTCATGTGAAAACAGATGGGCACATTTGGTCACGCAAAATGTTGTCACTAAAAGGGAAACAGAGACAGAAGCAGACATGGGCTAATCCACTGCCTCATTCAGTATTATAGTCCAAGAATCATTGACAATTAAGATAATCTCAGAGATGCAGCAAAATTCCTATCTTCAGGCTTTACATAGTGTAATAACAATCCACCCTTAAAAGTCTATTGGCACTAACATATTATTTTCATAGCAAATAAGTCATGCTTACTGCATTTGTTATACTTTTTCATAATAAATAAGATCAGACCTATAACATCTCTCATAATGTTTGCTAATATGCCCATCACACCTATAACTTTTGTCATTGGCTTGTCACAATAACCAACACAGGCCTATTATAGTGTTCTTACTTTTGTTGTATACTTTTGGATATTTTTGTATACTTTCTCACACGCCGTCCATCAGTAAAACAGGCAGCAAGATTACAAATATGTCCAGAATTAGAGCTGGTAAACCAATATACATCCCCTTGAAATGGCTAACCAGCATTATCACAATGCCAATAACAATGATTATTACATTACAAACTCGCACCTCTATGTGTTTGTCAGTGAGGACAATCAATATCAAAACCCTTGCCTACAATAGTAATATGTGGATTCCATGCAATAACATTTCTGTGCACTATTTTCAACACAGTGTAATGAATCACAATCCATGATTCAGGACTATTGGCTTTAAGAATAGCTTCTCACATTAAATTGGTCAGACCTATTGCCTTTGTTGACACGTTTCACAATAAATCAATCAGAACTATGGCATCTGACATAAATGTTCCCATTGACAAATCAGGCCTTCAGCCTTTATCACTGTCTTGTCACAATAACCAGCTCAGACCTATTGAATTCTGACCAAGCTTCCTCCCAGGACAACCCCCAACTCCCCAAGCATATATTCAGAAAATTATAAATATACACAACACTACAGCTAGCAAAACCATGTTCAACACCTCCTAAGAGGTTTAACAAGGATGATCAAAGTGCAAATCGCAACTCGTAGGGTTTGTCAGAGATTAAACAACACCAATCTTTGAGAATCCATGCAACACACTATCTGACTAATACACACTTTAACGCATTATAATAATAATCCACCATCTACTGCTTTGGCATACATTTCCATGCTAAAATGGTTAGAGATATGGTGTTTGACTTTACTTTTTTCAATGAACAAATCATACTTCTAACCTTTATTACTGTCGTGTTATCAAAACCAACTTAGATCTAGTGTGTTTGGTATATGTTTTAACAATTAGTATACAATCCTAAAATTGTGCAATATGAACACAATAGCAGTTCACAAACTGATATACAGTCCTTACTAAAACAGCATAATAAGAATTCTCAAATGTCAGATTTACACACAGGGGTTTTCACAGGGTTGTAACAGATGCCATAACCCTTGTCTACTAACAGAAGTTCCATGTCACTAAATACCTGTCTACAAGCTTGAACATGTGAAATTATTATCGACTTGTCAAGGCCTATTGACTTTAACATATATTTTTCACAATAAATATGTCAGGCCTCCTGCCTTTGTTGTATCTTTTCATGCTAAACAGATCAGGCCTATAAGCCTTGATCATTGGCTTGTCGACATAACCAACTCAGTCCTGCTGTATTGAGTATAAGCTTCCCCTCAAGGCAAAAGGTCCAGTACAAACTATCTTTTTTTAACAGAAGTACATAACGTCAGTCAAATGGCCAGTCCATCGTTATTTTGCCACCTCATTTTGGACCCAGTCATATGCAAATCAGTCTTGACACTGGCCCAATTGGAGCAGTCTAGCCCTAGCTGCCAGGCCAGTTTATCCTTGAACCGGACCACAAGCAACACAGAGACACTTTCCCAAATACTAAGGCTCATAAGTCAGGTATAGGTTGGTTCCCGTGCCACAGTGTGTACGAGACCAATGTCTGGGCATCTCTGAGAATACCTAGACACACCATCGACTTTTGCTGGGGTCATGTTTTATACAACCCAGAAACCACAGGATTACTTTTCATAAAGATTTCTAGGACATTGCTGCTCTCCTTGCAGTTCTGACAACACTATTGTAACATGTTGATGGTGCCCCTACCCAGATGCAGATAACACAAATCAGGAAACAATATACATATTAGCCAATTAAGAGCATTTGTGAAGTCCTCCTCACCTGGAGGAGTAAATATTAAATGAGCCCCCTGAGTCAATAGGAAGGTTTGAATTTTTGCATTTCAGCCAAACTGTCCACATATCTAAACATCTGTCGCCATAATTTCTCAAATACCACTGAATGGAACTACTCCAAATGTTCTGAGTAAAGATCTAGGTTGCTGCCAAATTTGATTTAATTCTGTTCAGCCGTTTGGCCTGTAGCACTCCTCAAAATTCCCAATTGGAAAATGAATGGGGAAATCACTTTTTGGGACTGACCTTTTGGTTTAACCCCACTTGATGGATCACCCCAAAACTTCCCTGGAAGGAGCTGAAGTGAATGAACGTTTTATTCGGAACGTTTTGTGAACATCTGATAAACGGTGCCAAAGTTATCAGCAAAACAAAATTGTTTTCCTTATAGAAAGTCTGTCCTACCTATATCCCGGGGACCCCAAGTCAATGGGGTAGGGGGCATGGTTGTCTCGCAATTCGACATTGTGAAGGAGCCCATGGGGGCCTGCATGTCTCTAGGGGCCAATGCTTTGTTTGTGGGGTCTCTGCATACCATCCCTAGTATTTGAAGAGGAGGGGGAATGGTTTCAATCACCCCAGTCATTGTGTTGTTCTGTTCCAGGTTCCCATCACTAGGAAAGCGGCAGGGGCACACCACAACACCCTGCCCACATGGCTGCTTTTCCAGCACTGAGTGAGATGGCAGCATGGGGAGCTGGCTCAGCATCATGGGAGTTGAATCCCTTTACTGCTAGTTGCTTTAAAAACAAGGCTCTGGGTACCCTCAGGGGACTGGGGCACCTAAACAAGTAAAATGTAAAAAAAAAGCTGAACAGAAGCACCATAAAAAAATCAAATAAATAAAAACATAGCTATGGGTGCCTGAAGTGGGACCGTGGAACTAAGTATACACTTTAAAAAAAAATTAGCCACGACCTCGCTGCTACAATATTAAAGCAGCATGGATGTTCTTCATTAAATATGCACTGCTCCATCTCTGGCCTAGGGCGCCAACAGCTATTTAAAACACTTCTGTAGAGGGCTGCAGGGAGCATCTCAGCCCCCTAGAAATGCATAAAAATGTGTAAGTCTGCTAAGTCGTTGAATGCATGACGGTAGAACTCACTATCGTTATTAAAATACTCTGAGCTGGAGCTGTATTCTATTCAGCTGGAGTGTTGGAAAGCTTTGAAGCTCATCCTTTTGTAAAACAATTTAACACAACGAATATTTAAAAAAGACTCAAAACACATGTTTATAGTACTTGAGAATAAAAAAACTTTAATTTAAATATTATAGTGAAAATTACTTTTGAGGATTGCCATGTGTGTGCTAATAAGGAATGTATTAGACTATTATTATTTGAGACTTTTTGTGGTAATTTAAAAAAAAAAGCCAATGCATTATATATGGCTAACTGTTACAGACATTATGCTATAAATCTGAAAAGTCAAGCCGACTGTAATGGAGCATGGGATCAGATACAGTTCCAAAAAGGTTCTGCTGAAGTTTTACCTTCTCAAGCTGAATGAGTATTCCCATTTTAGGGTGAGAAGTTTGCCAGGTGCAAGATTAGCGTCACTGGCGATTGTCAGCAGAGCTTGAAGAGCCACTGGGCATCGCAGACAGATGGGCTGCAGGCTTAAGGCTGCAAGCGGTAATGCTGCAGTGTGAAGAGACAAACTCAAGCCTGCTCGTGCTGATCCTTTATGCAAGAGATGCGGTTGCGGAGCGAACGGGCCCTCTACCAAAGAGCCTAAAAGCTTGATTTATAGAGTAGTTGTGGTGCGGAAAACCCCACTTCCGAGTCCCTAGGACTAGAGGGGAACCTCGGGCAAGGGCAGGATTCACAGATGGCAGAGTCCAGCAGCACCAGAAGAAGAAGGAGTAAGTCTTTTCTGTCCCTCAGTCTTCTAGAAATAGGAAACAAGCAGGTAAGCCCTTGGACCACTATGGATTCAAATGGCTGTGTCCAGCAGTACTGCTCCTCAGCAGGGCAACATCAGCAGGCAGCAGGGCAGCTCAGCAAAGCAGAGAAGCAGTTCCTTGGAACAGTCAGTCACAGTAAAGTGGCAATCAAGACAGCAGTCTTCAATCCAGCAGAGATCTGCCCCAAATCCATTATTGTAATGATTTGGTAGGGCCGGACCTTGGTACTTGTACCCAAAAGTGCTTTTGATGTAGGGGGTGACTTCAAAAGAGTTCTCTGAAGTTCACAAGCATCCCTTTCAACCCAGCCCTGACTACAGACTACCAGTAGGGGGGTAAGTCAGCCCTTTATGTGAGGGCAGAACACAACCTATTCTGATGTAAGCATAATTCTGATGTAAGCATAAACCACCTCTCCCTGCCCAAGAAGCCTATCGGTATGCAGAAGAATGCAGATATCACCCCATCACGCCCAACCCTTTCTTTGTTGTGGCTGTCTAGAGAGTATGCACCAAGTGTATTTGTCACCCAGCCGAGGCATATATTGAAGATAGGCTGCAAGGCACACAGAGAAAAGTAAAGAGCATGGAAATGTTCACTTTCTAAAAGAAGCATTTCTAAAATAGTAATGTTAACTCCAACTTTACAATTAAAGAGGATTTTTCACCACTATTCCAAAGATACCAAACATGAAGTAGCTACATTTTTAAAATCAGAAATTACAGCTGAAAATTTATTTTTTTATTAATCCCCAGTGCTAGCCTACAGAGAGAGAGGTCCTCACAGCAGTGAAAAACAAATGTAGCTGTTTGTCACTGCCAGGACATATACAACTTAAAAGTACATGCCCTGCCTTTTAGTTACACAGCTCACTGCCCTTAGGGTCACTCAGTGTCTACTTTAGGGTCACTTATGTGTAATAAAAGGGGAGTTTAAGGGTAGGAAAGTGATTTTAAATGGCAAGTTGAAGTAGCAGTACACTGCACACACAATGGCAGGCCTGAGACAGGTTTGAAAGGCCACTTGTATGGGTGACACGTCCAGTGCAGCAGGTCTACTTGAAGCATTTAGATTACAGGCCCTGGGTATATGGTATACGACTTTACAAGAGACTTATAAGTAAACAAAATATGCCAATCATGCATATACAAGAGTCAACATGTTTAGGGAAGAAGCATCAGCACTTTAGCACTGGTTAGCAGTGATAAGTGCTTAGAGTCCTAAAGCCATGAAAAAATACAGCAAAAAGTGGAGGCAAAAGGCAAAATGTTGTGGGAAATACCACCCTGAGGATGACAGGTCCAAGAGTAACATAATAAGAGTTTAACTTACGTTAAAAAAACTACAAATTTACTGGAAAAAACAAAGGTTGAAGTGCAGATATATGTAAGTAAAGTAGTAAGATGATATCTTACGTTAAAAAAACCTTAGAAATTTACTGACGAAAAAGGTTAAAGTGAATTTATACGCGGGTCTTCTAAAAAAAATGTTTTAGAACAAAAGAATTCTGAGCTGTACCAGTTCTATATAAATTTCAGTGAATTGAGAGTTATATTATAAGATTGACATTTAACTCCACTTTTGCTTTTTTCAGTGATATATATTTAACTGCCTCAAAACAATGGTTACACGGACATTATAGTTACGAAATCAGTTTTTTTTTTAAACTTAGAAATTCACTTAAAACACCAAAGGTTACAGGGACCTTAGAGTTAGGAAATAAATGTAAAAAACCTTAGAAATTCACACAAAAAAAGGTTGCAGGGCGGTTATAGTTTGCCACCGATTTTGCATGGACAAAACCATAGAAATTCAGCAGTAATGGCTACCTGAGCTAACTATAACTTACACCCCTGCATGGCACTGCTTATGACCTCACATACTACATCACTAATGACATTGTCAGTGACATCACTAATACCATCTCAAATGACATCACCAATGACATCATCCAGAGTGTTTCATACACATTTATGAGTTTTAAACATATATACTAAGCTGCTATATAAGTTAAATTAGTAAACTTTGTGTACTGCTAATGAGTGATACTATTTCTAACATGTATTATGTGAGTGGCTGTGTAGCTTTCTGTATTTGTGTGTGAGTGGGTGTCTAAGTTGCTGTATGGGTGTGTGAGTTGGTTTATGGATGACTACAGAGCTGTGAGTGGCTGTATTGGTGAATTATTGCCCAGCTCTTAATACAGAACGTAGGTCCGGACTAAAATCAGAGTGGAACAGGCTGGGGGTTCGGACCTGCAGGCAAGCCATCAAGGCCGCTATAAACCCGGAAAACGCTGTGCTAAACATTAGGGGCCAGATGTAGGTAATTCATATTTACCACTTCTTAAATACCGAATTTTACCGATTCGGTATTTAAGAAGTGGTAAATATGAAGGGGGGAGATGTAGGTATTTCCAGATGTGGAAATACCGAATCGTTAAGATTCGGTATTTACCGAATCTGGAAATACCGAATCGGTATTTCCTATTGATTCCTATGGGCTGTGAAGCCCATAGGAATCAATGGGCAATACCGATTCTGTAATTACAGAATCAGTAAATACTGATTTTAGCAAGGGTGCAGGGGGTGTCACTTTGACACCCTCTGGCACCCCTGTTTTAGGCTTGTGTGCCATGTGGCACACATACATGCCCTTAGGGCATGTATGTGTGCCACATGGCACAGATGTACATGCACAGATATGCGTGTACACCTGCATCGGTATTTTACCATGCAATTGTATTGCATGGTAAAATACCGATTTTCAAAGCCCTGTGTCAATGTGCAACTTGGCACCTACATACCGAAAATGCATTTTCGGTAATTTTACCGACCGGTATATTTACCGATTCGGTAAAATTACCGAAAATGCCTGTTTTTTTCCCCCTACATCTCAAAATCCAATTACCGGTCGGTAAAGGCCGAATTCGGCCGTTACCGACCGGTAATTGGCCACCTACATCTGGCCCAAAATGTACAAAATTTGTTCAGCAAGCATATCACACCTTTATCTCAAGGAGACCATGTTAAAGTGCTTAATTTTCAATTTTTCTCTCATTGAAATGAATAATAACTGAATTATTTTTAGCAATGTTAGATATAATCTGGTTACCGAATGCAAGCTGGAGCCCTGCCTCAATTTTTGTGATTTTAAAACATACTATGAGACAAAATCCGTGTTTTTTTATAAGACTGTATTGGATTGTGGTTTTATACCTATACTGTGTGTTATTTCTTAGAAGTTTTTATTTTAATCTTCGGCTAGGTTGCGAATTTGTAAATTCTTTTAAAGATATGTTTTATATCTAAATAAAGATTATTATTATTATGGTGAATTATTGGGTGTGTGAGTGGCTGTATGGGTGAGTGGGTGGCTGTATGGGTGAGTGAGTGGCTATGTTGATGGCTGTATTGGTGGGTGGGTGAGGTGCTGTACAGGTGACTGGGTAGAAGTGTGAGTGACTGTATGCATGAGTGACTGTGTGTGCAAGTGGCTGTATAGGTGAGTGAGTGGTTGTTTGAGTGGGTGTATGGGTACGTGAGTGGGTGTTTGAGTGGCTATATTGGAGAGTGCGTGTGTGAAGGGCTGTATGGGTATGTGAGAGGTGGTATAGGTCTGTGAATGGGCATGTGAGGGGTTGTGTGGGTGTTTGAATGGATGCATGAGAGGCTGTATAGATGTGTGAGTGGTTCGGTGGATGAGGTTATCAGTGATGTTATCAGTAAGGTCTCTGACCATGTCATGAGTGATGTAATACATGAAGTCATAAGTAGTGCATTGTGGGACTTAAGATGTAGCTTGCTCAGGTAACTATAACTGCTAAATTTCAATTTGTTTTCAGTGTACAATCTGTGTCTAACTATAACGTCCCTATAACATTTGGTTTTGTTTGTGAATCTCTAAGGTTTTTAAGGTTTTTTTCAATTGTATTTCCTAACTATAACCGTCCTATAACCTTTAGGTTTTGCATTGAAGTTCTAAAGATTCTTTTCATTTTATTTCCTAACTGTAACCTTCTAACTTTATTTCCTAACTGTAACCTGTACCCTTTGAGAACGGTTGTGTGAGTGGCTGTATGGGTCAGTGAGTGGCTGTCTGAGTGGCTTTATGGGTGAGTAAGAAGCTGTGTAAGTGGCTGTATAGGAGAGTGAGAGGCTGTGTGAGTGGCTGACTGGGAGTGAGAGTGTGTATGTGAGTGCCTGTATGGGTATGCGAGTGGCTGTATGGGTTTGTGAGTGGGGGTGTGAGTGGCTCTATGTGTGAGTAAGTTGGTGTGTGAGTGGCTGTTGTGAATGAGTAAGTGGCTGCATGAGTGGATATGTGGGTATGTGACTAGATATAAGAGTAACTGTATTGGTCTGTGAGTGGTTGTGTGCTGAGAATACAAGGGATTTTGTGGATTTGTATACTCATAGCAATTTAAAGGCAGAACCATGGACTCTCCTCTCACTAGGAGATTACAAGAAAGAACTCACTAGTCACAGTCACTGCATAAGTGATTTTGCTCCGATAGGTTAATAACGTGTTCATCAGCATCAAGGACTTCACATTGCATAGCTGCCAAGATTTCAAATTGCTTATGTTTGACATTTTACAGTTTCCATTATACTTTTGAGTGACACATTTATGACACTCAAATTGCCACTTTCTCGCAAGCAAATCAAGAAATGAAGTCTAAGGAAACAGATAAATATCAGAAATAACACCCATTTGAGCTATGAGAAACTCTAAGAGGATCTTGACACCGCTGCAAAGCAACACCAGAAATGAAAGGGCCCTAACCTGCTTTGCAGCATGCATATTAATCCTCTGCGCCATTTTCTCATAAGTGAAAAATACCACTAGACAAAACGCTAATCTCATCCAGCAGGAACATTATTCACCAGAGTTATCTTGATATTTTTACTGTTGCATGGAAAATTCAGGACATACAAGGAGTTTGGCAAAACTACCAGATAGTTTCAATTTCATATTATTTAGAAAAAGCTTCCTCCACCCTCTTGGCACATCATCAGGTGCTGTGTGGAACAGTTCCACAAGTAATAAATGGATTTCTCTGAGAAAAGTAGTTACTCATAGCTATCTTCAAAAAACAAAGTTCGGCAAATATGTGTGATTCATGTTCTCAGTAAGTCATGCTCCCTGGCAGCAAACATTCGCTGGAATGTATTCTCACGAGAGCTAGGGGTGTTGTGGATCATTCCAAGCTTCCTCATCAGTAAATAGGAGCTGCTGCATTGGTTCCAACATTGCCTAGGTCAATAAGGTTAGTTAAGGTAGAGTCCAATGTCCTTCAGACACTCAAGCATTCTTATGTGGCCAAACCTCTATTACATGCAAATTTTACAGTTTTCCAAACTTATTGTGGACAGCCAACCCATTATTGACAACCAATGGCACATAAGTGGGTAAACTTGTGTTGTGTATGGCCTTCTCCTCTCTATGCATAACTACTTATGGAGAGCCCAATCCTTCCAGACACTGAAGTGTCATTTGTGAAGTAAACTTTTACTATGCACGCATTTCACTTTGTTTTGAACACATTGTAGGGACCCCCCCCCCTTTTGGGTATCCAACCACACATTGAGGATAGGTCTCTGCTGCACACAGTTGTCACCCTGTGGACAAGCCCTCATGGAGATCCCACTCCCTCCAGACACACAAGCAGGCCAAGCTCATTCTATGCATAGTCTTTATTTTTGCAGAGAGCAAACCCCTTGTGGAAATCAACTAAGCACATGTGACCAAGGCTCTGCTGTGCATGGTCTTTATCCTGTGCAGAACCTCTCGAAGAGAGCCCACTCTCTTCAGATATCTAAGCCACCTTAGGTGACCTAACCCCCTACTATGCACAGATTTCACCCTGTTCTAAATCCTTTGCAGACAGACAGGCCTATGTGGCAAACAACCACACACATGTGGGCAAGCCCCTGCTGCACAAAATCTTCACTCTTTGCTCAACCTCTCATGAGTGTCTCACTCCCTCCAGTCACTCAAGCTCCATTTGGTGGTCAAACCCCTACTACACATGGTTTTCACTATGTTCAGAACCATTTGCAGTTAGCCCTCCTGTGAGTAACCAATGGCAGAAGTGTGGGCAAACCACTGGTGCACTTGGTCTATGCCCCTGTGCCAAAGCCTTCCTAGAGAGCACATTGAGCCAGACTCATTAGGCAAGGCTCTTTTACACATGGGCTCAGACCAGTGCACAAGCTGTCATGGGGCCTTTACCTTCTAGACACTCAGCCCCTCTGAAGTAGAATCTCTACTACATATGGCTTTCGCCCTAAACAAAACCCGTTGTGGACAGCCAAGTCCCTTTGTGGGAGGCAATTGCACACAGGTGGACAAGCCAGTACTATGCATGGTCTTCACCCTGTGCACAACTCCTCATGGACAGCCCACTTCCTCCATGCAGCTAAGCCCCTTAGGTGGCCAATCTCTATGCTTGGTTTTTACTCTGTTCCACACCCTTTGCAAACAGTCAACCCTCTGTGGGCAACCAACTGTACATGGGAGGGTAAACCCTTGCTGTGCATGTTGTTCATCCTTTAAATATGATCTCACTATGAGCTCAGTTGCTTGAGACACCCAATCCCTATTAGGTTGCTAAACCCCTACCACACATGGCTTTTTCCTTGTTCTGAACCATATGAGATAGATAACGTCCTGTGGGCAAATAACTCCTTACAGGTGGGCAGGCCTCAGCTGCACATGGTGTTTGCCCTGTGGACAACCACTCACAGAAAGCCAACTGCCTTCAGACAACTATGTCCTCTTAGGAACCTAACCTCTATTACACAGTGCTTTTGTCCTGTTCTGCGACCATTAAAGAGAGTCAACCTGTTTTGGGCAGCAAACCACAGTCAGATTGGCAAGCCCTTGGTGTACATGGTGTATGCCCTATACACAACCCTTATGAAGAGCCTTCCCCTTTCAGATATCCAACAAACCATATTTGGGTAGAGAAACCCCTGCTGTACTCAATCCTCATCTTGTCCCCAACTCGTTGTGTGAACTAAGTCCTTCTAGGCACTCAAGCCTCATTTGGTGCCTCAACCCTTACTATGCCCAGCTTTTGCCCTGTTCCTAACTCTTCACAAACAACCACCTCCTTTTGGGCAAGCTACCCCACACAGCTGAACAAGTGCGGAAACTCTGCCACGAGTGCCAAGATTCCGCCATGGGCCTGGGGACTCTGCCCCAATTGCAGCAACTCCGTCCAAGTGCAGAGACTCTGCACTCGTAACTTTACTAGTTGTTAGTGAAAAATGCACCCTAGTGTACTAAAATGGGCCTAAGAATGCATTTTGTGCGAAAAAAATGGTGCTACATGCTATATGACACAAACAGCAGAAGCCAGCAGCGACTCACTCTCTCTTAGTTTCTTGTTTCAACAGTATTATTATTATCCCAAATTACTCTTAATTACTCAAGCTGGAATAATTGTGTAATTTGGGTAATTTTGCACCACAAGAGTAATGTGTAATTACTCCAATTACCCCGGCGTGAATAACATTTAGCCCGCCTTTGACAGACTATCAGAGCTATTTTTGTCAGACTAACAGTTCTACAGCCATAGTAATTGTATAACTGACTGGAAAAAAGTTATGTGTACACTTCAGTTTGTACCCTATATATTACCCCGACAGTAGTTACAGCACCAACCAACTTATCACAAGCTTTCCAAAGAATGTCTGATAGAAGATGCACACGACTTCCACCTAACGTTTTTGCATATTATGGAAGGGAGGTACCTGTACATGTGTTCACATACACAAGGCCTCATGGAGTGCCCACTCCCTTAGCCTACTGAAGCCTCTAAAGTTGCTAAACTCCCAGGACAAATGGCCATCACCTTGTGATGAACCCTTTCAGTCAACTCTCTGTGGGCAATCAACTGCACATAGTTGGAAAACCTTCTGTTTTCCCTGTTTAAAACCATTCTTGGGCAGTCCTCTCCCACCACACACCCAAGCTTGATTAAGTAGATACACCTATACTTCAGATAGCTTTGGTTTTGTGCTGCACTCTTGGCAGACAGACATACCCTTGTGGGCAACCAACTGTACATAGGTGGGCAAGTGCCTGCAATCCTTACGGACAGGCTGCTTCTAGACACCCAAGCACACTTACATTGTCAAACCCTTACTTTGACAGCCAATTTCCTCCGAGCAATAAAGCTCACACAGATGGGCAATCGCCTGTTGCACATTGTGCTAACTTTGCAAAACCACTAACAGCCACTCAAATCTCTCCAGACACCCCAGTCCACTTATATGCATAAACCTCTACTATCTATAGCCATTAGCCTGCCTCCATGGTCAAACAATTACAAATGGGTGATAAAGCTTCTTTGCTCACAATTTGCATCCTGTGCATAACCCCTCATGGACAGACCACCACCTCTTGTCACCCAAGTCCAGTAATGTAGACAAACCTCTACTAAGTGTGGCCCTCTCTCTGTGCACATGTTTTTGCAAACAGAAATCCCGTTGTGGGCAACTAAGCACACATGGGTGATCATGGGCTTGCTGCACCTAGTGTTTGCCGTGTTCACAATCCCTTGAGATAAACAAGCCCATTTAAGTCGGCGAACCCATACTATGACAATCAATACCCTGTGGGGAAGCAACCACACACAGCTGATCAAGCCCCTGTTGTACACAGTTTACACACTCTGTACATTCCCTCACAGACAGTTAACTCTCTCCAGATTCCCTTCTTGCTGCATTCAGGAGAGGACTATACCCAGGTCGCTGTCTATAAACTCAATTAGAACAAGTTTGAAATCATGGGTCTGAATACCCGCTGCACTAGCGACCTTTTCAAAATACCGGACTGTCCTGGCAAAACCACTTAATAAAATATTTGGGCCTAGAATTGAACTTACATCTATTAGAGTAGCTGCACCATAGTAAAGAATGAACACTGAATAAAATTGAGTCCCTACTGGACAGATGGAACCCAACATTCCTCACCCTATGGGGTTTCATTGAGACCATCAAGATCATGGTCATCCCAATAGTTAATCACGTCATAAGTATGTTTCCTTTAGTATTAATGGACGAATTCCATCATAAGCTAGACAAGCTGCCGACAAAGTTATTTGGCAACATAAATGCCCTAGAATGGCCCTTAAAAAATTCTGCCTGCCTGTACAGCTAGGAGGAGTTAACCTAGTGTATTCAAAAAATTACCAAACCTTTTCTTTTAGCAAGACAAGGCTTCCTTTGGTTCTCCTACCCCCATAACTATACCCCCTCGCGGCTACTAATTGAAAAGGAGATCCTGGGACATCTGTAGCCCATATCGTCACTAACTATTAAGATAAAATCCCTCTTGTTGGCTAATTATATCTTCAACAATATGAGAAGAGCCCTCCTGAGGATAGGTAGACTTCTAGAGACCCCAATCGCTCATTCAAACATGATCTCACTCTGCCTCAACCCTAAGATCAGAATCCATCGGGGAAACCATATGTTGGGGCTCCTGGGCATCGAAAGGCATTCATTTTCTAAAGCAATTGGGTACTCAGTGAGCACCTCTCTCCTTCAGAGACCTTCAAAGACAATATAAGTTATTAGGTACACCGACAGAGATCCCTCTTTTTGAAGACCATACTTTCTCTCAATAAGACAGGCCATCAATCCTCTCAGTTTTACCACCTTTTAAAGCCAAAATCTACATGCCTTACCGTGAAGCTTCACAAAAGATGGGTTACACCGGGGACTTTCTCTCCAGACACCTGGCTTCTAATCCGGAAAACAGTTGTAACCTCTAAAGTCACTCTTTCTCTCTCCCAAACAAAGTACTGGCTCTTGCAGCTTCTGGACCCCTGCTCGACTTTACAAGCTGTCTCTTAGGGAGAACTGAACATGCTGGAACTGTGATGAAGCCCCTGGTGACCTCACCCACCTCCATTTTTACTGCACCACAATCTTGCCCCTCTGGGATCGCATATTCGATTTTATCCCCACCCTATTTGGGGTCCAGCTGAGAAAGGACTTTCTCTCCCTAATATAGGGTTTCCTAGATACACCACTCAAGTTGCATAGTGATAGTCTTCTGGTAGACATATTATAATCTTCAGCCTGTAACTCTGTTCTCGGTAAATGGAAGACCACAGCTGCTACCTACATTTGATATTGGCTGAATTGGATTACTTATATAAGGGGGACTGGCAACATCACTCTTCAAAACTCCCCTTGGAAACCACATAACACCAATGTTTGGAAGACATTTAACAACTATTTTGCCCCTCCAAACCCTTCATAAGTACCCTATAATGTTTTAAGCTGACTTTGACCTATACTGAAACCAGTACATATATATAGCCAGATTGTCACCTTCTTAAAAGTATATGTGTTAATAGTATGCACTATTTCTTCAGGACCTGGGATCCTGCTAGTCCTCGAATAGAGTCCAAGCTATCATGAGAAATATGTAGTTATCATTCGCACAATGCACTCATTCACTCACATGTTAATTGACGCTCGGAGACTATACCGCGCTCTTCATCCTGTGGGAATAGGAAATGCATTTTCAGCAATATTCAAGGGCTCTATATTCCAGTATTTAGTAAGGGTTACCTATTTGCGAATGGGGAAAAGAGGGCCTGTTATGTAATGCAATTACCATTGATCCTGACCAGGTGGTAACCATCTGGACAACTATTTAAAAAAAAAGCTCCATAAAGCATCTGGCTCTCTCACAATGGCAGCATTATACATCTTGTCAAGGAGGATGAAGTATCTGGCAGTGAGGGACAGGAGGAGGTGGTGACAAGAGAGGATTTTCATGATGAGGGTCAGCTTATTCAACCTGACAGACGAAGAGATCATAGACAGGTATAGACTGAGTTGTCATGACATACTTGGCCTGATTGCTGATTTACATCCCCAGCTACAGGCACAAACAGTGCAGAGTAATGCCATATCTTCACGTGTGCATGTTTTTGTGTTGCCTGCACCTCCTAGCGTCAGAGAACTACCAATCAGTGATAGCAGTGGCAGGGGGTGTCACATAGCACACCTTCTAGGTTCCTCCACAGATTTCTTTATGTTATGATAGGAAAGGTAAACTAGCATATATATTTTCCTGGAATGCCCCAATCATTGCAGCAGACAAAACTCCAGTTCTACCAGGTAGCCCATTTCCCCAATGTAAGGACTAGCACACAGACACATAGCAAAAGCTTTGGAGACTACTCAAACCTTTCAGGAGCAATGGTCTGTTAACCTCTATGTTCCTAGAGAATCTTTTTGTCTCTATTAGAACATATGTCACTTATAGAGCAGATTGTTCTAATAGTTTTATATGCTACAATAGTAGAACTTACAAGCCATTAAAGGGCCATTCTCTTCTTCTAACCCCTCATTTTTCACTGAGGCAAATTACTCTAGAGTGTGCATGTCATGACCAGTATACCCTACTACGTAGGACTATTAGGATTTATAAGTACATATAGAGAATGTTTATATTTGTTATAGCATGCTATTTTAATTTTTAAAGTACAAATATATTGTTATAAGTGTTTGCATTTCGCTTGCACTTATAACACTAGGCTGTCCTTTTATTGTTATGTATGGACTGCTATAGCAAGCATACTGTAACAATACAGTAACATAAACAGACAGACAACATTTAATTTCTATTTTTAAGAACCTTTCAGTGTTTTAAAACGATTACAAACTATTTTGAGGGTTTTCTTATTTTTCAGGGTTTCAACAAAAACAATTAGGGTATCTGAACTTGGATTTAAAAAACATGTTTTTTCTACTGGCACTGATGGCCAGACACCAACTTCTAATAGAGGCACGTTGCTCCCCCACAGCACTTGCTACACTGGATGACCATATTAGAATATGCAGGGTTCACATGGCGGTGCCTCTGCAGCACTTTAGGTGGTACACTGTCTCCAGGTTGTAGAGAGGGTTCAGCAGAAGAAGTAGATGCTCCTCCTCGTTGCGTCCTTGCTTGGCACGAGCTAGGTTTCCATGATGCCATGAATTCAGGTGCTTCTTCAAGCTAGAAGTACCAAAGGAGTACTTCTTGGCAGCACCCCTCTTGAACTTCTTCCGGCGGAGATTGCAACTGGCATTTTTTGGTGATATTTTCTCTCCTGGTGAGATGGAGCAAAACTGCCACACAATGAATTCTATAGCAGCCCTAGTTGTCTCCTCCCGCTCTTCTCCCAGCTGCTCAGATCTCTGCTCACCAGGTGCCATTTTTGGAAGTTAAACCCCCCCCCAAAAAGTGGATGCCTCCAGAAAAAAGCCAGGGCAGTGTAAGATGTATACACACTCAAGTGCTATACTAAACTAAGGTTGAGGGGGTAGTAAAGTCCTGTAAATGGAGCAGGACAGTCATTTAAAGCAATCAGATTTTTTTCCTTTGTTTCATGGGTACTGCTGTTCCATATTCAGGCACTACGGTACTGCCACACCCAAAAATGCAGACATGTCATAAAAAGACAGAAGGTATCCTACTTAATTAGGCAGATGACAAAAGCTCTATGCTCAAAGTTAAAATAAGATCACTCTTACATACTAAATACAAGTTATTAAATGTTCACAGGTCCTGCAGTATTCCCACAGGAGCAGTAATAGGAAGTAAACCACATACATGACTTGCAATGGTTCTATGGATCCTGCTGGAGTAACGTGGTGTCTATGGGAGGCAAATAAAACTTACATTGTTAACTGGCTTTAAGCTGTGAAGTTACAAGACATTACTAAAGATTTTCTGGATAAAGTAAGCATATTAGTGATGTTATACTTAAGTATGATAGCAAGATCTTACATTACGATAAAAAGGTGACGTTACAGTGAAGCCCAGTAATAACATCCGTTTGTTTGGAAAAAAACTAAAATTCATTGAAAAAACGAAAGCTTAAGTCACGTTATACTTAGGTATGTTAAAAATGCATAAATTGCATTAAAAGAAAAAACAAGAGATTCACTGAAAAAACACAAATGTTTAAGTGAAGATATAATTAGCTATGGTAAGAAGATTTTATTTTAAATTACAAAAAACTCAGAAATTCACCGAAAAGATCAGATGTCAAAAGGATTTTACAGTTAGATATTTAATTAACAACTTATTGTTACATTTAAAGCCCCCCAATCCCCCGAAATGCACTAAAAAAGGTTAAATGTACGTTGCAGTTAGGTGACAATGTCAGTCATAAGATAATGTTTTAAACCCTGATAAACCACTGAAATTCACCAATTAAAGTTCAGCAGTTTAATTGTACCTTGTGGCTCCTCAATGCACTGCTTATGACCTCAGATACTGCACCACTCATGGCACGATCTGTTACATCATTTATGACATCAGTATCTCGTATGACACCCGGAAGCCAAGATGTTGGTGCATTAAATCTGAGGGTGCTGAAATTTAGTGCAAATGACAATATAAGTGGCTTTAAAACAGGAAATGTAAGAACTTTGTAGCAGGAGAGAAGCCCTTTTCTGAAAAATAGAACCCAGACACTAGTAGCCTGGAACTACTGCTTCCAAAACATGTAAATATGCTGCATATTACCTGTCCCAATTAACCTTCCAATTAATCAGTGATTAAGTTCAGCAAATTGCATAATGATTAAAGCAGGACACATTTGCATATACTTCTCCAAAGATGTTTCACGATTTAATTAGCAATTTTTCCTTTCACATCAGCTCTCTCTGTGATAAACGAACAACATGCAGAAACTCATGCATGGAAATGTGAGAGTGCAGGGAATGTTCCTTAGATCAACACATTTCAGATTTTCAATACTTGTGTTTAAATGCTTCTGATCAAATGTTTTCTTTATCTTGTAGAGGTTGTTTCCTGTCTTCAGGTTGCAGATCAAAGTTTGATTGTTTAAGTGTTTTGTTGAGCAAAAAAATCTTCCCTTGACTGGTATCGTCCAACCTGCCACCAGAGACAATTTTGTGACCCGCTGTAGGTGAGAGCCAGTGCTCTCTGAGGTCAGGAAACAATACCTGCTCCGGCGAAGGTGTTATCACCTCCTACACTTTAGGGAACACTTAGCTTTAAATAATGCAGTAGTGACAAAACCAGCCAGAATTCTAACAGTCAGTGAGCCGAGTGACTATCGTGCATAATGGGGTGGGGAATCGGAATTGTTTGTGTCTTCTAGGGCCCCTTGGAAGGCATCTCTGTGCCTCCAGATAGACCATTAATGGCCACATTATATTGGTATAGTTGAATTGGACTAGAGACTCATTCAACTGAGAGTAAGCTACAATGTGAGGGCCCTCTAAGTGCAATATCAAACACACGTTGTCTTATTAGTACACACATGGTTTAAGCTGCCTTTAGGGTGAGACTGGCCATTATGAGGACTGGGCTCATTTTAGACTCTGTTTAGCTCTTCTGGGAGTTATCTGCATAAGCCACTTATTTAAACTTCTCTTCCTCTGCTTCAATTGTTGCCTTTTATTACCGAAGGACTCCAAAATGGAAAGTTTACAGGAGATATATCGGCTTACACAAAGGCCTGGTGCCCTGTTAAAGTAAGGGAGCACTCTCCATCTTTGCACCCTGTTTACTACGCGGTGCACCTTTAACCAGGTGTACCCTATTACAGAGATTGCATGACCCCAGGACAGCCATAAACTCGTAATACCCCAGGGCAGCCATACACTTGTGGTACCCTGGGGTAGACAGATCAGCTGATTGAGGCGGCCAGTCCATTCTTCACAGTGCAGATGGCACCAGGCCTTCACTTTTAACGGGGGCCAGAGATCTCCCTGCAGGTGGGTGCAGCAAGTGACTGCACCTCCCTTAAGGGGATGTGTCAGGGGGTTCCCTTTTCCTTCCAAGGAGGCACCCACGGCGGTGGGCACTGATTGTGCACCAACGTTTGTGGCCTGTGTCCAAAAATACAGGACAGGCTCAGAAGCAAAGTGTTTCCCTAACTTCTGTGTGGCAAACCCACTCTGCAAATGAGGAGCCATGCATTTAACTGCTGGTGCTACATGTGCACCAACAATAGCTGTATTACAGAAGGGGCCGCACTAGCATTTTTTAAACTTTGTGTAATATGGTCCTTGGTTTTCATGCCACTGTGCATTGCTGAGCTGATCTGGGGCTTCCCAGGGTGAGTGAAAGTACAAAGAACTAAGCGATGTGTGTGTGCATGTGTGTGCGTGTTAGTGGATGTGTGTGTGTGTGTGTATGTGTGTACATGTGTTTGTATGTGAGTATGAATAATGTACTGGAGAATGGGTACAAAACATTGGATCACATTTTTGAAAAGTGATGCATCGCTGTGTGAAAGCAGCGATGTGACACTTTTCAGTGCGCCCTCCTTGTGACACGATGGATGCACCTTATTCATTGTACGATGCATCATGTCACAAGGAATTACAGATATGTCAAGAATCCTGACACATCTGTCGGGGCAAAACCAGTGCATTGCTTGAGTTGTGTCGTAATCATGACGCATTCCCAACAATGCATGGGGTAGGCCTATTCCCATTGCACTGCATTACCTTTACACGTGCTGTGAGGCAGGCGTAAGGTTTTGATGCAGTAGCATCCTAGAAGTGGCACAGTGAAATCTGATAGATTTCACTACGCCACTTCTATGAGTCTTTTTCGGGTGGGAACGCCCAGCCTGAATACATTATACCTGCCGCTGGTATAATGTAGCGCGCACATTGACAAAGTGGTGCATCTGCTTTGATACATCACTTTGTAAATATGGCGCAGCATGGCACATTATTAACGTTGCATGCTTAACCCAGCTGTATCGGTAGTAGGACCTGCCGAGATTTGGCTCCAGGGAGCGGTCGAGTGAGGCTGCCGCAGCAGTCAAGCACATTGGGAGAGTGACGGCGGCCGGGAGTATGCGCCAGAGGTCGGGGCAGTGACGCACTGTCTGGTATGTGTGCTCCGCAGTCTTAGCACACAAGCGGCGAGTAAAAGGGGGCTCCCAACCCCTGATATTACAGGAGAGCTGTTGGGGAAGGGAGCTCGGCCCAGAACGCCCGGAGGTGGAGCTTCCCGCCCGCAGCTACCCGGATGAGAGGTCTGATCAGCTGCAAGTGGCGAGGAGTGCGGAAGCGCACCCCTGGCACTCGGGTGAGACTGCAGAGTGCCTGGTGTCTACCTGTGGTGTATTCTACCCATGGACTGGTGGAAGTGAGTGGGAACGCCAGCTCAAAGCAGACACCATCGCCGTGAGGAGAACTGTCAGTAGTCCTTAGCTGCCTGCCGTGAGGGAAACAGCTTTTCAAAACTACATTTCCCAGCTGCCCTGTATCGGTGCCTGATGCAGCACTGTTGGTCCGCGCCCAGAGGCGCGATAAGAACCTCGCCGGCCTCCCACGCCCAGGCCACGGCCGGGTCGGTCTGCGCCCATCGGAGACTGAGGGAGGCCGGGCTGGGTCACGTTATTGATATTTGTCAATGGACTTGGAGTACACGAGTAGACAAACGTTCAGCTATCAAGGTACTGTTACACTAATCTCCTCTATAGCCTGGTTTTTGTTCCTGTTCCAAGGGAGGACATAATGAGCAAACCTAAGTCTAGAAATGGCCAGGGAGTAGTTCGGACCCTGGATGCATTCCTGCTGAGGGCAGGGTCAGCGCTCATCCATGAAATAGAACTTACAGAGTGTAGACTATCCTTGGAGCCGCAAAATAGCAATAATCGAATTTCACCCACAATCTCTGTTGTTATTGCCCGAGTTCCCCAACTGAGCTTGGAAGCTAATGTATCCCAAAACGACACACTGTACCCAACAACTTCGGTCTCTGAACCGATTGAGATCATTAAAGTTCCTGATATATGTGATAATCTAGATGATCCTGTAAAAACAACCAGGCTAAATTATGTCACACGGTGCCAAAAAGTTGAAGCTGAAACTAATCATATGAATAGTCTTGCAGCACCCTCTAAGAAAAGAAAGGGACACACTGGGAATAAACAAAACTTGCCTCTGCCCAAGCCCAAGCCCTTAAGGCATAGGAATAAACCTTATGAATATAGAGAACATAATCCGACATCTAACCAATCCTGCACTGAAGTGGCTCTTGGGAGGGGGGTGTTCCCAACTGAAGTTGATTTCTGGAAAAAACTAGAAACTACGGTTGCAACTCTTTTAGATCCATTGTTGGAAAGGCTAAACAACATCGAGGTTAGGTTATCGAATTTAGAAAATCTGGTAATAAGCTGTAATCAAAATTTGGCAATATCTGATGGGGCTGAGTGCACTGTTAAGAATAGGACTATAAACAATCATAAATCCTGTGATAGATGTAAAAAACAGAATGATCTACAATGTAGAAGTGTAGCAGGACTAGTATCAAATAGTGTCGAGAATTCTTCTTAGGATAAGAACACAACCCCCACGAACTTCCAGAATACATATGTCGAAAATGTCTCCCATACTGAAAGAGCCCAGAAACCCCAGACCCCGAGTACCACAGAAGGTAGAGTGCCTGATCAAAGAACATCGGGTGGTTCATACACTAATTTACACTTACTACCCGCATAACCTCCTTACACCATAATCCTAGCTAATGTCCCCCCGCTGACATCAGGTGCACCAGAATACTGGTCTGCACTGAGGAATAAGGCTTTATCCTTCCTGAGGGAGAGGACGGGCATCAATGAGGAGTTCTTTGTGGAATTTAAAATGGCACGGCGGATTGGGTGGGTAGGGAAATCCACCATGAAATTTGCAGGCGATTGTATCGTCCTAACATTTAGAACTTAACGTCTAGTTAAGAAAATTCTAGAAAGGACAAATACCTGGTCTGCATGTTCAAAGGGGATTACTGTCCTGCCGCTGGGCTTTTTCTATCAGCCACCTAGACCGCTGTGCTCAGTTGGGGATAGAGAAAGACCTAGATTAGATAGTCAGTATCCTATGCTTCCTCCCTAGTATCATCCAAACCGCTATGAGGCACTGAATGGCTTGGGAGATATTGATTAACAGGCTCCTTATTCGAGAGTTCCTGGGAATATAGATATCATAAACAATGATCCAGAGACAGTTCCTAATTCACCAAATGGCATTAGTGACCATATTCACTTACTCAACCAACAGAATAGCCCTAACTGCCCATTGTATTTTTTTCAGACAGTGATGGGAGGGCCAATAAGGTCACAAACACCATGCTAGTAG
Source organism: Lissotriton helveticus (assembly GCF_964261635.1). Taxonomy (NCBI): domain Eukaryota; kingdom Metazoa; phylum Chordata; class Amphibia; order Caudata; family Salamandridae; genus Lissotriton; species Lissotriton helveticus. The sequence continues at coordinate 550,946,168 of NC_136070.1, forward strand.
CACAATCAATCCTTAATACAGAAGGGGCAGGGGCAGTGGGATATCTTTAAAGTGACTGTCCATTGGGACTTATCTCATGGAACATTGCGGCATTAGATCTAGACTAGAGGATGAGGTTTGGCTACAATATATTAAGGAATTCTATGTCATTTGTACCCAGGAAACATGGGTAGGGAGAAAGTCACTATTGATGGTTTTCACTCATTCAATGTTCAGGCAACCCCATCTATTTCTGGGAGAGCAAAAGGAGGACTAGTGACACTGATTTCTGTTAAATATGGTGCCAGAAAGATAGAGATCATAGCTGACTACCCCTGGTATCAGATGATTAAGCTCGGTAATCTGATTGATGTTCCAATACTTTTGATTAACCTGTATTATAATATTTTTGTTCAGAGCAATTGCAGGATTATTAATATCCTCAAAGAGGAAATTGACATGGCTGTGATTAAAACTTTTGCTCTATGCATAATATGGGTGGGTGACTTTAACTGTACTTTGTGTAAACAAAGTTTACAACCGGTATGTGGGATTCTAGATACTGAAAATGAACCACTCTGCCATTTTAAGCACTCTTCATATGGTGAAGCATTAAATACCATCATTCTTGTAAACGGCGTATGTTTTGTTGACACTCTGATTTGTACGCCACACATACAGTACCCCACATTCTTGGGAGGGTGTAGGGCGAGCACTATCGACTTCATGTTAATATCTAGAAAATGTGTTCACTTGGTAGATAGCTTTGCAGTAGAACCTAAACCTGTCAGTGATCACAATCCCCTTATTGCCAGCCTGTATGTAACAGCTCTTAAGGGTGACAGTGATGACAGTCCATTAATATATAATCCTAATCAAGGGGTGAGACTAAAATGGAGCAAAATAAATTAATCTAAATTTGAGAAAGAGATTATGACATCAAACCTCAGTCAAATTTTGATATGTCTATCTGATGATTCTACCGCTGAGGAGGTCACAGAGTGTTTTTTATAGAATTTGTAAAGATGTGGCCAATAATTTAATATGATCATGAAGAAGAAAGGCTCAGCAAGAAATTAAATGGTTCAATGCAGAGTGCTCTAGAGCGCAAAAAGATCTTAAAAAGGCCTTGCATATAGTCCCCTGTAAAAGGGAACAAATTATTATAGCTAGACAAACCTATAAAGTAGTAACTAGACATAGAAAGGAGGAACTCAGAAAACTTGCTTGGGAAGATCTTGAGAGAGCTAGCACTCTCAAAGATTCTGAGGGCTTCTGGGAAGTTATAAATCGCCCCCTCTTTACAAATGATGTAAGGAGCATTAAATCAACAATAACTGCTGAAGCTTGGGAGACACACTTTTCAAATATATTTAACCCAAAAGGATTACTACTGTATGACCAAAGAGATAAAATAGTAATTACGTTGGAAACTGCTAATCAACTTAGTTCATCTATTTCTCTTGGTGAGGTTGAGGAGGCATTGACAAAAGGCATTCCCTCAAAGGCGGCAGGTCCTGACAGGGTGCCGCTCGATCTGTTTAAAAGTAATCTACAATTATGGGCATCTTTGTTGGTAAAAGTTTTTAAATCAGTAATAGTGGGCCCCATTCCTGGTTTGTGGAAAGAGGCAGTGGTGGTACTGATGGAGCAAGGATTCGCACGTAAAGCGCCTTGCTTGTATTCATGAACCTCAAATAACCCTAATTAATTAATCAACCTGTTTGTCTTATTAATTTGCCCCTTTTCCGACACTTGTGGGTGTCCGAGAGAAGCTTGCCTATGTGTTTACTAATCCTAATACGCTTGCCACCTAAAATGGCTGCTGCTACGTGGGAATTTCTACTGCGCATGCGTCGGTCATACCCATGTGACGTGACGTACTCGCAGTTCTGGAGGGAACCTGTTCGCATCTGCGCATTAGAGCTAAAATGGCTGCTTTGTGTTCTCACATGCGAGAAGCTAGCAGTGCTGCTTTTGCTATGATGTCCGTTCTGCTTAATCACTAAGCTATAGTTTATTATAAAGTAATAGGTGTAGAGTAGAAGTTCATGGTATACAGTGTATTCATTTTTTCCGTGTTCTAAAACAGTTTTTTTCAATTTTTTGGTACTTTACAAAATATGGCCCGTTGTCCCTTGCTGTACTCCATCTTTCTTGAAACTGAGTCTGCGCGAGATCTGCGAGTCTCCAAGGCAGTGACCTTTGAATTGAAGCCAAGGAGCTGACTGACTGAGAAGATGCTCCTGGGAACTTCACCTTACGAACTCCAGAGAATTACAATGTATTTGTAAATAGAACATTCATTGTTTTATGAAATGAAGACATCATGAGAACCTGAAATTCAAGGGGTGTATTTTTAATGCAAATAAGGAGCTCGAGAAAGCTCGAATTTTAGGGAGTGTGATGACCTGTCCTTTTCTTTTGACCAATCGAAATTGGGGATCCTTACACTTGCAACATTTGGAGGGTGGTACACTGACCTGGAAAACAGTATAACTAGCCTAGGTTTAGCTAGGGAAATTGTCCGACTTGTCCAAATAGCTGACCTGTCACTGACCCAACACACTCAATAGCTGACCGAGAACAGAGGTGCTGCGGAGCACTCTGTCAGACAGACTCATAGACCCAATCGGGGATTTGAGAACCTTAAGTGCGGGCGAAGCACTTTGCTGGGGAATTCGATAACCCAATCGGGGTTTTGACTGATAGCTGCAGAGAGGGTGTAGCGCAGGCGTTGCAACCAAACTGTGGGTGCTGGTCTCAACTTTGGTGGTCCTGTTCTGATCCAAATCTAGGTTTCCTGTCCTGGTTTCCATACTGCACCTGATGGCCTACTGGCAACTGCATTCCTTGCGGTTTCTTCTGTCCTTTCAACTGACCCATGGCCAGGGTTGGTCTTCACACCGTTCTAGGTAAATATAAATCTGTGAGGGAAACACACTTGCGTCCTTTTCTGTCCCTTTCCTTAAATCTTGCTAAATTTATAATTGCATATGTTCCTTTCATTCCCCTTCCTTTGTGACAAAGTACTAAAGTCGTGAAAGAGCTTTTATTAGCATGTTCCATTTTTTCCATCCTTTAGGCAATTGCGGAATACTGTTCATGAAATATAGATGTTCCCTTTCTTTACCCTCCTTTAGCCGAAATAAAGTGATTGCTCTGAATTATTAGTGTGTTCCACTTTTTACCTTCACATTAGTTATATGGTTATTCCAATTATCGTCATTCCAATTGAGTTCCTTTTTCTTACCTACGCGTTAACAGTGATTAAACTGTGATTTATAGTATGTTCCTTATTTCCCTGTCCTTTAGAAACACTATATTAAGTCTAATTTCTGAAAGTTTCTTATTAGCATGTTCCCTGTTCTTACCTTCCCTTTAGAGTACTAAATGGTTGGCATCATTTATCTTTTACATGGTTATACGCTTTTCATGATTTTGGTTATCGATAGTTTGCTTGCTGTAAACCTTATGCTTTCAACCCTTGACGAAGAATAGATAAAGGTTTTCAAAACTTTTTGAGTTTGTGGTTATTTTAAAGAGTGCAAACCTTATAAATGTTATAAATGTTATTTTGGCCTGCTTACCTTTTCAGCTAGCTCCCTGATCCATTGTGGTCATAGGTACCAATGACAAGGATTGGTAAGTCAAGGATATAGGAAACAGTATTATTTAATTACTGTAGAGTGTAGGTTACCCGATTAAATGATATGGTAAATTGAATTTATGGGCTCAAGTGTGCGTATGGTAAATTTATAGTCGGGTGACCTGCGCGCCCTATCAGTACCTATATATAAGAAAGGTAGTAGGCATGACCCTGTATGTTACAGGCCCATTTCTTTAATTGATGCAATACGCAAGGTTCTGGGAGGGTAATTCTTGCCCGCCTGTAATCGGGGGCCAATGATACTGGCCTAATGTCCCCTAGCCAATATGGTTTTAAGAAGGGAATGGGGACAAGTGAACAATGTCTTAATCTCTCTTTAATTATGGGTAAGTACATGGACGCCAGGGGAGGCTCAATCCACCTGGCCTTCATGGACTTATCCAGCGCATTTGATACAGTGAGTCAGGGTAAGTTATGGACACTTATGGAAAAAATGGGCTTTGAGGATGCTCTTATCACCCTTCTACGCAGGTTGCATGCGTCAACTACTGTCTCTATTCGTTACAGCTAAGGAGGAGAGATGACTAGGGCTATTGCCTCAACAGAGGCGTGCAACAGGGCTATAACCTGGCTCCTTTTTTATTTCTTTTATATACAAATGGGGTGGAGAATTTTTGTATAGATCAGCATCTGGATTATCCTAGTATAGGTGGGCAGTTGGTCCCTTTATTATCATATGCTGATGAAACGGTTTTGATAGCCTTAACGGCCAATAGCCTTCAAAAAATGTTGATTGCTTTTACTGATTTTGTGACGGGTTTAGACTTGAAAGTAAACTTTAGTAAATCATTCCTCATGGTCATGGTATGTGGCCCCAAGCAGACTAAAACGCAAACATTTGTGGTAAAAGAAATGATCATTGATAAGGTACCCAATTTCACATACCTGGGGAACATTTTTAATAACAAATTAAACTGGGTCCATTTGATTGTAGCCCAGGCCCAACATACTAGTAGAATTGTAGAGGGGATGTTCCGTTTCGCGTCTAAATTGGGACATAAGCCAGTGACAGAAATGTTGATTTGATATAAATCAAAATGCCTCTCAGTTGCAACATATGGGGCAGGAGTATGGGGTCACCAAAAAATCAGCCAGAACAAATTTTAGAAAATAAATTCCTGAAAAGATTACTGATGATCCCCATTAGCTCTTCTACAAAATGTTGTCACTCTGAAGTGGGCTTAGACTATGTCAGAGGTAGAATAATTATTGCCCTATTGATTTTATGGGGAAAGGTATGGACTTCGGACGATTTATTATTCTCAAGAGCAATCATTAAAGACTGCATGAACTTGGAAAAGGCCATGTCTATTCCCTGGCTTTGTTATGTCAGGAACACTTTTCATAGAATCGGCTTGGGACACTACTATGATAATCCTGATGGTATTCAATCTAATATGAAATCAATCATAAAAAATGTATATTGTAATGAAATAAGTACCGCGGATCGGGAAAATGATGCTTTTATCAATGGGTCGCAATTTCATCAGCAATTTTATTTGTCTTTTACTATTCATACACAAGCTTGTTTCATTCTGACCAGGTTTCGTCTTTGCACTTTCCACTTTCTAGTGGCTTTCCCTAAACAATCGAGTTGGTGGGAGAGACTGACTGCCTGTCCTTGTAATAACTTAGCCCAACAAAGTACTATGCACTTTATGCTATTTTGCACATTTTATACAGATATTAGGGCACGCTTTATTAAGCCTCTTTCAACAAAAATTCGCCCTTGTTCGTATCAAGAAGGTTTTAATTATTTACGATCTTTGTCCACTACTGAAATTTGTAGTGCTGTGCTCAACTTCATCAGAACTGTGCTGTCAATTAGGAAAAGATATGAATTGTCACTTGAAAATTAGCTTGATGGAATTTTTTATTTTTATTTATTTATTTCTTTTTTTTTAACAAAAAATGTTTTAAAAATCGAGAATTTTTACATGAACCAACCCCAAATTTTGTTTAGTAGATATAAAAAAAAAGTGTTTTATTGTTTTATGTATGTATGGAATACTTTTATGATTCATGTGAATCGAAAAAAGTCATTTGAACTGAACTGAACATCGCTGTTGTGTCACAAAAAGTGACGCAATAGCAGCATAAAAGTGCTGCAAGGCCTCATAAATAAGGCCTGTTATGTTTATAAAGCTCTTAGGGTAAACTTACCATTTTAACCGCATGCGTGCGGGCGTTATTCCGCTCCCACGCTGAGTTTTTTTAAAACGCACTTTACATGACGAGCTGGGCTCGTCATGAGCGTGCGAGGAGGCTACCTCATGACGAGCCCAGCTCGTCATGAGCGTGGAAGGGGTTAAGGGGCTAAAAATCTCTGCCTTTGTTCAGAGAAGTGGAATTCTGGACTGAAAAGCTACAAAAAACTTTAACTCTTTATGCAATTCATGTAAATTGTGGAGTTTTGCGCTGTTTCTTTAAAAACGTCCAAAGCATTACACTGCACTGACAATGCCCCACTTATCACCTTGCACATGTGAATGCAAATACACACACAAATTACACAAACTAGTCTATAAGCCATGACTAAGGTCTATTCTTCGCAATACAACCTCCTCTTTGAGCACGGGACAGCTCTTCAATCCTCTCATGAAGCCCTGCAAATGAATATGTTTATATATTTCTAACATTTTCTAACATTAATGAATAATTCGTTTTGGCACTAAAATTTGTCATCACCTATGAATAGCTTACTTTCCTTTAAACTTGCCCGATCACCGCCTTACCATCTGGCATGACGATATTAGCAAGGATCATCGTCCCAGCCAGGATGAGGGAAGTGCTTTGCGTAATCCGCCGGCCAAGGTAACTCAAGGAAATGGTGGCAATGAACTTTGCAGGGAAATCCACAGCTCCGAAGATGACTTGTAAGAGGTAAACATTGTCACCAAAGCTCTGTAAGTCCAAGGTCAGGCCGTAGTAGGCGAAAGTGGTTGAGAACCTATGTGGGGAGATACAAAAGGGGGAAATATTAGTGCCTTGAGTGTCTTGAATTACACCTAACTACAAGCTGTTACGACATTCAATTTCAATTACTGGCTTTTCTGTTACAGATCATTCTCATCAGGTGAGTTAGTTCAATTGAGTCACTGAAAGCAACCAAGCCTATAGCCACGGCGTCATTAGGCTGAAGCCATTGACTGGAGACATGGTGCACTTAAAACAGGGAGGGATATGCAGTGGAATAACGAGCTGATGTGCCGCCCGTGGCGGTCACTGCATTTTTCGGCCAGAGGTCTCATGAATGGAGGGCAGGCTTGCTGGTGAGTCCCTGAAAGTCTGTAATGCCACGGTCGAAGGTAAGGGGGTAGGCCGCTGCCCCCAAAACTCATGGCGCCTGGGGCAGAACTCCCCCCCTTGATACCCCACTGGGGATATGGCAATTCAAGGAGTAGCAGACTCTTCAATATTTAGTGAGGTTTGTTGGAGAAGTCCATATAATTAAAATGGCATTGCGAAGGTGGGCAGTGTGCCACCTTGCAGAGAATTGATTTGAGAGTACCCTGGTCAGTGGAACTGGCTGCTGGATTGAAAAAGGGGGAAAAAAAAATGAATGACAATCATGTGAGGTTACAAGAATGCAACCATATAACACCATGAGACCAGCACATTATACTCCACTCCTAATCTTCTCTCTTATAGGTTACTGTAATTTAGTACTTTGGATCCAGGTATGAGCACTAAGGCTACCATTTCCAAAGTAGATTAGCTTAAATGGACCCCATGATTAAAGCATTGAGTCCTTGGTGAGACAGTCGTATAGGGGATCATAGTCAATAGTATACACAGAAGGATAGGAGGTGAGGCCCCAGTGGGGCTAGAAGAAGGGCAGAGGCAGAGATTAACATTGTGGTCAGTGTAATATATGCTTCCTATTCCACATCCACAACCTGTGCGAGTGGGGAATGATAATATTAGGTGTGAGAGTGTGTTTTTGTGTGTTTGTAGGTTTTGCATTTGTGTGGGCACATAGGTGTGTGTCTGTGTGTGTTGGCGAGGCATGAGTAAGGGCATGGACCCACTGCTAATTATGGCAGTTTTCAAGAAGCCAGGGTCAGAATAATTCTTAACTTGGACTCCGACTGGGTTTCAGTTCTGCCCCAGGTCCACACCTCTTTCATCCACTGGCTGAGCCTTATAGGCCTTTTTGTGTGTCCCTTGGTTTTATGATAGCACAGGTGTTTTATCACCCTCACTGGCATAATAATTGTAGGACGGTGGAGTATTATGTGATGAGGCTGGCTAGGCTTCACCATGTAATACTCTCACAAACACCAAAGAGGGTCCTTGAATTCACAATAATACATCCTTAGCTCAGTCTAGGTGAGGTCAAAGCCGAATTTGAGCATTTACACTTCTCCTGCAATCTGCAATGGTTTACTTGGGTAACTCAGGGTGACACCAACAGTGTTTCGAGACCTGGTGACACCTTTTACTCCCATGCCCTGGGTACCACTGGTACCATATACTAGGTAGTTATAAGGAGGTTAAAGTCCTTTGCCAATTGGGGTTACATTTTAAAAGATCATTGAAGCGTTATTGTTATAACTATGGTTTTACCATACATGTAACCTGCATTCTAATTGCAAATCTATGTATGTTAAAAAGTGGTGCACTTGTTTCAAATATCTGGCAGTTCTCACTTCATTCTCTTAAATCTTTAATTTGTGTCCAGTGACTTTCATATCACCTTCCGCACCTACTTTGTATTCCTCCTTGTTTCCCGCTCTATTTCCCCTTCTATTCTAGTGTTCCCTCGAGTGTCCTACTATTCTGCCAAGAATTTTCAACCAAACATTGTGACTTGTGCTTCCATGTAACTGGCAACTCCCTCCTCCACATTTGACATTCCCATCATGGACCAACGCATCTGTTATTTAAACTATGCTCCATTGAAAAGAACCTTATACTTCATTCAAAATTGACACATTCGTTTGTAAAACAAATTCTTTGTGCAACTACTTACCTGAAGATGCTTAGTGGTTTCTGAATATTTTTCTGTTAAATGACAGACTAAAATCTCACCTCTTTTCAGATGAGAGGGATCATGTCAGCATATAGCTTGGAAGTCTTTGGATAGTAAGACTCTTTAGAGGGTATTATGATGATGATGATGATGATTATGTAAATCAATGTCTAGGCCAATCAATCAACCCATTCCCCTTCTATCTTTTCAGTGTGGCAATTACCTAATGGGCAGAACGGTTGGGTGAAATATGAACCACTGTCAACTTCTCCCCAAATTGAAATCAAATTAACAGGTGCAACCATTCTCAGGAGACAAGTGTGAGACAGCCTTGAAAAGAGATACAAGAAATGTAAAGTTTCCAGATACTGAGCTAGTCATTTGTAAATCCTCGCTTGGAAGTGCAAACATAAGAGTGGGGATGTATACGTCAGAAGCAGGAGACCAGAACAGGCTATATATATAACAGCCACAATACGAAAAGCAAAAAGCAGTAGAAAATCAAAATAGCATCAGCTACTACGATAATTTCAAAGTCGTTTTGTGAAATTCCACACACCTTAGGAGAGTACCACTCCATACTGCCTCTGCAATGGTGAACAGGAAATGCAGGTACCTCTACCTGTAAAAATTCAAAGTTGCATAGCTATTGTATCCATGTCTTAGTTCTGTCATGAAAGGAAGGATTGTGGATGAGCAAGGAAAATATAAATGAAGTACCAGATTGATATCATATCTCTAGAGCTAAAGTTAACCTGGCAGGTAGTGGAGGATAGGGAAGATATTATATCTGTAGCTAACAGCTACATCATCTCAATCCCTAAATACAGACACAGATACAGACCAATGCTGCCTGCTCTAACTCCTAGATCTATCAGAGGCCTTTGACACAGTCAATCACACGTTTCTTTAGATATCCTCAAAAAAAAGGATCAGAGCAGAAGGGTGGGCCTTTGTTTGTTCACATCTTTTTTACAAAACCACTCACAACAAATAAAAATAAGCAGTCTGACCTCAGATATAATGCCAATCAACTAGGGTGTCCCCCAAGGCTCTGTCCTCTCACCTACACTGTTCAATATCTACATGGAGCCTCTCACCTTTATTCTCAACCAAGCCAGCATCCCCTTTCACCTATATGCAGAGGACACCCAGCTATATTTTATTTTATAAGCTTTTATAGCGCGCTCCATTACCACGGGGTATCCTGGCGCGGTGAGTAATTCAGCCTCAAGAGTGGAGCACATCTGTTATAGTGGGGCGTTAAAAAGATGGGTCTTAAGATCTTTTTTGAAGACAGTGATGGTTGGAGAGGCTCTGAGGTGAAGGGGGAGGGCATTCCAAACATAAGCTGCCTTAACAGAGATAGATTGGCCTCCCAATCGAGCATATTTGGAAATCTCCTCACTAGATGACATACACAGACTAAACGCCACCCTCAAAGAAATAAAATATTGGCTATCTGGCACCCACCTAAAACTTAACCAAGCTAAGACAGAAATTCTACTCATATCAAAGTCAGAGTAATCCCCTCAAATACGGGAATGGCTAAACTCCATAGATGTACTTAACTGCAAAGCTACCCTTGCCAACTCTGTCAAATCTCTAGGTATCGCATCAGGCACTAAATTGTACACAAAAGGCCATATAAAGAACAGTGCCAAAACTGCCTTCTATAACCTGAAACTTCTGAACAAAATCTAATCCTACCTACCGCAGAACGACCTCAAACCTGCCACACAAGAAATGGCACAACGAAGGCTAGTCTACAGGAACGCAACTCTCACAGGAACTGCAAAATCACACCTTGCACTGCTCAGAATTACTCTCAATACAGCAGTCAGAATGGCCATAGGAACCAAAAAATATGATCATATTCCTCCGCAGAGAGAACTGAAATGGCTCCCAATTGAAGCTTGCTGTAGCTTCAAAACTGCCTGTCTAACTCACAAAGCCCTCCATACCAGGAAACCAGCTTACCCTGTCTTTAAGTAAAAAAAAGTAGAACATTCAAGAAACCTAGAAAGCTCAAAAACCTTACTCCTTATCCCTCCCAAAATCAACAAACAAAAAACCCTAGTTAGCTCCTTTTCGAGCAATGCCCCTAAAATCTGGAACTCCATTCCAGTACATATCAGGCCCAACCCCTCCTTCTTGAGCTTCAATAGACAACTAGAGGATATCCTCATCAACAGACACCTGAACTCGCAGGATGACAATCAACTGTCAAGACATGCCCTCAACCACTGTCTCTCTGTAAAACTGCCCTACAACCCCTCCTCTCCCTTGTCCTATTTTGATTTTATCCATTGATTCGCTATTTGAATTGAACATGCACTGATGTAAAGCGTTCTGATAACCTTGGGTTTTGCCAGAGCTATATAAAACTACGTAAATAAACTCAACATGGGAATGTGTCTCTGAAAATCAAATAATGAAAGTTCTACACCAATTAGGCACCCACATTTTCAGTGCTGAATTTATTGTCACTGGAGACCTTAACATAAATTGAACCCAAAACGCTGATGCTAAAGACTAGTATTAAACAATATTTTTATTTGGACATTTGAAAGAGCCCTGTTCTGCAGCAATGGAAAGGCAGTCTGGGAATCCTCTTCTTCAACATTTAACATTATCTTGGTTTAAGAGGTCTGGATGGAGGTTTCAAGAGGGAAAGCCTCATTGGATGTGTACAAATATTAACTTACCAAAATGCAGTACTTTCTTACCTCTTTCTTCTTGTTCATATGTTTCTGAGTTTGAAATTAATTATAGGCTGCAGAGTGATCATTTGCCCTTTGTTTTTAAAGTTAGCTGTTTCAGCACCAATCAATAACTGTCATTTAATTAACTTTAGGTTTACACCAAATGAAGAGAATCAAATGGTTGACAGGCACAGGGCCACATTTAGTTAGCAGGAGAAAAGAGAGAAACATTAATGTATGTTTAGGCCAGTATAATGTTGCTAAAGTCTAGGAGGAAGTGTTAACCTCATTAATAAAGTGTTATTTCCGTAAACCAAAGAAACGACTCCAGATGTAAGTCATCAAGGTATGGTACTTACATGTTTTTCTGAAGCTTTAAGGAACCAAACAAGTACCCTCAGAAAGGCTGTAAGATAACTGAACGTTATTTGTGGGGTTTTTGCCAGAGCAGCAGCAGCAGCTCACCTGGAGGAACATTGCACCATCTCGCCACCTGGACCATCTCGGCGGCTGGAGACTACAGCTCCCAGCGGGCTTTGCGTGCACTTCCGGTCCCCGTTGACAGCGCGCCCGGAGGCGCTTCAAAAGCGGGCCAGCCCCTCGACGGAGCGGGGGTTTTTGCCAGAGCAGCAGCAGCAGCTCACCTGGAGGAACATTGCACCATCTCGCCACCTGGACACGCAGCCTCACGCCCCTGGGTCCGGGAACGCTGTTGGTCTCGCCGCCATCACCATCTCGGCGGCTGGAGACTACAGCTCCCAGCGGGCTTTGCGTGCACTTCCGGTCCCCGTTGACAGCGCGCCCGGAGGCGCTTCAAAAGCGGGCCAGCCCCTCGACGGAGCGGGGGTTTTTGCCAGAGCAGCAGCAGCAGCTCACCTGGAGGAACATTGCACCATCTCGCCACCTGGACACGCAGCCTCACGCCCCTGGGTCCGGGAACGCTGTTGGTCTCGCCGCCATCACCATCTCGGCGGCTGGAGACTACAGCTCCCAGCGGGCTTTGCGTGCACTTCCGGTCCCCGTTGACAGCGCGCCCGGAGGCGCTTCAAAAGCGGGCCAGCCCCTCGACGGAGCGGGGGTTTTTGCCAGAGCAGCAGCAGCAGCTCACCTGGAGGAACATTGCACCATCTCGCCACCTGGACACGCAGCCTCACGCCCCTGGGTCCGGGAACGCTGTTGGTCTCGCCGCCATCACCATCTCGGCGGCTGGAGACTACAGCTCCCAGCGGGCTTTGCGTGCACTTCCGGTCCCCGTTGACAGCGCGCCCGGAGGCGCTTCAAAAGCGGGCCAGCCCCTCGACGGAGCGGGGGTTTTTGCCAGAGCAGCAGCAGCAGCTCACCTGGAGGAACATTGCACCATCTCGCCACCTGGACACGCAGCCTCACGCCCCTGGGTCCGGGAACGCTGTTGGTCTCGCCGCCATCACCATCTCGGCGGCTGGAGACTACAGCTCCCAGCGGGCTTTGCGTGCACTTCCGGTCCCCGTTGACAGCGCGCCCGGAGGCGCTTCAAAAGCGGGCCAGCCCCTCCGCGTCGCGGACGCGCGCGGACGCCGGGCGGAGCCCGGGCAGAGGGCGGGCCGTCTGTGGCCGTCAGGGGCCGAGGGAGGCCGGGCTGGGCCACGTCCCTTTCCACGACGACGCACGCCTGGTGCCTATTGCTCTCCTGTTGCCCAAATCATGTCTACACGATCTGGTAAGCCTCTCAGGGGTGAGATTGAAAGGGGACTTAATGCCGCGAGCCCCGTGATAGGGTCAATGGACCGCTTCATTACCAGGGTGGCGGCGGTGATTGAAAAGGAGATTGCCATCTCTGAGCGGCGTCTATCTGAGGTATATCTCCCCGCAAGTCGCTCATTATTGGGGATAGACGCCCAGCCGCTCACACCATCCACTACACGGGTTCAAGGAGGTACCTCCCCCAGTATGGACAGTGCTCCCTTGGAACCCCTTTATCGGTCTGGTATTGAGCAAAACATTGACAGATTGGAATTCCAGGCTGCTCCTCCTTCTATAGACACTCTGGAAGATGATGGCCGTAGTAATTGCTCCGCATCACTACCACTTATTCTGTTAAGTGATGCTACTGGAGACCTAGAGTCCCCTAATTCCCTTGTATGTACCTCAGCTGTATCTGATGGAAAGCTGGTTGGGGCATCTTCTATTAGCGTGTCTTGTTATACTCGGCAGGAGTTTCCCCTCGTAGGTAAAAAATCACGTAAACGCAAGAAGGGTAAGCTAGTGAGACAGGCCGCCCTCTACCAAAGAGTAAGGAAGTCTCCTGTGCCAAATCCAAGTATTACAAGGGGTACCCCTATCCAGAACGAAACTGATACAGAAGGGGACATACTGATCTCTCCAAAGGGCCCTCATTCAACTAAAGTCCCAAAGCGAGCTGACTTGGTAGTGGTAGAAAATATTCTGGAGAAGGTTTATACCCTCTTGAAACCATTAATATCTCAAGTGAAGGGTCTAGGGGAGAGGATCGATAAATTAGAGCAGTCAACTCTGGATGGGTTACATTCACTCAAGACAACAATTAAACTAGCAACCAGAGTGACTGTAAATAAGGATGTGGGTGCAAAAGGGAATGAGTTGTTAGCGCAGAAAGGCCCTGAGCCCCAAATAACCCAAAATAAAGCTGCTCTTAATAATCGAGTAATTCCAGCTCCGAAACCCCCTCCGATTTTGAATCCAGGGCCAAGCGATAAGGGACTTCCAACAAATAAAGAGCCAGAGAAAAATCAGGCAAAACCAGATTCCCAAAAAAATCAACAGACATCTAAGGACAAAAAGGCGGTTCAACAAAAATTAGTAGCTAGTAGTAAACCCAGTGGCCCAACGACTAGGAAAGCTTCCAGGCCTGCAACACAAAGTCCTGCCCCAACAATCTTTTCACAGGCCCCCAGTATCCGCCCTCGACGGATTCCCCCAATTAATCTCCCACCTGACTGTCAACCATTTGTTGCAGTCATGGTTAATGTGCCTCCTCTAAAGGATGGCCAGTTGGAAAACCATCAATCACTTAAGAATAAGTGTATACACTGGCTGAAGGCAAATAAACCAATCCCCCCGGGTATGGACGGTATTATCTTAAGTGTCCGTAGAGTGGGATGGGTGGGGCAAGGGAAAAAAATGCTGGAAGGGGACTGTGTTATTATAAATTTCCAAGATTATAGAATGGTGCCATCCATTTGTACTCCTATTATAAATATGGGGGCCCCGGGGGTGAAACTGGTAGACCTCACGTATTTCTACCCTAGGCATCTTGTGAGCCCTATTGGAGGAAGTGGAAGTTCTCTCAATTCGGGCCAAAACTGGGCCGGGGTTGTAGGAGGCGACAGGGAGAACTATATGCGGGCAAATGGCCCCTGTTGACTGGAACCAGTGAGGAGAGCAGAACGAGAGGAAGTATCATCCGCCCATACAAACCCTGTAAGTGAAATAGGAGGGTCTACAATAACTCCACAAGATCCTTGCTCTCCTCGGTTATATAGAGGGAGCCCCAGGGATAGGGGCCTTCAAGCGTCCTGCGACTTTCCACCTGTGACGGACCTAGTCTTTAAGGTTTTCAGCTGGAACATCGCAGGGATTGCTGGAAAATTGGCGCTCCCAGATTTTACTGCATGGGTCGACAAGCACTCCTTGTGTCTATTTCAGGAAACTTGGAGCTTGATACCGGTCCATAGGGTGGGCTTTTCCTCATACTCCTCTCCTGCGCGGGCCTCAGAATCCGGGAGAGGCCGCCCAGCTGGCGGCCTTCTTATTTGGGTCGCGGCATCTTTAGACTGTAGAGTGGTGGACTATCCCACAGGCTCCCCGGACATACAAAATATTACCCTTATAGACCGAAGGGGAAGAATTGTTTTAAACATCTTTAATGTGTATGCCCGGGGTACAAAGGGTGGGAGAAAGTCTCCAGTGATAGCTCTTCTTGAGACCCTGCTAAATAACACCCCCAATAAGACCCGCACCCTGGTTGTTGGTGATTTGAACTGCACGTTCGAGCCTTTGGGCTCGGATGTTTCCCTCGACCAGGATGAGGAGGATGCCAGGTGGGGAATACCGGCTCTGGACATCGTACCGATCAAAAAGTGGACAGAAGTGGCGCTCCAAATTTACTCCCTTACTCTCGAATTTAATTTAAGGGCAGCGAATGGGAGGACTTCCTTGGATAGGGGGGGTGCACATACCTACAACAGACCAGGGCACACCTCTAGGCTGGATTATGTCCTAATAGATGTGTGCTTGTGGCCTTATGTGAAGGACATGCAGGTGGTCCCCTCGACGGAGAGTGATCACAACCCTCTCTCCCTAGAAATGGAGCACTGGTGGCAACCCCAATGGAAGGCCAACATTAAAGAGGCGCTCGTACCACTAGATGAATCAGAAGTCTCCCCATGTGGCAGAAGAATTAAATGGGCGAAACTGGTCCTATCCGAGGCGAAGGTTGGGGAAATTCAATCCCACTTAAACCGCGCGGTAACATCTTTGGAATCTTCGCTAGAAGGGGTTGGTAAAGTGAGTGGGTTGTTTCTGTCTCTGGTTGAAGACCTAACCAATGTCTTTACCCTGTCCTCTAATAAGCCGGGCACTACAGGAATTAAAAAGAAAGTTTATGAGGGGTGGTATACCCAAGCCTGCAGGACCCATAAGACAAAGCTAGTTGAGGCAGTCAAATCTAAATCCCAAAGTGTGATCCATGAGGCTAGGAAGGCTTATAAAAAGATCCTTAATTCGGCTAGAAGGGAGTGGGAAGAAAAATACTGGGAGGACCTACTCCAGGCTAGCAAAATCAGGGATTCCGGTGTGTTCTGGAATCTCATAAGGAAACGGACCAAATCCGATGCAGTCATGAGACCCTGCAGCATTCCACCTCAAAGTTGGGCAAAACACTTTGGGTCTTTATACCTCCCACCAGACGGGGAACTGTCTGTGGGGACGGATCTCACGCTAGCTATTGAACCTCATGCCTATGACCTTTTCACTCCTTCAGAGATTGAGGGGGCAATAGGCTGGGTGGCACCACGCAAGGCACCGGGCCCGGATGGCCTTCCGGGTGATCTGATGAGGGCTTACCCAAGGGAATGGGGAAGGATTATAGCTGCTCTACTAAATGACATTATGAGAGGAGGAGTAGTACCAGAATCCTGGAAAGGGGCGATGGTAGTCCCCATCTACAAAAAAGGTTGCAGGGAAACCCCGGGAAACTATCGACCTATAAGTCTGATAGACTCCACCCAAAAGATAGCTGGTAAAGCTATCCTAGGTAGGATCCTCCATTGGGTGGAGGAGAACAAAATCCTATCAGACTTTCAGGCAGGTTTCAGGGCTGGTATGGGGACTATAGAGCAGGTGTTCAGGTTGTCCCTCTTGGGGTGGAAGGTGGTGGAACTGGGCGGGGGCAGTCTTTACTTAGCCTTTATAGACTTGAAGACTGCCTTCGATCTAGTTCCCCGGGAAGAGCTTTGGAGGGTCCTTTTTGAGATGGGGTTACCACCTTACATCTTGTCCCTTCTTATAAGCCTTCATGCCCACACTTTTGCACAGGTCCGTTGGGGTAATAACGGAGAACTAACGGAAAAAATACCAGTGTCTAGGGGCGTAAGACAGGGCTGCGTCTTGGCGCCCACCCTATTCTCGTTATATCTGAATGGGGTGGTAAAACATCTCCTACAAGAACCAGCTGACGCTCCCTGTCTTGGAGGTGTCCGCATCCCAACCCTGCTTTTTGCGGACGACACGCTCCTGATCTCTAAGACCCCACAAGGACTACAGAAACTTCTAACACGATTCCAGGAGTTCTGTGCTGCAAAAGGTCTTACAATAAATGTGGACAAAACCAAATACCTAGTTCTCAATCCACCTAAAAAACTGGGCTGCTCACCTACACTTAACTCTATTCCCCTGGAGAAAGTAGCCGAATTTGACTACCTTGGCATTCGGATTACGGACAGGATGACATGGGCAAACCACATTGAAAAAATGGTCCTTAACCACCGGAGAGTAGGAGGAGCTCTCATGAGGGAATATAGGGCCTCAACTAGGAGATCGCTAACCCCAGTACTTGACATTTACAAGGCCAAAGTAGCTACTTCAGCCTTGTATGGGGCAGAACTGTGGGGTCATTGCCGCCTGGATGCCCTAGCTACTGCTGAGAGCAAGCTATTAAAATCCTTCATTGCTCTCCCCCTGAGCACACCATCAGTACCTGTGAGGATGGACACGGGATGTAAAAATATTAAAGACCAGGCCCAGCTTCGCCCGCTCCTGTTGTGGACACGGATCTGGAGGTGCGAAGAACTAAAATCCTATGCTGATGCACTGAGGGACATAATGAGCCAAGGGGGTTGGGCCAAAATTAAATGGTTAAGGGACACCAAAAAGTTGTTGGAGAACATAGGCCTAGGGGATTGTTGGCCATCCCGTTCAGCCCCCCCAAAAGAAGTTGTCAAGGCGCTTTTTTGGAATTGGATTGCTGAGCGCCTAATCGCCAGCCCAAATCACTGCAAGTCCACCGCCACCTTTTTACAAATTAAAGACAACGTGGCCTTTGAACCTTATTTGGACTTGATTACTCTCCCCTTTGATCGGGCCCTTTATTTTAAATTTAGAGTTGGTTCACTCCCGTTGGGTGCCCTGGTGTCGAAATGGGCAACAGCGGACCGCACTTCTCCCAACTGTGCATGTTGCCATACTAGGATAGAATCTATTGTGCACGTTCTATTTGAGTGCCCGGATTACGCAAGGCCTAGGAGCTTTTGGCTGAAACCACTCTGCCGTAACATGGGCACACGCAGTTACTTAGTAGCCTTGCGTATCCTAAGCACGGACACTTCCCCCTCAATAGTCTGTGGAATAGCTAAATTTTTAAAGCAGTTTTGGCATATTCGATGTAAGAGACTGTCAGTAGCTGTTTAATTCTTGTTTTAGCTAATTTATTAACGGATTTATACCCTTTTATCACTCTTAAACATTCTAAATACTTTTTACTGACTTCTTATGGCATAAACTTTTTTGTATACTGTATTGATTGTATTATGTATGTGCTTATAAGATATCTCTGAGTATCGAATAAAAGCTTATGACTGACTGACTGACACAATGCACATCCGGTAAAAATCTAAGAAAACCATACAAATGGATAAACTATAACTCTAATCAAGAAGTCACAATAATGCAGTGGCTGCAGCTACATAGGATCAATAAGATGAATGATGCAGAAATGTTCTGGCTCCTGATTGAAGGAACATATAAAAGGGAGCAGTGTCACTTAAGCCGTGTGGGAGAAGCTTGTCAGTTTACTTTTTCATGCTAATTTTCCTGCCATTTTCACCTCAATTAGCACTTATAAGACAGCTCTGGAGCCATTGACGAGTCATGATAGAGTCATTGAAAAAAACTGCTGGCTGTCGATCTGATGGGGCTCCTGGAACTCAGACCCTTTAGTATTATTTAGAGAAAATTCGCTGTACTGAACAATGGTGGCTTTGTCCCTTCTTCAATTAATATTTAAATCCAGTTTATAAACAAGGGTTTCCAGAGTACCCTTGATCTGCAAATTAATCCTACTCTCGGGCAACGATGCCAAATATAATGCCACAACCATGTTGTTGGCGTTTGAAACATGGGGTTAAGAAACCAATCTTCTATTGTGGTCTCAGACTGTCTTCCAGTACATATGTGGCACATGTGATACCTGCACTGTTGATAATTATTCACAAATGTCACTTAGATCATCATAATTTATTGCATGCTTGTTTTATAGACATCAGAGAATCTGATTGGTGGAGCTGTACACTCTCTATTATAAAGCAAGTTGGCCGCATAGTACATACCTTTAAATTACTGTAGTTGATTAGGCTGTTGTACCAAGACACCTTGGCATAGAATAAGATAAGTTACAATTGAAATGAAACAGGAGGCATACTGTCTTTCAGACCAATGGATAACCAGAGAGAAACCAGGATCGTGCCCTACAGTGATGGGATGGGCAAAGTATTTTAAAAAGGCATTACGGAGATGGCAGTTCTGTAAGACAAGATTATTGTAAGACTTGAATGCTTGGAGAGTGATCTTGAACATGATAGTGTGACTGATAAGTCACATGTTCTTATTTTCGGTCATAGAACCAGGAAAACGGTTTATGAGGGAAATAAAATTGAAAAAGCTGCTTCCTATACAGCTTGAGTTTGGTTTCATGAACATTGAGGCTAATATCATTATCTGGTTTCTTTGAAGCTTGAAGTATGACCCTCATTAAAACTGATACTAAATCTAATTATGCAGAAAGAACAACTGATGGACAGAATGCAGAACAATGTCATACATTCACCCCAATACAGAGATCTGGGCCTAAATCCATCGTTTTTTTTGCTACCCAATGCCATTCCAGTTTGAACCCAACCATATGCAAATCAGTCTCGACCCTGCGCCCAATGGGAACAGTCCAGCACGAACTGCCAGGCCAGGTCAGGTCCTGACTGGACTGGAAACAAGCATTCTAGGACCGGTTTTGGGGTATCACCCGTCATCAGACAGGATAGCTTGACTCCAGTGGCATGGAGTGCACGGGAATCACGTCTGGGCATACCCGTCCCACTCGGGGGGTGACAAATGCAAAAAGAACAATTGATGGACAGACTGCAGAACAATGTCATACATTCACTCCACTACAGAGATCTGGGCTTAAAACCATCATTTTTTTGCTCCGCATGCCATTCCAGTTTGAACCCAGCCATATGCAAATCAGTCTTGCCACTGCGCCAAATGGGACAGTCCAGCCCGAACTGCAAAGATGTTGCCCTTCTTAGTATATGTTAGTGAAGCTTAGCCAAGGTAGGATTTCAAGACATGTTGATCGTGACTGTATAATTTATTTAGAATTGAGTTTTTTCTGTCTTGCTTCACTGTCTCAGCAAACATAAGGTTAATTTGTCTCATGACAGGAGGTCGTAGTGGGGGGGCATAGCTTGATGCTATTGAACATGTTGGCGTGGGGCTAGAGCTACGATGCAGGAGGCATTGCTTAATTGTTTTTGGACAGCTATTGACTCATGATGACAACTGGAAATACCAGGACATGTTAATTGAAAATTCATGGAAATGCCGGTAAAATGTTTTTTTACAGCTTAAATATTGCCTTGATAGCAATATTTTATGGCAGACTTTCTCTTCGGAGTGGCAGCCATTTTAGGTCACAGTATGCAGTAGTATTATTAAGGCCCACTATGAAATTACTGGACTGATTAGTGCTTATAGGCATTCTTTCAGTAGTATGAATTTTATAGGTTTACCATTTTGTTTCTCATTAATATGATGCTCTTATGAACCTCTTTCTTAGTTTTGAGAGTTACTAAATGCTTAGAAACAAGCCGCCAATAAGTGAAATATGATGTCTGAACAAAATTAATTTATTATGGCCTGAGATAGTTGATGCAAATCTGTAATTGCTTAAATGTGATGGATGGAATGATGCATTTTTTAAACTCTATCAGCCACATGCATCAAGCTAAAAACCAGTCGCAATCCCAAATTGAGATTCCTTAAATGCAATGCACCAAAGTAAAAAAATTAGCGATTTCGCTAGTAGGAGTAGCAAATTACCGTGAAGTTGAACTTCATGGTAATTTGCAAAAACTTTGAAAAATGAACTTTTGTGCATTTTTCAAAGTTTCATGTTGCGCACACACATGCCCTTAGGGCATGTGTGTGCGCAACATATGTGCACAGATCAATTTCAGGGGTGCAACAGGGTGTCCTTTTGACACCCTGGCACCCTTAAAATTGCATTCTCAATTTACGATTCTCTAATTGAGAATCGTAAATTGAGAATGTCTTCCCATTCATTCCTATGGGCCAAGAGGCCCATAGGAATGAATGGGGAGGTATTCCTTAATTGCGATTCGCAATTAAGGAATGTTTAGAAATCGTTCTTTTTTAAACGATTTCTACATACATAGGCTTTTGCGATTCCTTAAAAATCGCAATTAAGGAATCGCAAAAGCCAACATTGATGCATGTGGCTGTATTTCTCTTATAGGAGTAAGCCATGGCAACAGAGAAACCTGCAGATTATGTTGTGCTCCTGCAGTTTCAATAAGACTATGTGTGGGAAATAAGAAAAATACCCAATTTACTAAACAGTAAATTAAGATGTTTTGTCAAAACAAATTGTATCTAATGTTCTAAAATTGGTATTGATCCCTGTATGATTGCTAATCCTAAAATGGACACCTCTGTATCAAATTTAATTACACCGGGTGTCTTTGCTCATAAAAATGTGTCCATGAAGTGTCAACTGTTGTTGCTGCAGCTTCTCATAAGAGAGCAAAAAAGGACCCCCCCCATATACTACTAAGTCAATGGCTGATTTAACTTTAGAGATTGCATTGGAAGAAATAAGAGCACTGAAATCACATATGAGGGAACACATAAAAGATTGGATCGAATTGAGGATAAGTTGACTTTGATGGTAAACAGAGATTCCAAAGTGGAAATAATGGTTCATCGATACTGAAGATATGACAAACAGAATCTCCAAAACAGGTGGAAATTAGAGAGCTCAAAGCAAACACTGAAGACCTTGAAAACAGGAATAAGCAAAATAACCTATGAATGTATATACTCCTTGAAGATTCTGAAGGTAGAGACCTAACAACCTTTTTAAAGTCGTCGTTTTCTTTGGGCAGATCAAACCTCTCATTGCTTAATTAGGGCTGTGTGAAATTCACGTAATTTTCTTTCATGTGCATACACTAACTTTTGTCACAATTTGTGTGAAATTATACATAATGATGTGGAGTGCAAATACATCAAACAGGACTAGATGTTAGCACAAAAATTGCAACCTCACATCAATTGTTAACCTGAAGTCGCGTTTCAAGTTAAAAAAATAGTACAAAAAACATAAGCACTGCAAACATCAGCACAAATTCTTTTATTACCATGCATTTGCAGTACATTTTCACCATGAATGAGACATTGATGACACATTTTTATTGCGAATAGCTCATAACTAATTTCGGTAATTTTGAGTAACAAGCATAATGGCCTACTGTTTCTATACAGAGAGCACACAGTATGGAAGGAATCAGAACATTCTTCTACAGCTTCAAATCCTAGGACCATTTTTGTTCTGTTTTTGAAGGTTACTGATCTATTAAAGCTGATATCTGTGTTTAAAGAAAGGATCTTTAAACTACTTTGAGAGAATTACATGCATATTATGGGTTGATAAATTTTGTTCATTCAAGGTACAAATATGGGCAAAACACTGCCATATTTTGACCCTTCCAAGTTAAACCTTATATATCTAAAAAAAAGATGATACCAACACTTCAAAATGTTCTTCTAAATGAAATGTATTTCTTTATGATGTAATGTTTGTGGTTACATAACTGTACCTGGTAAGGGCATTTAGGTATATTTTGTTGTGATGAGGCTTATTTGTTTGATGTTTTTAATGTTCTCTCTTCTTTATATTTTTCATTTTTTGTTTCTTTTTTAGGTATGTGTATCGCATATTATATTCATAATGTGACGTGAGCTTCTTAATTTAATTGTGGTGCGTACATATTAGGATAGTCATCGATATCAATGTCATCCTATGGTGTTCATTTTCTCATATCTTTTTTAAACTACTTGCGTAAAAATGATTTTGGCTCTCTTCCTTTGGATGATTATTTAAAATCTATTCTTTTTTCTTGCTTTTATGCTGTCTTTTATTTCCATGTTATTCCTTTCCCAACGTGCCTTTATGCTTTGAGATATTGTCTCTTTGTGTTCGCTTTGTTCGCCCTAAGTTGTCAGGGTATGCCTAGACGTGGATCCCCTTGCTCACTTTGCCACTGGATTCAAGCAAGCCTGGCTGATGAGGGCTGTTAGCCCCAAACCAATCCCAGGATATTTGATTCTGGTCCAGTGAAGACACGGCTTGGCAGTTCGGGCTGGACTGTTCCCATGATGCAGAGGGTCAAGACTGATTTGCATATAGCTGTGTCTAAACTGGGGTGGCGAAGTGAGCTAAAGAATGATGATGGATTCAACCCAGATCTGTGACTGGGGTTGAGTGTCTGAAAAGTATCAACACTCCGTCCATCGTCTCTTTGTGTTTGCTTTGCTTGCCCTGAGTTGGCAGGGTATGCCCAGACGTGGGTCCCTTGCTCACTTTGCCACTGGAGTCAAGCTAGCCTGAGGGATGAGGGCTGTTAGCCCAAAACCGGTCCCAGAATGTTTGTTTCCAGTCCAGTGAAGACATGGCTTGGCAGTTCGGGCTGAACTGTTCCCATGAGGCACAGGGTCAAGGCTGATTTGCGTATAGCTTTGTCTGAACTGAGGTGGTGAAGTGAGCTAAAGAACAATGATGGATTCAACCCAGATCTGTGACTGGGGTGAGTGTCTGAAAAGTTTCAGCACTCCGTCCATCGTCTCTGTGTGTTTGCTTTGTTCACACTAAATTGGCAGGGTATGCCCAGACGTGGGTCTCTTGCTCACTTTGCCTCTGGATTCAAGCTAGCCTGGCTGATGAGGGCTGTTAGCCTGAAACTGGTCCCAGGATGTTTGTTTCAAGTCCAGTGAAGACATGACGTGGCAGTTCGGGCTGAACTGTTCCCATGAGGCACAGGGTCAAGACTGGTTTGCATATATCTGTGTCTGAACTGGGGTGGCAAAGTGAGCTAAAGAACAATGGCGGATTCAACCCAGATCTGTGACTGGGGGCGAGTGTCTGAAAGGTTTCAGCACTCCATCCATCGTCTCTTTGTGTTTGCTTTGTTCATCCTAATTTGTCAGGGTATGCCCAGACGGGGGTCCCTTGCTCACTTTGCCACTGGATTCAAGCTAGCATGGCTGATGAGAGCTGTTAGCCCGAAACCGGTCCCAGGAGGTTTGTTTCTGGTCCAGTGAAGACATGGCTTGGCAGTTTGGGCTGGACTGTTCCCAGGAGGCACAGGGTCAAGACTGATTTGATTATATAGCTGTGTCTGAACTGGGGTGGCGAAGTGAGCAAAAGACCGATGATGGATTCAACCCCGATCTGTGACTGGGGGTGAGTGTCTGAAAAGTTTCAGCACTCTGTCCATCGTCTCTTTATGTTTGCTTTGAGATATGCTCCCTGCCCTAATTTTTGTTTTTTAAAGTAACAATATTTTCGTTCTCCTAAATATTTTATAACTTTCAAATGATTAGAGCTATTTTGTGGAATGTGAAAGATTTAAATATTTTTATGAAGAGACACAGGGACTTATCTCATTTATCTAGTTTGTATGAATATGTTGCTTTATTATAAGAGACACATTTATCTGAAGTAGAAGTAAAACAATTAAAAAGACCTTATGTAGGTAAAAAGGTCTGTTATCTGGTTTCTTTTTTACACAAAAATATTTTAGGATATCAAACACAAAAATAAGAACAATGTAACATATATTCACACAAAGAAAAAACCATGTCTGATGACCCAATTTTACATAGTATTTTTACCCCACCTTCCCCCACCCCGGGGGAATCCCCCTTTCAGGAAAGGAAAACAAGACAAACCAAAAAAAAAGTTTTTACACCGCAATTGACACTAGCCTGGGGATATTTCCAATCATACAAGCAACTAATCCTTACTTAGCCATTTGGTTAGGGAATCCCACATTTTTCCCCTTTTGCCCTTATCCTACTTCCCCTTCTTCTAAACACAGAGATCTCCCTGTTGTAAGTAAATAGTAATTTACTGAACCAGACATATTCCGAAGGGGGTCTGGATCAAGCCAAACCGTAGCCAGACACAGTCGGAATACAGCCATAGCTATATACAACGTTTTCCTGCCTGCTTCTTCCATTTCTTGATTAGAAATCCCTAACGTAATAACCTGGGGAGTCAATGAGACAGGATATCCCAATATAGATTCCAAACGCTGTTCGATTTTGGCCAGCACTTGAGAAAGACCAGAACAGGTAGCAAACATGTGTGTACTATCCGCAGCCAACCACCCACACCGAGGTCGTGTCCCCGAGGTGCCCCCCATCGATAGATACGCACCAGAGTGACGTAAAGATTGCACCAGGTCTTAAAACATTGCACCTGCAAATTGGCTGAGATACACGTTGTTTGACTGAACAGCAGGGAGTCATCGCACTACCCCAGTCCGGATTGTAAGCTTATTTTCCATCTATCGAAGTGCTTGGTCAAATCATCGCCCATTCTTTCATTAACTACTTTAAATAAAGCAGATATTGTGGGTTGGCTACCACTGACCAAATATAAAAGAGGGGTTCGGACCCGGTTGAGACATTTTTTAGCCATGAAATCCCTTATCTGTAAATAATTGAAAAAATATTTATTCACAATAGCAAATCTCTCTTTAATAGTCAAAAGTGAGCAATTCGGCATTCAATATAAGAACCCCTATATACTGAATCCCTTTCTCTACCCAATTTCTAAAATATGCATCTTGGAAGATTTCCGGGAGTAGAGAATTATTTACTAAACGAGAATACAGATGAAGCTACCCAATCCCGAATTTTTTCCTAACGGCAGTCCAAACCCTGTAGGCACCTAATAAAACCTTAAATGTAACCCTCTTGTAATACGCAAAATCGAACTGCCGCATGAGAAGTCCCCAGGCTTCTTCCCCATGAATTAGATGATAAATTTAAATTTCAGAACATCCAAGATTCCCCCATTTAACAGCTCCCCCATCTGCTTCAGCATAGTTACCCAATAATATATTTGAAAGTTAGGGACGAACCAACCTCCCCGGTTTCTAGTTAAGGTCATATATCTAAGGGCCCTTCTTGGGCGCTGCCCAGCCCATAAGAACCATGAAACTAGCTGATCAAGCCTCTGAAACCAAATCTTATTAATATCTAAAGGAATTGCTATGAAATAATATACAATTTTGGGGAGGAAGGTAATTTTGACAACATTACATCTCCCGATTAGCGTTAAGTGTAGATTATTAATTCTGCGGGAATTTGATTTTTGTAATAACGGTTGAAGATTCATCTCCACAATAGCTTCAGGTTTGGAGCTTATCTCTATACCTAAATACCTGGCACTGAACACGATGCGCTGGTCAGCTAGTACAACCTTATCATTAACAACTATTTGTGTTTAGCTATCATTCAAATGGTAGCCAGAGATCCTACCGAATTGTGAGGTTAAACTAGTTATTTCCTCTGAAGCCTGGCGAGGGGCAGCAGTTGTAATAGCTAAATCGTCTGCATAGCCTAAAATTTTAACATCTCCCCCTCGGGCATGGATATGTTGAATTATTTGATTCTCCTGGATCTTTCTAATTAAAGGATCAATATAAATAGCGAATAACAAGGGGGAGCAAGGGGAGCCTTGTCTCGTGCCTCGCAGTATATTAATCTCTCCAGACTGTGTTCTCATCAGAGCAATTTTCGCAATTGGGTCTTTGTACATACTTTGAATTGCTCTTAGGAATCCATCCGCTATCTCATAATGCTTCATAGCCACCCATAAAAAGGGCCAGGAGACGCTATTGAATGCCTTTTCTGCTTCTAAAAAAAATAAGGCCATAGGGTCTCCTGTAACCTTGGTGTAATCAAACAATGTTATTGTCCGTCGTATATGATCGATGGTTTCTCGACCAGGGACGAAGCCATGTTGTTGGGGGGAAACCATTTTTTTAATGACTGACGCCAATCTGCGAATATTTTAGAATAGATCTTGATATCACTATTTATCAATGTAATTGGCCGATACGCCCCCAGGTCAGTGGCCACTTTCCCTTTCTTTAAAAATATAACAATCTTTGCATTCCTCCAGGACCCAGGAGGTGTATCCCCACTCTGTACTATGCAAAACATTTCCAAAATGTTTGGTGCCAGCTGAGTTTGAAAGATCTTATAAAATTAGCCTGGCAAGAAATCCAGCCCGACCGCTTTAAGTGGTGGCAGTGAGTCTAACACACAGAGAATCTCTCCTAAATTAATCGGAGCATCCAGCATATCCCGATCCTCAAAAGCCAATTGATCCAATTTAACCTCATCAAGGTATCTCTTAATTTCACCCTACAGCCCAGAATTTGCTCCGACATCTTCTGAATATATCTTCTGATACCATTTCTGAAAAGCAGCAAGAATTACGCTTGAGTCAGTCACTAAGCCAATATCTGGATCTAACACACCTGTAATCCGGGTTTGAGCTTCTTTTTCTCTAATTCGCATGGCTAACATGTGTCCCACCCTCTTATTGCTCTCATACAGCTTAGACCCGCCAGACTAAGTATCTGTCCGCGGATTTAGCAAATGAGATCTCCGTTATAGCAGATTTCGTAATTAAAATCCCTGTTTGGCCATTTCAACGCCCCCCCTCCGATAATACCTTAACCAGATTAATCTCAGCTTTCATCAACACTTCGTACAATTCCTTTAGCTTATTTCTCTCTTTCTTCTGAGCCTCCCAACCAAACTGTGTGGTCTCACCCCTGATACCCGCTTTCAGGGTGTCCCAAACATTCTGAATACTAGTACTTCCCAAGTTTTCATTTAAAAATCTGGTGATCCACATAGCCATATGTTCTATATATAGATTATCACTCAACAGCGCGCCCTTTTGAAAGCCCAGCTGGTTACATGTTTCTGACATTTAATATTCACTTCCAGTACCAGAGGGCTATGGTCGGACATTACCCTGGGAAACTTAGTAATTTTGCTGCTCCGCACCAGACATTGATAAATAAAAAAATAATCCAATCTTGATTGTGATTTGTGCGCGGCAGAAAAATAGGTGAAACCTGGATCATGGCCCTCTGTCAATGCCCACATATCAACCAGCCCGTGTAACTCCTTTAATTGACTGAGGGATCTAAAAGCATTTGGCTTGCGGCCCTGATATATTATTTCCGGGTGATTAGATATTGCACAGCCGAGATTGATATTAAAGTCCCCACACAGTATGACCGGCGCTGGCCAGCCCACCAATTCTACTCTCAACCAATTGTACAGTTCAGGGTCATCTAGTACCGGTCCATATACAGAGCAAAGTGTAAACAGGCTACTGTCAATTGAACATTGTGTAATTGTTCATCTACCGTATTTATCGGAGATGGAACGGGAAAAGCTTGCCATACACCGACGAGCAAATATGGCCACACCCTTCGTCTTAGCCTCCTGCTTAGGCCATAAAAATTAATGGAAACCCATCCAGCTCCATAGTTTTACTTCTGCTGGCTTCAATATGCGTCTCTTGGAGGGAGACAATATCTACCTTCAAGATTTTAATATCTTCCTTTATCCTACATCGTTTAGCAGGGTTATTTAGGCCACAAATATTAACAGTGGCTATCCTAACACACCCCATGTTATATAGTACACAAACATAAGTGACCAACAGACCAAAGCAGCAAAAAGAAAACACATTTCTTAACACCCCAAAAAGAATACCACATGAGATCCCCTTGCCCTTGCCCTGAATGGAATACACCACCTACCCCCCAGCCCACCTCACACCCCACACTAACGCAAAAAAGTCCTCAGACCCTTTGATGCCTCCTGCGTTAGTGCGCCCCTGTCGGTCCCCGACCTAGAAAAGGGAAAACCCGAACAAACAAAAACGAGGAGCCAAGCCCTACCCGCCCCCCCCTGCCCACCATATTTACAGATGGTAATTCTTACACATTTTGCCCCGAAAGACATTAGTTTTACCTAACACCCCACCCCCTATCTAACACCCCACTTTGGAGAAGGCGGGGAAGGAAAAGCATGAAGAAAAAACAGAAACCCCAACCAGCCATGTCAAACCAGAGAACCTCCCGCTGCAAGAGACTCGGACTCAGGCTCTCTTAACAACCAGTTATCTCCTTTAGGAAGTTCTCAGCCTGAGTCTCAGAAGTGAATACCCTAACCCGCCCCAGATGTATGACTTTTAGCCAAGCAGGGTTCATCAGGTATACTTCACATCCATGTTTTTGGAAGGGACTGATCAGCTGCCTAAGTGGAGAAGTGTGGCTCAATGGTTAGAGCGGCAGACCCCGATGCAGAGGTCTAGCCCGGGACCAGGGTTCAATTCCCCGCCTCGGCGGGTCTTGGGCTCAAAATTCCACGGACCTGATAATTCTCGCCTCGGTGCCTATTCCAATCATGGAGTCCCACACTGCAACTCTGGGCAATAGCTTGCTTAATCTCCACAACGGCCCCCACAACGCTAAGGATGCCTGGGCTCCACCTTGGGGGTGCCCAGGAGTGGACACCTCACAGGGAAAGCCAAGATGGGTTCCACAGCGGTATTCGTACAAGCGCCTTGAGACCCTTGCGGGTGAGTAGTGCGCTATACAAGTATCAATTTACATTTACATTTACTAAGCCGCCATCTTCTCTCAATGGTTGTGTGACAAAAGTCTGGTCGCAAGAAAAAAGTCTGTCCTTCTGCTGTTCTCCTGCCATCTGGTCGGGCCTTTTCAAATATCACCTGCCGCAATAAAAAGTTCCAAAAGAATATTAGGATTGCTCAGGGTTTTGGGTTGGGGCCAGGATTGATTTTTGCCATTAGTGGGAATCTGTGCACACGCTGGATCTCTGCCTCCCAATTCCAGTGTGAAAGTTCAGGGAAAGCTGATTTGAAGAGCTTCAGCACAAAACCACGTATATCTTCCCCCTCGGCTTTCTCTTCGATGCCCAGCAGACGCAGGTTCTTCCTCCGTTGTCTATTTTGGGGCTCTTCCAGCTTCCACAGAATATCCATCATTCTGGCATCATTAGTTGATGTTTTTTACCCAGTACTCTCCAGCCCAGCCTCCAATCCCACTACCCGTTCCTCCAGGGCTGTAGTTTTTGCTACAACCTCCGTACAGGCTTTAGTTGTGTTACGGATAGCACCCTGGATTTTCTTAGTCACAAGTTGCACTCTTTTGTGCTCCTGACGAGCCTTGACTTGCATTGCCTTAAGAGTTGTGTAGATTAAGGAGATTGAGGGAACCGGCTCAATCTTTCTCTCAGAAACACAGATTTTCCTCCTGAAATCCAGAACCTACCCCACCCCCTCAGCTCCCAGGTTGGTAGTTGAGTAGTCCCATTGGAGATGAACATTGGAATCAGAGTGCGAGCTCTCGTGCTATGACCCGGTATGATTTTTCTTCCTAACATGATTTGTAGCACTTCTAAAAGTGTCAGCAGTCGTGGGTAGGGTGGGGGGGGGGCTATTGGTGTCACTGTCATTGCCAGAAGCATCTGTGTCCGTATTATCCGGTTCACTGGCAATGTGTAAATCAGATTCTTCAGCCATTGAGAAAAAATTCCCTCCGTCCGGAGTACCAGGCACTATATCCTCCAGTTCAAATGACTCACCAAGCACCTTATTGAGTGTAGGACTTTCACCTGTACCCCCCCTCCTGTTCTCTCCTTACCGGAGACCCTTCTGACTCCTCCACTTGAATATCAGCAACTTCCAGGATATTAAACACACTGTCCGTTTCTCTCATACCTAAAGAGTCCGTGTAACATCCCCATTCAGCTCAGATACAGTGTTGCCTGATTTTCTGGTAGCTGATTTACTAATAACAGCAGTAGCAGCCGTTGCAGTGGCAGAGATAGAGCCTGTGCTTCTCAATTGGATTGGGGTTCTTTCTGACGGTGGTTTAGGCAGGTTGCGCTGTTTTCCACTTACTGGCTTGCCAGAGAACATCCCCGGGATCGTCTGGGTCTATCTTCTTGCACCCCCGTTGAGAGGATGCCGTTCAATGTCGGGAGACCCGCCCTTCCTCACCACCTCCTCACGGTCTCCCTGTGTGGAGGTGGGGACTGCTTAATGTTCCATCGTAGCAGGCAGTTTCTTGAACACCACGTTCGCTTTTGTGCTGTTCACTCCCTCCTTTGGAGCCACTCTGCGTGGTGCCATCCCGTTCCGACTCGCGTTCTCACCCAGCAGCTTGCCGGCTATCCACGCCCGCCAGATCCTCCGGTAAGTCCAACTTCGCAGAAACCGGAGGCGGAGTTCCGTCACACGCTGCCAAATCTCGCTAAGTCCTGGGGAAAAAATCCTCCGGGGGTTGTACGATCCTGTTTGCTGCAAAGGGTCCGGCTTAGCAAGGCATTAGCACCACAAAATATTGCTCAGTGAGCACAGCGGTCAGCGAGCGACACCCGCACAGGTCACGCAGCCGCCATCTTGCCAGTTCCCCTGAGCTAATGCTGCAAGGTACCCCTGTTATCCAGTTTCTAGTGAAAAGAATGGAGTCATTGTTCTATTACACAAGTCAAATAGAGTTTATTTATTAATTTGTTGTTGAACAATATTCCTGATAGAATAGTGAATATTTATGGGCCTAATGAAGTGGATTTAAAGTTTTGGATCTCCATTAATGAAAACTAATTGCGATTTTCTAAGGACAAAATTCTGGTTGCAGGGGACTTTAACCAAGTAGTGGGTCCATTTCTAAATAGAGGTCAAGTGGGCATATGGAGGTTATGTAATCCTAGTGGTAAGGAATTTCCCTTTTTCTCACTAGTTCATTCTACTCAATAACAAAACCTTTATCTAATAATCTCATACTTGCAGAGATGGGGCCCATTTTGATTTTAGATGGCACTCTTGTATGGTTTGATTTTGATGTTCTTCCACCTAAAAAGAATGGGTAAATGGGAAATGGACAGTGACTTGTTAAATTAGTTGAAATGTAACAATGTAGGCTAAGGAATTATTTCCTATTAGTACATCTTCTGAAACATATATTCATAGCAACTGGGACACATTTAAAGCTGCTTAAAGCAATTTTATATTATGATTCTCTGCCAGAAAATGAAAAAAAGCAAAACAAAAAACCAGCAAAATTCTTCAGACTACTAAGGGGCAGATTTAGAAGCCCCATACACCACATTTGCGCCACATTTGCATCACTATTGTTACGCAACGGTGGCGCAAAGCCAGCGCCATGCTGCGGGGTATTTACAACGTGACGCATCTGGGAGATGCGTCACGTTATAAAGCCCTGCGCAACATGTGGGCATTCAGGCGCAGGGGGGGCGTTCCTGCGCCGGAACGCCTCCAAAAACTGGCTGAGTGAAATGTACAAGATTTCACTCAGTCACTGCATCAAAACCCTGCGCCTGCTTGAAGCAGGCATAAGGATTGACGAAGCATGATAGGCATAGGGGCACCCCGAACCTTGCTGGAGCCGCGTCGCGCTTGCGACGTGACTCCAGCAATGTGTCACCTTTACGGCAGCAGATGCATCACGCATCTGTCTATTCTTGCCCCATGGTGCGCCGCATTGTAAATGCGGCGCATCCATGGTGGCGCAAGAGGTGTCTGCAGTGACGCACAATAACTGCCGCATCCATGCTGAAATGCAGGGATGCGCCAGTTATTGTAAATCTGCCCCTAAAGGTTTAGAGCATCAACACTTTACTTCCAAGCCAAAAAAATCTTAGGAAACAGAAACAGACAACATTTGAGTTAATCAAGTCAAGTCAAATTTGTTTTATTCGAAGTTAATTCACAAAAGCATATACAATTGACAATAAAACCATTAAAAAAAACATTAATGATAAAAGCAGGACTTAAAACAGATGAAATACATCAATTACATTACGCAGTTAAAATTTACAAGTAAAATGCAGACACTCTTTCAATACATCATTTACAAGGTTAAAGAGATAGCTGACTTAAAAAAACAATCAACTGCCTAGGAACTTCTGTCTAATAGTCCATGACCAGCCAAGATATTTGGCAGTGGCTATTGCTATAGGCAGTAAAGTGCTAGTGTGTATAATTCTTAGAGCAACCACACTACTAGTCGTACCTAGATTTTTGCACATTGGGGTAAGCCAGATGCGTCTTGGCTCTGCATAGATCGTACAAGCAAATAAAAAATGACCAATTGTTTCATTATGTGCTCCACAGGAGGGGTGATTACTAATTGAAGGGCCACCCCACCTGCCTGTCAGAGACCTAAGGGGAAGGGCACCCGCTCTGGTTTGGAAGTACAACTTCCTATCCATCGGGCTAGTTATAGCGTCCCAGTAGGGTTCTAGGCTGGGGTTTAGACTTTACTTCTAGGAATCTTCCTGCCATAGTCCCCATACTGGTATCGCTCCAGTTTCGAGCGGCCACCTTTTCCCAATAGATGTCTTTAAGGGTTTTCTTTGGTGGGAATGAAGCTACCTCTGGGGTTACCCATAGCGAGTAAAGACCAAGATCACCCAGCATTTTCCTAAGTTCATTAAGCCATCCAACTTTGTGAAACACATCTGCTTTAATAATGTCCAGAAACCCCTCAGCATAATGTGAAAGTTCAGGTGTAGTCCAGAGTCTACGCCAGTACAAGATTGGACGCAATCTGGCCAAATCAACAACAGCCTTACTGCCCAGATCGTACCTAAGTGCAGCAAGGGAGTACTCTTAGGGAGGCCAGTAATGAGTCGGAAAAACTTATTTTCCGAAATTTGCAATGGCTGGAGGTTTTCATAGCCCCACAGTTTAGCACCATAAAGTGTTGATCCGAGGGCTTTGGCCTCATACACCTGAAGTGCTGGTTTTATTGGTTTTGTCAGGGATTTTCTATGCTCAGAGCCAAGGGCAGCAGCTAATTGTTTGTGCCTCATTACTGCAATATCTATATGTTGGGACCATCTTGAGTCATTTGATACATTCCCAGGTACGTGAAGGCTTTGACTACCTCTAAATGGCGACCATTCATGACAATGTGAAATCTACAGCCACGGTGAGGATTAAAAACCATGAGATTAGTTTTAGCCACATTCACTTCTAAGCCATGCTCCCCGCAGAATTGGTCAAAGATAGATAAAGCGTGCTGTAGACCACTCGGAGTCGTAGATAAAATCAGAGTGTCTTCTGCAAACATTAAAATCGGTATCTTGGTGCCAGCCAATGAAGGGGCGTCCACATTTGCAGACAACATGCGGGCAACAACACCATTGATAAACAACGTGAACAGCGTGGGAGCCATCGAGCAACCTTGGCGAACTCCCCGCTCAACCGGGAAGTCTGTGGTAACCATACCCTGCCCTCCCCACTGAATCTTTGCAAAATTTGCTTCATGGAGCCTCATTAGCATTGTCAAAAGTTCTTCTGGTAGGCCCAAGTTCTTCAATACCTGCCACAGCTTAGACCTTGGAACTAAGTCAAAGGCAACCCACAAATCGACAAAAGCCACATACAGGCTGCCCTTGCCCAGTAGTGCAGTCTTCCACTGCAATAAGGTGAAACGAAAGACCTGGTCCATTGTGCTGGTAGATTTTCGAAATCCTGCTTGGAATGGTGACAGAGCATTGTTCTCTTCGGCCCAGTCCAGAAGCCTATTGACAACCACCCTACCAACCACCTTTTGGATGGTGTCTATTAGGCTTATGGGCCTATAGTTTCCCGGTTGAGATCTGTCTCCTTTCTTGAAAACAGGAATTATAACTGCGCCTTGCCAAGACACCGGTATATTTGCGCCCTGGGCAACTGCATTGATAAGAAGAAGAATGTACTTGCTCCAGCGCTCTTTATCATTGATAAAGAGATCCGCCGGAACCCCGTCTAATCCCGGAGCTCTACCACTAGACACTGAACTCAAAGCCATCATGACTTCACTGCTACTAAATGAGCTGTCTTTGTAATAGGCAGGCCTAAAATCGGCCATCAGATTATCAGGCTGTGTGTCGGCGTACTGGGGCTTAAAATAATTAACCCAGTCCTCCTGGGAAACTTTGTTATTGGGAGGCTCAGATACACCCCCCTGCCCCATTTTACGATGTTCCAAAATAGCCCAGAGTCTTTTTTGTCACTAGCCTCCTTTAACTCTTGCCAGTGCCGCTGGTCCCACAATTTCTTGGCATTTACTATGCATTTCTTATACTCTAATCTGGCAAGGCGAATAGTCACCAATTGCCTCCGCTTAATCGCTTCACCTAAGCCTATTCTGGCGTTCCTGCACTCAGTGTTGTACCACTTAACTGGCTTAAGGGTTGTCACACTACCTCTCTTTAAAGGTTTCAGGAAGTGATCCCTAATGCCTGAAAAGAGGTTTTCGTGGATTTTAGTTGCTTTGTCACTACCTAGGTCCGGTGGATTCGTTCGCTCAAGAGCTATTACTGCTTCATCAACCTCAGCACTAATACTGTCCATGATCTGCTGGTTAGCCTTAACATATACCCATTTTAACCGGCGCATATTGTTAGTGGGGACAGTCAAAAGGGATTATCCACCTCAGATGTCAGGACCACGCCGGTTGAAGTCCACCATGTATGTTCAACACACAGCGGATTATGATCACTTTCAATTCTAGATTTTACCTCCATATCAACCACTTGTGTCCAGAGCGTCATACTACATAGGACATAATCGATTCTGCTCCTATTTCGCCTGTTGTCAAAGGTATTTACCCCTGCCTTGTCACTCTTGGTCCTCCCGTTTAATGCCCTTAGGCTATTACCATAGCATATTGCATTTAGAGAGATGATATCCTCGGTCCAACGAGTAACAGGTTTCAAGTGTAGTTTGCGGACACCCCATTGCCTGTCCTCCTCATCTCCAGCAAGATCATCATAAATGGCCAAAGGTTCGAAGGTTCAGTTTTGATCACCCGCTATCACGACGTTGTTATCCAGAGAGTGGGTTTTGAGGAGGGAGCCCAAAGCCGCACAAACTTCTGACCTCCCAATCCTGTTACCCCTGGCATAAACATTATAGATATCAAGCCAACCCAAAGAACCCAGGTTGACTCTAATAAGTTGGATAGCTTTGCTTCCGGTGTCGACCACTTTGATATTAAGTGATAAGCTCTGCCGAACCCAAATGGTAAGGCCACCCATGGGTCGCCCCTTATGACCCTTTGATGCTGGGACATAGTAGTTGAAGTAGCCCTCGGCAAAAGAAGGTTCGCAGAGCCACGTCTCCTGAAAAATGCACACATCAAAGATGTTTACAAAACGTATCCAATCCTGGCATTCCTGTCTGGAACGTAGCCCAGCAATATTCCATGAAACCAACTTGCCCACACCAGCCCGTCCCCTCGACTATTCTATTAGAAGTTGCTAGAGTGGGGGTAATAAGCAACCCCTGTTCATCTTCACACGAAAAACCTGAATTCGGATCAGTTATGGAAATGGAAATCTACCCAGAATTCTGTCCTAGCTTTGAATTAGGGAAGATAGTCAACACCCAACTCTGTCCCACCAGCTGTCTCTAATACCCCCGTGGTTTCCACCCCGTTCAGGAACTCCCGGTTGCCCTTATTCCCTGTAGATGGATCTATTGGATGTCAATCATTGCTGTCCAGACCAGAACAATTTCTCTCACATGCTCTACCCCTAGCACGAAGCATTTGCTCCTGAGACTGGGGGCACGATTTTCTTAGCTGGATCAGAGATTGCCCTGGGGCGCTGGTTCTAAATTCTAAAGCAAAGACATTTTCGACAAGAGATGCTGATTTCAGGGTTAACTCTATAGAGTCATATTTATGATTTGGGGGGCTAATCCTTTTCGCCTCCAGAATATATTCCCTTATCACTGAGCGACAGCCTCTAACGTGCCGCAGCCAGTGAATGGCTTTATTTGTTAGGGAATCTGGATATTATATGCTAACAGTCACCAGTTTAGGAACATTAGTCATGTATATTTTGTTATGGGAATAATCTTTATTAACAAAATTAGTCCCTTTTTTCCCCAGGGTAGTATCTCCTCGTGCTTTCACTCCCTACTGCTCTGGGAATTGTTTTTAATCCACCTGACATGGTACCAGATCTCTGAAGAGTTACAGAGCCATTCACTATTACTCTAGAGTTATATGATATTGACCCTTCATTGGTGCCTTTCAGAGTAGAATGACCAATTTTACTGGGGTCAGCAGCATGCGGCATAGTTAAATCGCTATGCTTATCCCTTACCGGGATTTGATGTGCCTTACTTTTTAAGGGGAAGGATTTTTGTAAATTTGTTGTCACATTAGATGGATTCTTTCTTCCTCCCTCGGGATCGCCCCTGACTAGAGCAGTTACATTTATTATTAATGACTTTAATGAATCTATTTCATCGCAAAGAAGAATAACAAGATTTGTTAAAGTGTTAACTTCTTCAGAGACTAGTTTGCCCCTACTGATGTTGACATTGGGCACTGCATCCAAACTGACTACCTGTTGTACCCCTTCAGCTCCTGCTTCGGACAACATTTGCGGGGCAGGAGGTTCAGTATGAATATCAGCCAGGATATTATACCTGTTGCAGCAAGGTATCAGTCGAACAGTAGCAGGTGGCAAGTTATCACACATGGCATTAATGGGGGCGACCTGATCCACATAACAATGAGCCTCACCCGGTATAATCGAGCAATCCCCGTTATCTTTATTATTACCAGTCTTAGTTTTTCTTTTTGCCTGAAACATGGCTGGAATTGTAGGGAGATCAGTAGTATCTTCTGGCAATATTTGTGTGTCGCCACCCTTGTCGCTCGTAGCCTCCCCGCTGCTATGGCCTTGGTCAGCCACGAGGATTTAGCTACATTCATAGACAAGATCATTGATTCGATCTATTACACAATTTACCGCTGTGTGGCTAGCCACTTTTCTGGATTTCTTTCCCTTTCGTTGTTTTGGGGGTTTACCATCCCCTCCCCCCCCATCCATAGTTTTGCGTTTCCCCATAGCACCAATGTATGGGCTGCTTTGGTTAATACAGTACAACTGTTGATAATGACTACAGTAAACCCAGTGTAGTACAGTCTAAATACTTAGCCTTGACCTCGTCTGGAGTGCACTCAGTCCTCGGGTATGGTACAAGGCCAATCGTAGATCCGGAATAACAGATGTTAATGATACGGCCCAGCCCTGCCTCGTACTGCCCCGGACGGCCACAGAAGGCCCGCCCTTTACCCTGGCTTAGCCCGGCGCACACCCGCGCGCGTCCCGCGGGGCCGGAAATAGTACTTGTATAAATCACCCCCGATGTCAAGGGGGAGGGGCCGCTGTTCTCCTGGTGACCACTGGCTCCTGGGTCCCGCTGCCGGCCAAAACGCTGCATCTCCCGCGAAGCGGGAGGCGCGAGGTGATTCTTTATGCCACCGGTGTCAAGGGGAGGGGCCGCTGTTCTCCTGGTGACCACTGGCTCTTGGGTCCCGCTGCCGGCCAAAACGCTGCATCTCCCGGGAAGCGGGTGGTGCGAGGTGATTCTTTATGCCCCCGGTGTCAAGGGGGAGCGGCCGCTGTTCTCCTTGAGTTAAATAAGTCCACCTCAGAGAGGGCTGCAGGGATAATTCTAAGATGAAAATAAAATTTTAGGGAGGTCAAAGCAAGATTTTAAGGTTACTTGCTAATTATTTGATAGTAAAAAGAGAAAGGGCTGTTATTTCTTCTAGAATTTCTGATTTTCCAACCAGAACCATCTTTAAAAGAAGAATCCAAGCAAGAGGACTTCATTTCCCATTATCCATCAGCACAGGAAGGGATGTCAATGGAGCTTCTGTAAGCCACACACACAGAAAGTGGCATCATTCAATTTCCCTCCATCCATCTGGACAGGAAGTGACATAACTGGGTTTCCCGTCAAACCTGTCTCTAAAGGAAGAAGCCAAGCAAGAGGACTTCATTTCTCATCACTTATCAGCACAGCAAAGTACATCATGGCATTGTGCACTCCTCCCCCCACCCAAGACCTAATTTATGGCAACTGCAACACAGTCGATCAACAGACATACCACTGGCATGCCAAAAGCGCACCAAAGGCGTCTGCGCTCTTCCACACCTGGACCGTGCCCTGCACCAAGACCCCTGGTCTGATTACCGCACAGCGATACTTTGCAGCACTCCATAGGGCGATAGAACCCAGGAGCCAGTGCCCCAACTGGTGCTGTGCTGCTCCTCACTCCACAGTAGGAGCTTTTACCTGCACCCACAGCCATATCTCCAGCAGTCTCCCACCCATATCCCCCACACAAATACTGAATTTTCCATCATCCTTCCGGACAGGGAGTGGCATTACTGGTTTTCCCTCCAAAACCATCTTTAAAAGAAGAAGCCATGCAAGAGAACTTCATTTCGAATCACTCATCAGCACAGGAAATGACTTAAAGGCACAGTGCACTCCCTCCCAGGATCTACTTAATGGCATTTGCGACATGGATGTGCAAAGCATACACAGCTGGCACACAAAAGGTGCACCAAAGGCAAGCCCCTCTGTGTCCATCCGCGCCTGGACTACGCCTAGCACCAAGAACCCCGGGCCAATCCCCACAAAGAAATACTCTGTAGCACTCCTTAGTTTGGTAGACCCTGGACGCTGTTCCCCAAACTGGTCCTGTGCTGCACCTCACACAACAGTAAGAGCTTTCACTTGCACTCACTGCCAGTTCTCAAGCAGCAACCTACATCCCCCACACAAATACTAACAATCCTGTCAACACTCCCTCCTAATACAAACACCACACAAGCACCAACACCAGCTACACCTCCACCCTACAACCCACCACAGCACACTGCATGCCAACTATCACTTGCAAGCAAACTTCTCAACTCACAATCACTCAGCAAACACACAATCGAAATATGGGACCCTGCTGAGTAGTGACACACCCGACATTCTCTTCATCACAGAGATTCGGTTCAAAATCTCATTGGTTCCCGACATCGCCAGTGCAATCCCAAATGTCTACAAAGTCGCTGGATAGGACTGCTTTCACACATCAAGAGGAGTGCTCAGTCTCATATACAAGAAATCCAGCAAATACCCATCATCCACAGAGAACACTAATCCATTCATGTAACACCTGCACTTCAAGTTGAAAATTTCTGAAAAACTCACCCCGAACAGAACCCTCACTGACCAACCACCTGGACTACCTTACTTGGGTTCACATTGTCACTGTAAATCATTCTGGAAATTTGGCAACACTTTTTATTTGCCTTATATCCGGGGCGCTTCAGCAGTACTGACAAGATCTACATTCAATTACCCTACCTCCATCCATAAGTCCTGAGCCCTGTCGGGTTGGAATTATCACCGATAGAGCGACTTCCCACTCTTGCCCATAGTTTTTCGTAGCCCTGAGGAGTCGCGGGAAGATTGTCCCATAACGCGACGAAACACGTGTCTGCTGGTTCATGTGTAATGAACATTAAAGACACCACCCACCACCGAAAGACTTGAAGTTTTATTATTATTTATTGTTCAATTGCTAAGCTTTGTCCGTGCTCATCAGTAGTCAACACCTTTTGACTGTTTATAATTACTTAGAGTGTGCAGTGGCATTCCAGTTTCTCTTTGTGCAGTATTAACCCAGGTGATACTTCTTGGAGGGGTATTGGGTTTTCCCCTCAGCCCCCTTTTGCACCTCACATCTAACAGTGAATTAGTTGTATCTTTTGCATCTAAATACTAAGCAGTGCGCCCCTTCCAAGCAAATAAACCTTTTCTAGCCAATTTACCAAAAGAACTACCTATAAGGCTGCACTCAGATGCTATCACCAACAAATAAGAGACACCAAGAAAAAGGCACTTGTGGCTTGCATCGAAAGAAGTTCCAACAGCTGCACGGCGATCTTCTTGATGGTTAAGGATTTCACCTTGCCCTCAGCCACTGTTGATAGCATTGCTCCCTCGCAACAACTATGTGACAACCTATCCAACTTCTTCCACAGCAAAATTGTAAACTTCTACAGCAACTTTGCACACCAACCGAACCCAAGAACACTTGTTGCTAATCTACCCACCCCTCTCCAGAAACAACCCAGCGGCAATCATGACGGCTATTTACTCAGGGGCCCCATTGGACCCATGCCCCTACTACATCTACAACCTGGGATCATAACCAATCATCATTACCCTGACGTACATAATCAACAACCCCATCAACTCTACCACTTTCCTGAATGAATGGAAACTTGCAGAACTTAGCCCCCTCCACAAGAAGCCCACAGCCAACTCAAATTATCTGAGCAACGTCAGAACCATTTCCCTGCTCCCCTAAACAGCCAAAGCGAATGAGAAGGCCTTCGACAAGCATCTCAAAACCCACCTCAAACTTCACCGTCTTCTAGACAACACTCAATCAGGATTCAGAAAGAACCACAGCACTGTGGCCACCAACAACATTTGAATGATATTGGACCAAGGAGAAACAGCAGCCATCATCCTGCTCAACCTCTCTGCGGCCTTCGTGACTGTCTCCCATAACACCCTCATCAGAAGACTCCACAAGATTGGCATAAAAGGATCCTCTCTCAAAAGGGTCTGTTCCTTCCTCACGGGAAGAACCCAAAGGGTCAAGCTACACCAATCACAGCAGAGACCAAGAAATTGATATGCAATGTCCCACAGGGATAGGCCTGCATCCCCACTCTTCCCAACATATACATGACACTGCTCGCCAACATTATGCGATCAAAAGACATCCCCCTCATCTTCTACGCCAATGACACCCAAATCATCCTTTCCCTGACGGACAAGACAACCACCACCAGAACTAGCTTCAACAACTGCATGACAATGGTAGTAGACTGGATGCAAACCAAATGCCTGCAGCTCATCTCCAAGAAGATGGAAGTAATGGAATTTGAGAACAAGACCTCCCCATGGGACTCCACCTGGTGGCTGTCGGAGCTAGCATCAACACCCACGCCCACAGACTACACAAGAAATCTGGGGATCATCTGCTACTTTTGCTACAAACGATCTTCAAATGGTTGCCTCAGACAATCAGAGGGACTGTAACGCAAGCACTCATCACCAGCAGCCTGGACTACGACTACACTCTCTACAATAGAATCTCTAAACAACTCCTACACAGACTTCAAGACATCAAGAACACTGCTGCAAGACTCAAACTCAACCTCCTACACAGCACCCACATCGGACCGCACCACAAATAGCTTCACTGGCACCCCATTCACAAGTGCAGCCAATTCAAACTTCTCATGCACACATACAAAGCCCTACAGATCACAAGACCAGAATATCTGAACATCCACAAGCACTTTCTCCAACCCACCATATACCAAGGTCTGCCGCACTCTCACACACAAATCTTCCCTGGATCTGCAAAAGCAAAACTAGAAGTCACTCATTCTCCTACATTGCACCAAAGCATGGGACTGCCTCCCTCAACACATCAGAGCATCCTCCTTACTTCTTGAGTTCTGCAAGAAACTGAAGACCTGGCTGTTTGTATAAACATCTTGAGAACCACCCACTACACACTTGCCCAAGTGCCTGGATACCCTCTCAGATGATTAGTGCACTATACAAATCAATACAAAATAACATAGCATGACATGTCTTCTATAACTGATAAAAATGGTAGTATTAATTTACCAATCTAGATTGCACAGACATTTTTGAAATTCTGTAAGCAATTGTAAACGGTGGATTAAGAAATTACTGAACACATATTTATTTCTTTTTCTAAGACTTAATAACCACACTTGAAACTTTTTCCTTTGGATCATGCAATATCATTAATTAAGATTATAAGGCCAATGTATTTTTTAATTAAATGTAAAGCCAGGGAAACTGGATTGGTGCCGGGTCAAGATGGCAGTGGGGCGCTGACGCCGTGCGAGTGGGCACACAAAGAAGCCTACGAGGAGCAGCTTCTTCTCTCATTGCATTGAGCTTTCTGCCCAGAATTTATCCAGGAAGCTCTGAGATGCTGCACGATCCATTTTTCAGGTTTGGGAGCGCGTAATTCTCACCATATCGAGAACCTGTCTTCAAGTCACTGGCTGCTTCAGATTTATGGCGCACAGAGGAGACTATGATGGAGCATAATGGCAGCTGTCAGCTAATCATGAAGATTAATGACTGTGGTATGTATAGAAAGATTAACCCTTAAGGCAGAGGCATGTTTGAAGCTGGTACTTTCTGCTGCTTGCAATATTATATGAATTGAAGCACACATTGCTTCTGAATGCTCCTTCCTGTATCTATTTGGGGATCACAATCCAATACAAATAAGATTATGATTGTCCCCAGCCCCAATGCCTCAGCTAGAATGTGGTGCTAGGGATCTAATACCATCTACAGATAACCTCAGACTGGTATGGCGAGGCG
The DNA here is from genome assembly GCF_964261635.1 of Lissotriton helveticus. Taxonomy (NCBI): domain Eukaryota; kingdom Metazoa; phylum Chordata; class Amphibia; order Caudata; family Salamandridae; genus Lissotriton; species Lissotriton helveticus. The sequence continues at coordinate 550,989,490 of NC_136070.1, forward strand.
TTAATAACGCTGACCTATTCAGTTCTATGGTTAGGGAAAACACAAATCTTATTAACACCTTGGCTGCGGCACGAATTCCGCTGCGGTGCTGGACATTCCAATTGCAGGCGTGGCTCAGACGGCCCCCGGCTGTCGTGCGCACAGAAGAGGTTAACGTCTGTTTGGAGGCCCTGAACCCACACCCTGAGGCAATCACTGCCTTTACTAAACTTTGTGGAGCTATTAAATCCTTGCTGCCCAGACCTTCTCCTACAGCACAGCGTAAATCTAGATGGTTCAATCGGGAGTGCTCAATTGCTAACAGGAAGCTCCACGAGGCCCTATCCCACAACCCAAGGTGTAATGTACTGGTCAAGTCCTTAAGGTTGACATATGAGCAGGCTATTGCTAATAGGAAGGATCAGTTATTAAGTGAGCACCGGGATGCGCTCATTAATGCTGCTAGTCAAAATAATGGGAATATATTATGGACTGCCATTAAAGAGTTAAGATCAATGGGGCAACCATTAACTCCCATTAGCTGCAACATAATGAGTTCTACCTGGGAAAGTCACTTTTCCGCAATTTACCAAGCGCCTGCTTTTGAATCCGATCCTTTTAATAATAGGGTGCCATCCGGAGTCCCAATACCAATAAATGAGGTCAAGGAGGCTATACGCCAGAGTGCGTGCAATAAAGCCCCAGGCCCCGATGGGGTGCTCGTTGATCTTATTCAACATAAACCAGAACTTCGGACCTCACTTTTGTTAAATATTTTTAATAACTTAACTAATGCCCCATTGCCTAAGACATAGTCTTATAGCACCATTGTTACATTTTTCTAAAAAGGGCGATCGTACACAACCTAGCTGTTATAGACCGAGCTCCCTCATAGATAACACCCTTAAAATGTTAGGTAGAGTTTTATATACAAGTGTGCCAAGATGGCCGACGGCTGAGCGCTCCGTCCGGGAGCTTCGTAGCCAGGGATCTCCTTTTTGGTGATTTATCCCGGCGAGAGGCCCTTCTGGGCTCCATCACCCCTGGGGTTTGGTAGGCTACAACTCTGCGATTCTCCGATTTTGCCAAACTACCATCTCCGATGTTCTGTTGATGACGAACAGCCCCATTACATAGACGATGGCTGTTTGTTTCCGTCTCTCCGTCGAGCGCTTAATCTGGGTGCTTGAATTCTCTGGAGTTTCAGGGACCGACTGCGGTTGGGAGCTCTTGTTCCTGATAGAGATCTACTCACTTCATCGCTCAATTTGACGTGCTTAAGAGGCATGGTTCCCGCCTGTAATCCTACCGATCTGCCATATGCACTGATCTAAATATGGCTGAATAATGACCAACATTGACTACGGCATCACCGATAAAACTGCAGGGAGCCTGATTGCCATTTCTAATGCCCCTGCTTTCTTCGCTTTGATACAAAGTTTCAGTGCAGAAATACAAACTGTTCTTGGTGTGTTGGTGATCATTGTTTACTGCGGCCTGACCCTAAGATGGCGTCCACTTAATGAAGTTGGGAGAGCGGTCCACCTTCCCCACCGGGGCTGCGTGGTGAGATCGTTCAATTTAAGCAAGTATTTCGGATAATGTGCCGATATTCATAATGAATGAGTTATTGCAAACCTGTCCTCATCAACACAGTGAGTGCTGAGCCTGACCATAAGATGGCACCCATGTTTTGAACTTGCCGTATTTAATGAATGACATGATCGTCTGTAACGGTTTTATGACTGTCAATAACTATTGCTGATGCGATACCTGTTAATAATAATTGAGTGCCTCCTCATTGTAAGCCCAATGATGTTCCCAGAATCAAAGGCAAAACCCTCCCAGTGCTTTTATATGCAGATGATGCAGTTTTAAAGGTCACAGACCAAATGCACTACGCACTTTAGTCTGAGGATTTATAGATTTTATGACTGGCCTAGATTTATGCACAAATTTTAAGAAATCTTTTGTAATGTCTTTCGGGCCAAGGAAATAATTTTTATTTCCATGGGTGACCAAAAATGAACCTGCACTGCTACTTTCCCATATCTGGGGATGGTCTTTGCTGCGAACGGTACCTGGTGTGAACACATGGCATATTATAAAAATAAGTTCTTGAGGTCCCTTAACTCAATCCTCAGTCTCCCCCGTCCTAAAAGATCGGGGATAATTCCAGCTATTTTAAAGAGTTTTAAGACTCAGTGTGTGCCAATAGCTACCTATGGGGCAGAGGTAAAGGGTATTGCCAAATGCTCTTGCGTCCAAACAGAGGAAAATAGATTTTGCAGAAAACTCTTGGGCACACCAATCTCCACCTCCCTGTATATATATCCTACAGTGAACTGAAATTAGGATACATTGAAGACTTTATAAGGGCCTGCCCTGCACTATTCTGGCTAGCCATAATGAAGAACCCCGAAGCATCTCTTACAAGGGATATAATAGATGATTGTCTTCACTGAGAGAAAGGGATGGATTTCCCATGACTTGCTGTGGTAGCTAAGAGTCTGGAAAGTGCCAATTTTGGTAGACTGTTTTTTAATCTGAACACAGCCACAACAATGGATACAAAAATCTAAAGTCAACACTGTACACACTTTATAGCGTGCAAAGACTAGAAAGGGAATCTAAGAAACAAACTGTCTCAAAATGTATACCCATTGAGTACCCTGAGCACTGTCTACCAAGTTACATCACATTACCGAATGGGAGAGAGGCCTTCTCTTCCATTTAAGAGCCAAGGCTGTAAGATATTTGCTTTGCTTTCCCTCTGGGTATAGTGCAAAACCTGACTCCCTGCCATGCCTATATGATGGTCACAGCGGACAAACACTTTAATATTTTTTATTCTTCTGTAAATATTATATGAAATATGCACAATGGCTGTTAATTCCATTTTTGAAACTGTCGCCTATTAATTTAACTGATGCTCTTGACTTTATACTTAAATTGGATAATGTTGAATTGATCCTACGTATTGGTACTTTTTTTTAGAGTAGCTACGGGTGCCCGGAAATCTATGTGCGACCTATGAAGCTATTTGTATTTTGCTACCCACAATATGCACTTTTGCCACATTGTTATTTTGTAATTTGTTTTTATCTTGTACATGTTTTACTTGTATGGATACGTGCTCTTCGAATAAAGCCTTTGGATTGGATTGGATTGGATTGGTATCTATTTTTTCATGGAGGAACTATTTAGTCATGCCATTTTCCTTGCAAGTTGTTGGCTTCAATATTTACTTGCTGGCTCACACTGGGGATTGAAGTTGCATGGTACAATGTGCTTTTGTGTCCTTTCAAGCCCTTTCTGAGGAGAATTTCTTATGCATTGGTCTGCCTGAGTTCCCCTTTTTTCCCCCTTTCTTTTCTTTCTCTATAATCACCTTTTCACAGCCTTCCATAACAGGTTTTTGTCTTTGGGCAGGTCCCAACAAAGGAAGTGTTTGACCAGACTTTCTCCAGGTAAATTTCCTAAATCTGCTTTGGCGTTTCACAGTTCTTTCAAAATGGAGGGTATCTTGCCTCACAAGAGCACAGGCGCATCTTCTTCCTCAGTCATGTCGGCCATGACTGTTCAGCCTGTTACCAGCAAAGCTACACCTAAGAGGCTCAAACAAGATTCGCTGTCACCCTCTAAGTCTACTTCTAGTGCCTCTCTAGACCTGCTTTTCGAGGAGATAAGAGCTTTACACCCCTTTATGGAAGTAATAAATGTTAGATTATAAATTGTTTATGAAAGATGGAATCCTATGGAAGAGCTCATTTCAACTGTAGAGTGTCCACCTACGGTTACTCTTCTTCAGGAACAGGTATCTAGTCCAGGCAGACAAGTTGAAGATTTAGAAAATCGCAACCAAAGAAACAACCTTCACATTTATGGCTTGCCTGAGAGCATGGGGGGCACATATACTATTTCTTTTTTCAAAACTTTCCTGCAACAGCTTTAGGGTCTACAGGAAGGTTCCTCTTTTAACATTCAACAAGCTCATAGACTTGGGCATCTTCCACAAGCTTCAACCAAATCTAGGAAACCTCAGGGAGTCATCCTCTACTTTAAAGAGTATTTGGAGCCAATGCAGGTCATTGCCGCTGCTAGACAACTTGAACATATATCTTGGTCAGACCATGATTTATTCCTTTCTCAAGATTATGGCAAAGTTACTGCGGATTGACATAAGAAGTTCTTAAATATGCGACTTATACTTCGCTCCTTTGGAGCTCGATTTGGACTATTTCATCCATGCCTCTTCATGGTCACCTACAACAATAAAACTACTAGCTATGAGGATCCATCTTGCTTTAAGGAGTTTCTTGCTGGTCAAAGAGCAGAGACCATGGATGTTACTGCATCCTCTTCTTTGTTCAAATGACGCTACATCGTTTTATTCTTTTTGCCTCTTTAAGCCTCTTATGCATTGTTATCTTATATGATGTATGCAGTTGTACAGATAGTAGTGTTTTCATTGTTAATGTATGGTTTTGAATTCTGTTGCAGCGTTTGAGACATTCCTGGTTACTATTTGCTGTATCCTACTAACTATAACCTTTTCTTTCCTACATGAGTGTTTTGTCTTGTTTCATGTTCCTGTCTCCGGTCATTTGAATTACTGCCCTGCTTGTTTCTCTCCTTCCTCTGGGGTCTTGCCGCTCCATTTTTTCCCGTGCCGCTACCCCGTCTTCATCAAAAGATTATGTAGGTATGTTTATTTTTATTCTCATATTCTTCTTTCTTCATTCCTTCCTCTTCCTATTCTTTGACCTTTTCTCCTTCTTTCCCCTGTTTCATTTAATATAGTTGTTCGTCTTTTCTTTTTTTTCATATTCGGTATTTTGTCTATGGTTGGGTAGCTCCATTTATTTGCCTTTACTGCATTTCTTTTTTCCAATGATTTATATGTTGACTTTTCACTTTTTTAAGGATATGTCCGATAGCACTTATTTCACTGCATCTCTTCAATGTTCTTGACAGTTGTTTTTTGGAATGTTAGGGCATTAAATTTCACTCTTAAACGTCAGCAAGTTCTATCGCATTTGTTGACCCTTAATGTCCACATTGTGTTTCTACAGGAAATACACCTTAATGAACAGGATTGTATGAAAACATGCAGGGGTTGAGTTGGAGATGTGTTTTTCTCGCCAGGCACTGGTAAAAAAAAATTGTTTTCTTATCCTGTGCCTTAAATCACTAAAGGTTCAAATGCTTTCACAAGATTCAGACTCAGAGGGTAGATGGTTGTTACTTGCACTATCGATCAACAAAGTTCCTCTTATTTTCTTTAATGTGTATGGTCCTACCGCTCCGGATTGCCAGTTTTAGTTTACGTTGCTCAGAAATTATTGCAGAATTCAGATGGCAATTTATTACTAGCTGGGGACTATAACCATTTTGTAGATCCCATTGTAGATAGACACTCTTCGGGCTCACTATATTCCCAATAAAACACAAAAATCTTTTGTGCAGGCTATTCGTCAATGCCACGACGGATGCCTGGTAATTATGCAACCCTTCCTTGAGGGAATACACTTAGGGGTATATTCACAAGAAGGTGTGATAACTACCGTAAGAGTAGCATAATGCAACTTTCAACATCGCAGCCCATCGTGAGAAAATAACCCCGTGTCAACATGGAATTCACAACACGGCGGTAGCATGCGATAGTACTCCGAAACCGCGGCCAATGTCCGGGATACAACCAGCTCGATGGAGACAAAAACCACAAATCACAACACCCAAAAACCTGCGATGTGCCCAAGTGCAATGAGGAAACCAGTGATAAGCAGCACCAGGCCTGCAACACACACCTGGCAGGCGAGAAAAATCACCATAAAAGTAGAAAAAAAAAAAAACACAAACTGACCAACACACTAGCACCATGGATGCAGCCAGAGCAGGCGCAGAGGACAAGCGCAACCCCACAAGCACCCTGGATGACCAGCCGCCCGGGACCTCAGGGACAGGGAAGGGCAAGGACAAGAAGAAGAGGAAGATGAAGTTCAGTCCGCAGGCAAACAGGATCATAGTCACAGAGGTGATAGAACACCATCAACAACTGTTCGTCACCTCCAACGCGTCATTGGGGACCAAAAACTGAATATGGCGGGACATCGTGGACAAGGTGAATGCCGTCGGAGAGCACAAGAGGACAATGGACGAGGTCAAGAGGCGATGGAATGACATCAAGTAGCAGACCAAGGAGAAACTCTCTGCCAATCGGAAGGCAGCAACGCAGACTGGAGGTGGGGGCCCAGCACCACAGCTCAAGCTGGATGACATAGAGGAGCTGGTGTCGACAGTCATCAGTGTGGAGACTGTGGCCGGACTCGGGGGATCGAACACTGCTCGACAGGACACAACACAACCGCAACAGGGTGAGTGACCACCAGGTACTGGGGGAACGGGTGAAGATGGGCACAATGGCACACCTGCACAATCAAGCAGAGCACAGTGCGCACCCACAATGACTCTGGGTCCTCGCCCAGATCTACAGACTGTCACAATGCACAATGCCATGCTGTCTGAATGTCAACATGTACCATGCGGCTACATACATGTGGACACATCCTAATATACCATCTCCCCTTCACATCGCAGGGGCACCGTCAACACCTCCTGCAGAGCAGTCCCAGCCACTCTTGACTGATGACGAGGAGGACAACACCAGCATCAACACCCAAGCCATCCAGGACATCATGGACCTCATCCAAAACTCACCTCCAGGATCAGGGCAGGCCCGTTGCATCGAGGAGACCCCACCTACTACCCAAAGCACCCAGCAGGATGCACCCACAGACTCGGCACCCCCCAAGACCCCCAGGAACAACACATGGCCTTCTAACTCTGTGTGCTGCAGTGCCAGAGGGAGACCCCAGAGCAGGTGTGGTTGGGCTTCGGCAACATGGCAACCAAACTTGACGCCATCCTTGGGTGTGTATGCCCGCTACATGGTCTCCCATAAGCCCTGACTGACATCGCTGGTGTCATGACGTGGAGAGAGACGTGGAGAGAACACCTGTCTGCATAGAGTGGCTGCAGCGATAACAGCCGTGAGGTGCCACAGATGCAGAGGCTCATGGAAGACATGGAGCGGATGGAGGCGGAAAGGATGGCAGCCACTGCTGAACGTCAGCAAAATTTAGCTGGGATCTACCATGCCCTGCAGGTCCTCATAATGGCATTGCTGCCACAAGGCGTGATGATGTTGAATGCTTGCTGCCCCCACACCATGCACATCTCCATCCCCTGGTGTGCCTATGCTTCCCAGTGCGGCAGGCCTAACCACTCCGGCACCTGAGGAGTCAGTGCCTCCCTGTGCAGCAGACCTAACCACTCTGGCACCTGAGGAGTCTGTGCCTCCCTGTGCGGCTGGCCTAACTACTCAGGTGTCAGTGCCACACAGTGCCGCAGCCGGTACAGCAACCCCCCCAGGTGGGACAGGAAACATATCAGGGATGAGGACGTGGATGGGCTTGTGATCAGAAGGGCTCAGTAGCATTCATTTCTGCCACCTGGCCTGTTCCTGGTTGGTCCCACACTTGACCTCATGACCTTCCACTGATCCCCGATACACTCACCTTGGACAGTGACATGGCCCGCCACATCATGTTTGATGACCAATTACACAGGGACCAGACTGTGGACACCACAACAGAGACACACGCAGCAGCCACTTTCTTGTCCGGACATGGTCTGAACAACGCCCAATGCCCACGAGTAATTTTTGCAAGCCCTGCCCTGTTTTGGCGCATGGCAGGCCAGACCACTCCGATCATGCTCAAGCGGGGTGGGGGGGGGGCTTGTTGCTATCTGTCGAAGACGTACTCTCTGGTGGTGTGCAGGTCACTGCTCTAGTTGTCAGAATGTTTGTGGCAGACGCTGCATTGAGGCCGGCACAGGCACCCTGACACGGGATGGTGACTTAGGGTGCACTGAGTCATTGGCACCTTGAGCTGCTGAGCGGGTGTGCAGCCTGCAATGATGGCCCAACCTGGCGGTCCGGATTGCCCAGGATTTTGTGTGCCAAGCTGTATTGCAGTGTAGGTGGTGCCAGCGTCCTGCGCGGGCCTACCACAACGTTGCCCCACTCTCTCTCTCCCCCTCTCTTCTCTCTCTCTCTCTCTCCCCCTCTCTTCTTCTCTCTCGCTCTTTCCCCCTCTCTTCTTCTCTCTCTCTCCTTCGCTCTCTCTCTGTCTTTTAATGTGCGCAGGACACTCCTTCTCATCATGTTTTTTGTCTTGCTGTGACCTACGGAATGTGTCGAGGAGAGCCGCCAATTAAATTTCTGTGTTGTTTCAATAAAGTTTAATTGTTTGCTTCGATAGTGAATGTGTGATGGTTATTTCTGTGCTATCATGGAGAAAGTGGTGCTGTGGGCTGTTAGCACCCTCTTCTGAATGGTGTGGTAAATTTATCGGCGATAGCTCCTTGTGAATATGCCCCTCATTCTTCTCCAGTCCACCATATCAAATCTTAGTCTTCTCTCTCACCATCTTACTCAATATTTGCATAGTGCAGAGGTTGGCACTATTCTAATTTCCGATCTCATCTAGGCGTTAGTCCAGCTAGATATTTTACCTACACACAACTCTCCTAGCCGGTGGATATTCAATAACTCTCTACTGCTGCACACTGATTTTACTACCTCCTTCACTTCCTTTTTTTCCAGATTTTTTTCATTTTGAACTTTCTGATACTATTCCCCTTTATGCAATTTGAGATGCTTTTAAGGGATCGGCCCGAGATTTTATAATAAATTTTGTCTCCAAGAAAAGGAATGCTTCCCAGGCTCTTTCGAAAGCATTACTTTAGAACATTAAAGGTCTTGAACATATTTACTACACATCGCACATACAGCACTCTTTACAACACCTTATTGCAGCTAAATTATCTTCTAATAAAGCTTCCACTGACCTTGCATCGTCTTATCTTCTTAAGTCTAGTACCAAATATTATGGATGTCAAAATAAATCTGGCAAGTTGCTAGCAAATTATCTTAAAATCTAAAAAACAAGCTATTTATAGAATCTATTACAGATGATTTTGGTCACACACACTCTCTCAACTCTGACATTTCAAAGAGTTCTGTTCCTTGTATGCCAATTTATATACACCTGTATATTTATCTTCAGATCAAGACACTCTATATTACATTTACTCTATTCAAAAAACTGATTTTTCACATATCAATTATTCTTTTTTGGGAACGGAACTCTCACTTTCATAGTTACATCTTGCTATGCTTTCTCTTCAAATAGATAAAACCCCTGGCCCAATGGTTTTACTGCATAATTGTATTTCTCTCATATTATTTTACCCAAACTACTTACTGTATTTCAATCTTTTTCTGATTCCTCCTTGCCTTCTGGTTCCTTTCTCAGACCACTTATTTGTCATATCCCAAAAGATGGTAATGATTTACGTTATTGCTAAAATTACAGACCCATATCTTTGGACAATTTAGATTACAACATTTTTGCCAAGGCCCTGGCCACTCAGCTACAGCCTCTTCTGCCTACTCTTCTTGGGAAGGAATAATCTGGGTTTGTCTCAGAGCGATACCTATCAAGATGAGACAAAATACTCTTATCAGTGGTTTTCCCTTCTTTCCTTCTCAGAAGAGGTTGCATCTTATAACTTGGTTTCTGGCTATAAATTAAACACTGACAAATTCGAAATTTTACCCTTAGATAAACGTACTTTTAAATGTGACTTCTCTTCCTCTAACTTTGCATGGATACCTACTCAAGTTTAAAATCTGGGTCTTCAGTTTACTCCCTCTTTTGCTACTTCTATTTCTATTAATTTAGATGTGTGTATTCACAAAGTTGCTTCCATAACTTCTAGATGTCACCCTTTGCTCTTATCTTGGTGGGGCAGGCTGGATACAATTACAATGATGTTAGTTCCTATTATTTTATGTACTATTTCTAGTATTCCATTAAATATCCTGTTTACATCTTATAGAAACCTTTACTCTATTTTATCCTCTTTTCTTTGGAATAACAAAAAATCTTGTTTGTCCCCAACTAAATTGAAGCATCCCAAAGTGGAGGGAGGTGTAAATTTTCCAGATTTTGCTAACTGCCATAAAGCATTTCTTTTAAAGCAATCTTTTCATGGGATGTATTCTTCTTTTTCATTCGCTCCTTTATGGGTTGACTTAGAATGAGAGCTTCTCTCTCCATTTTCTTTTCCTGAAATCAGTTCATGCGCATGCCTCGGAAAATATGAACTCTGATTTATCGCCATACATTACTGAGTACAGTCATTCCATGTCACCCTATAAACTTGAAAACTTTTTGGGACTCTCCAATCTGACATTATTGCTTGATACAACTAAATAATAGATCTATTTATTGGCCCTCTTGGGGAACTAAAGGGCTACTTTGGATCAAACAATTGTATAAACATGATTCTTTTCTTTCTTTCTCAGAGGCTTCACCGTTGTTTGGTCTATCACCAGCTTCTCGTCATAGATTTCTGCTCTTTCAAAATGTTGTATCTCTGTCATACAATTCCTTTAAGTTGACTGCTCTTATTAATCCATTGTCTTCTATCAATTTGACCAGTTTTCTGCTTACAAACCCAAAGGCCAGCTCTATTTATTCCCTCCTCCAACTTAATATTAGTGATCATCATAAATCCCCAATCAAACTTGCTTGGGAAGTTGCCCTTCAAGTTACCATACTTGTCTCCACATGGAAACAGATTTGGATCAATATTAGGAAATCTTCCCATGCAGCCCATATTGTGCAAACTATTTTTTTGTTTATTATAGACTTTTTACCACGCCTGTTCTTCTTCATAAGATTCATTCTGATACTCTAGACACATGTTGGACGTGCTATACGCAACAGGCTGACCTTAAATGTTTACTTTTTACTTGTCCCAATGTCCTCTTTTCTTGACACCAAGTTTGGAATCAGATTAATTCCATATTTTGTTTAAATATTCCCTACTCTATTTTAAATGTCTTCCTAGGAAGTGTATCTGATGTGTGAGCTAATGTTTCATTTAATGTGAACATATTAGACCTTTTGTGAGCAGTTGCTTTTCAACAAATCACTAAGCATTGGAAAGATTTCACGCAGTTATTGTCAAAAACATGGTGGTCTGAAGTGTATTCTAACCATAAATTAGATACTGCCTATATGCTTCCTCTTTTGATAATTCTTAATATTATTGATACCTCTTTGAAGATCCTGATTCTTTCAAATGTGTCTAGTATAAAGGGTGGAACTAAAAAGGCACAGACTCAGAATCTTTACCATCCAGCAAACCCCTTTGCTCCCCCAGAGGTAGAACAAGCTGGACTGTCAGCAAGCGCCTTGATATTACACCAATAATTCTCTTAATAAAGCTTTGGTCTGTTTACCCAAAAATAGAGAAACTGGAGATCAGACCCCCAAACAAGTAGGAGACTACCATCAATTGGAATTGGGTCAAACACTTAAGAGATTGGTAAGCCTTCTTTTATAAGACACCTGAAAATGGGAACAAATATCAACAGAGTTTTTCACCTCCCACCGGAAGCAACTCCACTGGTTATAGTGCTAAAAAGTGTTCCCCCTTTACAGTCTGAAAGGGAAGAAGATATGTTACAACTAAAGAATAAAGCTGTGCATTGGCTAGCAGGAACCTCAAATTGGCCGAACTGTGAGGAACTATTCAGAAATATAAATATTGTCGAGCAAGTATCATGGGTAGGCCAGCAAAATAAGGCCAATGCTGGTGATTGCGTTCCTATTGATTTAAAAAATATTCACCTGGTTAACCGTTTTATGGAAAGACTATCTAGGGCTAGAACTTTAAGGGGATCCATTATTACTCTTAGGTTATTTTTTATAAAACAAGTGCACAGGCAAACCCGAGGCTTCATTATGTTGACCGTTGTACAAAAAAGTCCTTTGTCATTCCAATTTCTAATTGTTTTTCTCCTAACGAACAAGCAAATTGACAACACTACTGGGGTTCTGAATACTAGCTGTGAAGCAGTAATGACAGATACTGAAGACAGCATAGATATACCTGTGGCCAGTGTTACTGCAAATGCGGAAATTGCAATTGTGTTGGTTTAAAATATGGTTGTAAATACGACATCTCCAAATATAGCGCAGAGGTCTCTGGTTGACTGTTGAAAAATGGGCTATGTAAGTAGACGGTGTTCTACTAGAAATAATTGTATTGTCCTTGGGTGTTTGTTATGGAACATCGCAGGTCATTTGAACAAAGTGAGGAATGAGGCCTGGTCCATCTTGTGAAAGATTATAGCATTACATGTCTCAAAGAAACCTGGGCCAGGTTATAGTCCATATTTATGGATATGTATTGATTCACACCCCAGCTAATGCGGCTGTTGGTGGTCATCCTAAAGGGAGCTTATTTACCCTGTGGGCAACTACCTTAGCAGACAGGTTTGGCAAGTCGCAGCTTGAATACCCGCATTTCCAAATTATCAACATTGCATATGAGCAGAATGTAACATTAGTCATCGTAAATTTTTGTCATAATTTTGTTTCTAAAAATACAGACATTGTTGAGGAGCTAGAGCAATCTCTCAGTAAACAGTTAATGGATCTTAATGCAGACTTTATTCTCCTTTCGGGGGGGTATTTCAACGGTAGATCATGCCCTTTACCTAAGCTGTCCGCATGTAGCTTGGGGGATGGGACAAAGGATGGTGATTGCCATTTTCAATACAACCCCTGTGGGAACATTTTTAATTCCATACTCTCTAAATTGTCCCACTTTTGAACAATAGATCTCATTAAACAATTGGTATCAGACCAGGCTACTTATGTGGGTAGAGGTCAAGATAGCCTGGTTGATTTTATTGCTCTTTCTGAATATTATAAGCCATAATCAGTGGATTTTTCTATTCTAAAGGTGTGCATTAGTGACCACTTTCCTCTTGCGTTTTTTTCTAGACCCAGACTGGTAAATCTATCGGGAAATCAAAACTACACCCTATAACTCATAACAGAAACACGGGTCTCTTACAAAAGTGGGTGGTGGTAGCAGATATTGATGTCTAACAAAGCACAAATTCTGGAGTGCCAAAAAAGTAGAATAAATCCATTAAGCGTGCTTGCTGCTTTTCTGACATGATTAAGACAATCACTGAGTTTTTACGAGGGAATGGAAAAGGAGATCACAAAGACCTCACAAATGGTTTAAAAGCGATTGCTCACGACCCCACAGTAACCTCATTATGGCACTGATACAAAAACCCAGGGACAATTAATCTGTGAGACATTTTCAATATGAATACAAACAGGCAATTTTGACATGTAACATAACTGTTAGACATGAGGCATGGGAAGAACTTCACGAAGCAAGTTTTAACAAAGACCACATATTTTTTTGGGAAACTGTCAATGCTACCTATTTGCAAATCTCCCATAACAGTAGCATTGATGTCCCTATTATGCCTGAGAAATGGGTTCAGCACTTCACCAGCCTTTATAGTAATGAGGGGGAGCGCTGTTGCACTTTAAAATCTGTTGAAAACAAAATAGGTGTGACTCCTATAGAGCTGGCATCTTCCATTTTTGAAGAAGTTAGAAAAGCCCTAAATCAAGCCGAGAAAAATGAGGCATCTGGTCCGGATGGTGTTCCTGCCGAACTCTTCCTGGCTAATCCTGATCTTTGGCTCCCACTGTTAACCAATATTTTAAGCTGCATAGCTTCCCTGGGCCCACCAAAATCTTGGTCCATTATGATTTTAGTACCCATTTTTAAAAAGGGAGATAGGTCTGACCCTGGGTGTTATCGCCCAATATTGTTTATTGACTGTACATGTAAATTAATGGGCATGATCGCTTGGAGATCTGGGTAACTGAAAGAGGGTGTTTTCTGATTTACAGTATGGTTTCAGGAGGGGCCTGGGTACTGTCGAGCAGTGTCTTAACCTCCATCTGGTCATCAGCAAGTAGACATTAGCAAAGAACGGCTCCCTCTACTTGGGATTCATGGACCTAGCATCAGCTTTTGACTAGGTGAAAAGAGGGAGACTGTGGAAGAAAATGCCATATCTGGGCATAGATATATCTTTAATTCATTTCCTAGCACAGATGCATCAGGATGTGACTGGGAGAGTTAGGTATGGCGCGGATGTGGAACTCACCACTCCCATTAAAATGAATTGTGGCGTACGTCAAGGGTGTGTGCTAGCACCGTTTTAATTCTGTTTATATATTAATGATTTGGAGACCCTTAATCAAGGGCACATTGGTGTTCCAAATATAGGCATTCGAAAACTCCTGGCATTGCTTTATGCCGATGACGGCGTGCTGATGTCCAGAACTGCCCAATATTTAATGACTTTTTGTCAGATTTGGGCTTAAAGACCAATATGGCTAAGTCTTATTTTATGGTGGTTGATAAAACCCCTTCCCTTTTAAAGTTTTGTTTTATTAATGATGAGAGGATGCTTTACGTTCCAACTCGTTCTTATTTAGGTGTACCCTTTGATCAGAAAGGATCCTGGCATCACTTGGTTGAAAATAAGGTAAGTAGCTTTGTGAGAAGTTGGCCTGGTAGGGGATGTTTCCAATTCTGGAACCACCTACTACCTGACCAAACAATCCCTTATGGTGTCTGGTTGTAAGTCAACCTTATTAGACAAGCTATCCTAGGGGTAGCATGGACTAAGCAGCCTAAAGGCTTAACTTAAGAGGTCGTGTTAAGCGAGCTGTTTTACCACATACAATCCTGTAATACCAAATGAAAGGACACCACACAAGTATATATTATAAAAATATATGTGTTTATTACTAAAAACAATCCCCAGTATTCTTTATGAATAAAGGGGCACAAGCGTTAAATCAAAAAGCACTGTTTAAACATACAAGTTGCACAATTATGGATGAGGGCGGGTGGCCACTCAAACCATATACTAAACAAGTGGTATAAGAGATGCCACTCGAGCAGTGGTTAGGCCTAGGGCCTAGGGAATCGCTGGGAGCAGTCAGGACAAGCAATGCTGAAGTCGGGAATGGCCCTCGGGATTCGGGAGATGTGCGGAAAGCGCACGCATGCACCAATGTTAACCAATGGTGCGTAAAAGTCAAAGAGTTAAAGTTTAAGGACACTTCCGCTGAACCTAGAGGAACAAAACTTAACACACAGACCCTAGAGGTGTGCACCAGTGTGGGAACACCGGCGGAGCAAAGTTACCTCACCCACAGGAAGTGGGTGCACAGGGTCGAAGTGGCGTCGGGTTTTGACACGCAGGCTCTTGGTGCTTGGAGCTGAAAGGGCTGCAGGCGGGTTAAAGATGAAGTGTCCGGTGGAGTCCAAGGGTGGACTCAAGTTGTAGAGTACCTGAAAGCAGAGGGGACAGAGTCTGGGTCACTCAGCAGTGACCAGGGTGGAACCAGGACGGAACCAGGCAATGTCGGGCGCAATCAGGTGGTCGTCGAGGAGCTTCTCTCCGCTGTCACGTGGGCTCTGGGGCATCTGCGACGTCCAGGAGCAGGTCACGATCTGTCCCACGCAGGCTCTCACCGTCAGTGCAGTCGGCTTCAAGTTTGGAGCAAACAAGCCTTGGTAAGAGCAATCCACGCAGGATCGGAAGATTGCTTCTCACTCGGACCAGGAAGGTCAGAGTCGGGGCTCCTTTTCAGGGGAGCTGGTGTGGATCTGGAGCAACCAGAATCACAAGTCTTCTTAGGTAGTTAGTCGGCACAGGGACCACAAGCCAGCTGGCAAGTGACCGGGCCAACGCGTTGAGCCAAATCGTGCCAAAGGGCCCCACGCAGCACTCGTCGAGTGTGGAGGGCTGAACTTCGGCTCAGGAGTAGCTCAGGGTGGGGGCTTCTCAAACCCCGGTGTACAGCTTCGAGGGTCACTCGTGGGCTGCACGGTCAGCGTCTCGTGGTCACTTCAAGATGGCGTGCCCCACGCTTCCGGTCGCCTCCACGGGTCTCAGCTTTGCAGGGACTGTGGATCGGGCTGTTAGAAGCTGGGCAGGCTTGATCTCGTCGATCTCAGTCGCTCGAGTTCCGGCGGGAACCGCAACTAAGTAGACGTCGAGGGCTGGATGGTGCCTGCTGCTGCAGGGTGGTCACTCCTTGACCACAAGGGAGATTCTTCGGGCTTCCACGTTGAGATGGAGGGCGAAGGGTCCAGAATATCGTTTCAAATGTTTCTTCCAGGAAATCTGATGTGCATTGGCACTGCTCCCACTCTTATTCGAATCTGGTGGGCGTGATTACCTGCTAGGTCCCCTCCTATGGGTGGGACCCAGGAAGTGGGTGGATACACCCCCTTCCTTTGATCCAGGCCGCCCTGGCACGAGGGCTGGAGTGCCCCAGAACCGGTTTGGCCGGATTATGCAAGGGGCAGCCTTGTGCGCCCCAGGCAGTGTCTGGTTTCTTTCAAACCTCCCTGCTACAATACACTATCTCCTGTCTGGAGGGCGGTGACACCCTCCTGTGACAGGAAACCCTTTGTCCAGGACCCCCTTGACTGAGTTTCGGTCAGCTCCAGGGGTCCAGACATTTGTCTGTGGCAGAGGCATCCATTTTGTGGATCTTAAGGCCTTTGGAGAAATCAACCGCATTAAAGTGAAGTAACATGTCTTACCCCTCTAGAGGGGTGGAATGCCATCCCCGTCGCCAGAACTGGCGAGGGGATGGTATTCCAAAGCGTATGACACCTTACACGACATGTTTTGATAAAGCCAAACCAAAGTTGCTAAATAACCGCGAGGATTATAAGGCACTTAATAGTATATGGTATGGCATTATCCTGAAACAGCTTAGGGATTTGTTCCCGACGGCTGCAGACAGGCTCAGCTCATGCTAGAGCTCCATCTCACATAAAACCATGCACCCAGCCTCCAGGATTGGTGAGGCCTGACTATAGGAGTGGCTCATAGGTTTACATGTGTCCAGATATAGGTTTAGACATAGGTATACTATATCTAAGCAAGGGGTGTGTACACCACCTTACCCCAGCTGAGTGATCAGCCAGTTGTGTCAATTTAAGAACCAGCCAGGGGTGGCAAAAGATATGCTGCAGCCCCTGGTAGGCCTTAGTGGCTCCTGTGCCCTGTGCACCTATAGTGCATTCTACAGGGGCTGACAAGGAGTCCATTTCCAATTGGTATGTGCCTATAGCACATGTGTCATTAATTTAGTGAGAGAACAGCAGGCTGGGGGTCTGATCAGCAGGCCCACAGCCTCAGTAGTCGAAAACCAGTGAAGCAAAAAGCAAAAATTTGGGGTGACCATAGGATAGCAGACCCTACTCTCCTACACAACCCCCCCCCAAACGCAGGGACATTAAACTAACCTTGACCAGATAAGTCTTCATGTTCTAAGTGGAAGTACCTGGAGAGACCATCTGCATTACCATGGTCAGTCCCTGGGCGGTGCTCCACTGTAAAGTCCATCCCCTGTAGGGAAATGGACCACCTGAGCAGTTTGGGATTTTCACCCTTCATCTGATTAAGCCATAAGAGGGGCTTATGGTCTGTTTGCACCAGGAAGTGAGTTCCAAACAAGTAGGACCTCAACTTCTTTAATGCCCAAACCACAGCAAAGGCCTCCCTCTCAATGGCTGACCAACGTTTTTCTCTTGGGGTTAGCCTCCTGCTAATGAAAGCAATTGGCTGGTCTTGACCATCTTGATTAAGTTGTGAGAGTACAGCTCCCACCCCCAACTCAGAAGCATCTGTCTGAACAATGAACTGTTTGGAGTAGTCAGGACTCTTTAGGATAGGTGCAGAGCACATGGCCTTCTTCAGGTCTTCAAATGCCTTCTGACAGCTCACTGTCCACTGAACCTTTTTTGGCATCTTCTTGGATGTCAAGTCATTTAATGGTGTCACTATAGACCCATAGTTTTTCACAAACTTTCTGTAATACCCAGTCAGGCCCAAGAAGGCTCTGACTTGTGTCTGGGTAACTGGAGGAGCCCAGTCCTGTATGGCCTGGATTTTGCTTTCCAGTGGCTGAACCTGGCCTCCACCTACTAGGTGGCCCAGGTATACAACCTTACTCTGCCCTATCTGGCACTTTGTGGCCTTGATAGTTAGGCCTGCCTTTTGCAGGGCCTCCAAAACTTTCTTCAGGTGGATCAGGTGATCCTCCCAGGTGGAGCTAAAGACAGCAATATCATCCAGATAAGCTGCACAAAAGTCATCCAACCCAGTAAGGACTTGGTTCACCAACCTTTGGAAAGTGGCAGGTGCATTCTTCAAACCAAAGGGCATTACCACAAACTGATAATGTCCACTAGGGGTAGAGAATGCTGTCTTGGCCTTTGACTCCTCAGCTAGTCTGATTTGCCAGTAGCCAGCTGTCAGATCAAATGTGCTCAGAAACTTGGCAGAAGCCAATCTGTCAATGAGCTCATCTGCTCTTGGAATGGGGTGAGCATCTGTCCTAGTGACAGCATTGAGACCCCTGTAATCCACGCAAAACCTAATTTCTCTCTTACCATCTTGGGTATGAGGTTTTGGCACCAGGACTACTGGGCTGGCCCATGGGCTCTCTGATGGCTCAATCACTCCAAGCTCCAACATCTTTTGCACCTCAGCCTTGATGCAATCCCTGACATGATCAGGTTGCCTGTAGATCTTATTCTTGACAGGCAGACTGTCACCAGTGTCCACAACATGGGTACACCAGTCAGTTTGGCTGGGTGTGAGTGAAAACATTTGCCTGTGAGCCTGCAAAACTTGTCTGCAGTCCCTCTGTTGTTGGTCAGTGAGGCTGCCTGCCAAGGCTACTCCATCAACTGAACCATCATCAGGGTTCTGAGAAAGCAGGTCTGGGAGAGGGTCACTCTCTTCCTCCTGTTCCCCATCTGTGGCCATGAGCAAGCTCATGTCCTCCCTGTCCACAAATGCTTTCAAGCGGTTCACATGGATTACCCTGTGAGGGCTCCTGGGTGTTCCAAAGTCTACCAAGTAGGTGACTTCCCCTTTCTTCTCAATAATAGGATAGGGTCCACTCCATTTGTCTTGGAGTGCTGCTGGAGCCACTGGCTCCAGTACCCATACCTTCTGTCCTGGTTGGAACTCTACCAGCACAGCCTTTTGGTCATGCCAAGCTTTTTGCAGTTCTTGGCTGGCCTCCAGGTTTTTGGATGCTCTTTCCATGTACTCAGCCATCCTGGAGCGGAGACCAAGTACATAGTCCACTATGTCTAGTTTGGGCTTTTTGAGAGGTAACTCCCATCCTTCCTTCACCAAACACAATGGACCTCTCACAGGGTGGCCAAACAAAAGTTCAAAAGGGCTGTAGCCAACCCCCTTCTGTGGGACCTCTCTGTAAGCAAAGAGCAGGCAGGGTAAAAGAATGTCCCATTTCCGCCTGAGCTTCTCTGGTAATCCTTTTATCATGCCCTTTAGGGTCTTGTTAAATCTCTCCAAAAGCCCATTGCATTGTGGATGATATGGGGTGGTAAACTTATAGTTTACTCCACATTCCTTCCACATTGCTTTTAGATAGCTGGACATAAAATTCGTCCCTCTATCTGATAGTACCTCCTTAGGAAAGCCCACTCTTGAGAAAACTGCAATGAGGGCCTTTGCCACCACAGGTGCTGTGGTGGTCCTTAGGGGAATAGCCTCTGGGTACCTGGTGGCATGATCCACTACCACCAGTATGAATCTGTTCCCAGATGCTGTTTGGGGGTCCATTGGACCCACAATATCAATTCCAACTCTCTCAAAGGGGACCCCCACCACAGGTAGTGGTATTAGGGGGGCCTTTGTTGTGCCACCTGACTTACCACTGGCTTGGCAAGTGACACAGGAGCGACAAAACTCCTTGACATCCTCTGACATGTGAGGCCAGTGAAAGTGTGGAACAAGCCTGTCCCACGTCTTGTTCTGGCCTAAGTGTCCTGCAAGGGGAATATCATGGGCCAAGGTAAGGAGGAATCCCCTAAACTGCAGAGGTATCACCAACCTCCTGGTCATGCCAGGCTTGGGGGCTCTAGCCTCTGAGTAAAGGAGTCCCTCATCCCAATACACAGTATGGGTACCTTGGGCATCCCCAGCAGCCTCAGCAGCAGCCTGCTGTCTGAGGGGTTCAAGGGAAGGGCAATCTAATTGAGCCTGCCTCAGGTCTGCCCTTGAGGGTCCCCCTGTCCCCAGAAACTCAACCTGGTCAGGTTCAAGCTCCTCAGAGACAGTCTCCTCTTGGACTGCAGAATCAGTTTCCTCTGAAACCTGATCCTCAACCTGGGGCAAGGTGGAAGGCGAGGCCTTTCCTCTCTTGCTCCTTCTCTTGGGTTGTGGCTGGTCTATTGTCTCAAGATCCACCACTGGTTCAGGAAGGCACTTCTTAGCCTGAGCCCTTGTCATGGCAAGGACATGCTCTGAAATCCCTAGCATTTCTGCATGAGTCCTGTACTCCACTTCTGACCATGCTGAGCTTTCAAGGTCATTGCCTAACAGACAGTCTACTGGTAGGTCTGCACTCACCACAACTTTCTTTAGGCCATCAACCCCTCCCCAGGAGAAGTTCACAACTGCCACACTATGGGAGGTAGTGGAGTTGCTTGCATTGGTTACTAGGTATCTCTCTCCTAGTACAATCTGTCCAGGGTCCACAAAGCCAGGGGTCACCATGGTGACACTAGCACATGTGTCCCTGTAAGCTTGAGCCAGTTTCTCATTTATTAAGGGAGTCTGCCTGTATTTGCCCAGGTTAGTGGGGCTTACTGCAGTGGGCAACTCAATGTCCACATCATACAGGAGAACTGCCTGTGTAGGGACTCTGACTAGGCCAGATCCTACTTCAATACCCAGGGTCAACCCAGCTACACCCTTGGACTGTGTTCCACCACTGCTTACTGTACTTGGGGTTGCAGTTGCTTTAGGAGCTGTAGTGGTGGGAACTGGATTTGCCTTGGTGCACTCACTGCCCCAGTGTGAAACTGATTTGCAGGTATTACACCAAGGTGTCTTTGGACCTTTGTTCTTCTTCTTCTTGTTACCATTTTGGGAACCACCCTCCTTACTATTAGTTTGGGGGCCTGAAGACTTCTGGTCTTTTTCTTTATCTTTCTGATTCTGATTACCACCCTTCTGGTCTGTTTTCTTCTGGTCACCACCTTGGTTCTGGGGTTTCTGCTTAATCCTTGTTCTGACCCATTTGTCTGCCTTCTTTCCCAATTCTTGGGGAGAGGTCAGATCAGAGTCAATAAGGTATTGATGCAACAGCTGGTTTGTACAGTTATTAAGGATCTGTTCTCTCATCATAAGATTGTACAATCCTGTATAGTCTGAAACTTTACTTCCCTGCAACCAACCCTCCAAAGCCTTAGTGGCACACTCCACAAAATCAGTCCAGTCTTGAGTCTGTGCTTTCTGGGTGTCTCTGAACAACAACCTGTATTGCTCAGTGGTTAGGCCATACCCTTCAATGAGAGCACTCTTCAAAACAGAGTAGTTTTTGGCATCCTCAGGTCTAACTGTGAGGAGCCTGTCCCTCCCTTTCTCAGAAAAGGAGTACCACAAAATTGCAGCCCACTGATTCTCAGGAACCTGCTGTACCATGCAGGCTCTCTCAAGAGCAGTCATCCATTTGTGGATGTCATCCCCTTCTTTAAAGGGGGGCACAATTTTGGTCAGGTTTCTATTATCATAGGCCCTGTCTTTTTCTCTTGGAAAATTGCTGCCACCAGTGACATCTAAGCCACTTAATTTCTGCTCTCTTGCCAAGGCAAGTCTAGCTTGAGCCAAGGCTACCTCCTCCCTCTCTATCTGGAGTTTGACAGCCCTCATTCTGGCCCTATGCTCTAGCTTTTGAGAAGCATTCATGCCTCTCTGTGATTCTCTGGAGGCACTAGAAATATGAGAGTCCCCTGAGGGGGATCTCACTCTTCTGTTGCCTGGGAGAATAACATGTTGGGTTCTGGGGAGGTGCTGGCCCTCTCCATTCCCCAGTAGGTCCAAGTTGGCCTGGCTAAGCCTACCAACTGGAACCTGGCTACCCTGATCCTGTACTTCTAAGTCCTCAACCTCTGAGTCCTCATCCAAGTCATCATCATCCTCCTCTTCAGGGGGATCAACTGCAGGGGGGTTCCCTCCAGTTCCTGTATCTAGGGAAGCTGCTTTTGCCTTCTCTAAGTCATCCTGTTCTAGGATTTCTACCAGGATTAGGCAGGTGGGGCTTCTGCCCCTTTTTAACCCTCTTGCTTTGCACAAGGCAATCAAGTCTCTGCAGGTTAGTTTGTCATATCCAAAAGTTGCCTGGGTAGGGTCAACTGTCACAGGACTAGACCCTGAGGCCTTTCCTGTGTCAGACATGGTTACTAGTGAGGTGTAAGTGGTGCACTTACCTACACTAAGTGTTTTCCTACTGGACCTTGCTAGTGAGTTGTAGTCAGGGGTGTGCTACTCCCTTCAACCTACAACTACTAAGTTCAGTAGAACTTAATATGCTAAGCTTTTGATTTTATATGTACCTAGAGGTACTTGATGTGATCTTTCAATTTGATATAAAGATTGCAATGGTAAAACAACAGCAAGCTCAAATCCGCACCGCTGCTCACCAATGTGAGAAGTTGGCCTGGTAGGGGATGTTTCCAATTCTGGAACCACCTACTACCTGACCAAACAATCCCTTATGGTGTCTGGTTGTAAGTCAACCTTATTAGACAAGCTATCCTAGGGGTAGCATGGACTAAGCAGCCTAAAGGCTTAACTTAAGAGGTCGTGTTAAGCGAGCTGTTTTACCACATACAATCCTGTAATACCAAATGAAAGGACACCACACAAGTATATATTATAAAAATATATGTGTTTATTACTAAAAACAATCCCCAGTATTCTTTATGAATAAAGGGGCACAAGCGTTAAATCAAAAAGCACTGTTTAAACATACAAGTTGCACAATTATGGATGAGGGCGGGTGGCCACTCAAACCATATACTAAACAAGTGGTATAAGAGATGCCACTCGAGCAGTGGTTAGGCCTAGGGCCTAGGGAATCGCTGGGAGCAGTCAGGACAAGCAATGCTGAAGTCGGGAATGGCCCTCGGGATTCGGGAGATGTGCGGAAAGCGCACGCATGCACCAATGTTAACCAATGGTGCGTAAAAGTCAAAGAGTTAAAGTTTAAGGACACTTCCGCTGAACCTAGAGGAACAAAACTTAACACACAGACCCTAGAGGTGTGCACCAGTGTGGGAACACCGGCG
This sequence comes from Lissotriton helveticus, assembly GCF_964261635.1. Lineage (NCBI taxonomy): Eukaryota > Metazoa > Chordata > Amphibia > Caudata > Salamandridae > Lissotriton > Lissotriton helveticus. The sequence continues at coordinate 551,012,641 of NC_136070.1, forward strand.
GAGCAAAGTTACCTCACCCACAGGAAGTGGGTGCACAGGGTCGAAGTGGCGTCGGGTTTTGACACGCAGGCTCTTGGTGCTTGGAGCTGAAAGGGCTGCAGGCGGGTTAAAGATGAAGTGTCCGGTGGAGTCCAAGGGTGGACTCAAGTTGTAGAGTACCTGAAAGCAGAGGGGACAGAGTCTGGGTCACTCAGCAGTGACCAGGGTGGAACCAGGACGGAACCAGGCAATGTCGGGCGCAATCAGGTGGTCGTCGAGGAGCTTCTCTCCGCTGTCACGTGGGCTCTGGGGCATCTGCGACGTCCAGGAGCAGGTCACGATCTGTCCCACGCAGGCTCTCACCGTCGGTGCAGTCGGCTTCAAGTTTGGAGCAAACAAGCCTTGGTAAGAGCAATCCACGCAGGATCGGAAGATTGCTTCTCACTCGGACCAGGAAGGTCAGAGTCGGGGCTCCTTTTCAGGGGAGCTGGTGTGGATCTGGAGCAACCAGAATCACAAGTCTTCTTAGGTAGTTCGTCGGCACAGGGACCACAAGCCAGCTGGCAAGTGACCGGGCCAACGCGTTGAGCCAAATCGTGCCAAAGGGCCCCACGCAGCACTCGTCGAGTGTGGAGGGCTGAACTTCGGCTCAGGAGTAGCTCAGGGTGGGGGCTTCTCAAACCCCGGTGTACAGCTTCGAGGGTCACTCGTGGGCTGCACGGTCAGCGTCTCGTGGTCACTTCAAGATGGCGTGCCCCACGCTTCCGGTCGCCTCCACGGGTCTCAGCTTTGCAGGGACTGTGGATCGGGCTGTTAGAAGCTGGGCAGGCTTGATCTCGTCGATCTCAGTCGCTCGAGTTCCGGCGGGAACCGCAACTAAGTAGACGTCGAGGGCTGGATGGTGCCTGCTGCTGCAGGGTGGTCACTCCTTGACCACAAGGGAGATTCTTCGGGCTTCCACGTTGAGATGGAGGGCGAAGGGTCCAGAATATCGTTTCAAATGTTTCTTCCAGGAAATCTGATGTGCATTGGCACTGCTCCCACTCTTATTCGAATCTGGTGGGCGTGATTACCTGCTAGGTCCCCTCCTATGGGTGGGACCCAGGAAGTGGGTGGATACACCCCCTTCCTTTGATCCAGGCCGCCCTGGCACGAGGGCTGGAGTGCCCCAGAACCGGTTTGGCCGGATTATGCAAGGGGCAGCCTTGTGCGCCCCAGGCAGTGTCTGGTTTCTTTCAAACCTCCCTGCTACAATACACTATCTCCTGTCTGGAGGGCGGTGACACCCTCCTGTGACAGGAAACCCTTTGTCCAGGACCCCCTTGACTGAGTTTCGGTCAGCTCCAGGGGTCCAGACATTTGTCTGTGGCAGAGGCATCCATTTTGTGGATCTTAAGGCCTTTGGAGAAATCAACCGCATTAAAGTGAAGTAACATGTCTTACCCCTCTAGAGGGGTGGAATGCCATCCCCGTCGCCAGAACTGGCGAGGGGATGGTATTCCAAAGCGTATGACACCTTACACGACATGTTTTGATAAAGCCAAACCAAAGTTGCTAAATAACCGCGAGGATTATAAGGCACTTAATAGTATATGGTATGGCATTATCCTGAAACAGCTTAGGGATTTGTTCCCGACGGCTGCAGACAGGCTCAGCTCATGCTAGAGCTCCATCTCACATAAAACCATGCACCCAGCCTCCAGGATTGGTGAGGCCTGACTATAGGAGTGGCTCATAGGTTTACATGTGTCCAGATATAGGTTTAGACATAGGTATACTATATCTAAGCAAGGGGTGTGTACACCACCTTACCCCAGCTGAGTGATCAGCCAGTTGTGTCAATTTAAGAACCAGCCAGGGGTGGCAAAAGATATGCTGCAGCCCCTGGTAGGCCTTAGTGGCTCCTGTGCCCTGTGCACCTATAGTGCATTCTACAGGGGCTGACAAGGAGTCCATTTCCAATTGGTATGTGCCTATAGCACATGTGTCATTAATTTAGTGAGAGAACAGCAGGCTGGGGGTCTGATCAGCAGGCCCACAGCCTCAGTAGTCGAAAACCAGTGAAGCAAAAAGCAAAAATTTGGGGTGACCATAGGATAGCAGACCCTACTCTCCTACAAGCTTCAACCAACATTTGGAGGCATTATTCAGGTTTGTGAGGACACTAGGATCTTGCTCTGTAACTTTGTATCGGGCAGGAGTTTGGGGCTTCTTTAAATCGTCACACCTTCTGGCTGTAGAGAACACCTTTCTTAGATGATTTCTAACAGTCCCTTGTAGTCTCCCGATTATCCTTTGTCATATGGAATTAGGTTTGACCCCTCTAATCCATCTAATAGAAATTGCACCAACCTTGGTACGGCACTCGGTATGGGCAAAGATGAGCCGGCCTCTAATTGTGCAATAATGTTGGACTGCATGAGTCTTGATCATATGCAGAAAATATCATGGCGTAGCTACATAAAAGGCAACTGGAGCTAGTGAGGAAGATGGACTGTTTTTATAAACCTGAACTCATTGTCAAAATTTCAAAAACCCATTTGAAATGGGACCTTTTATCTGTTTTAAAGGGGAACAGGGAGTGCTTGGAAACTGGGAAGAATAGAGTTTTGGAATGTTTGCCCCTAGTTTGCTCTCAATGTCTAGAGCCCTATCGCTCCCTTTTCTTTTGTCACTCAAAAAGGTTTTACCATATTAGATTCAGGTTCAGCATCGCACGTTTGTTGGTTTATTACCCCCGCAAGGCTTACTGTAATGCTGATCTCGAACTATATCCATGCGATTCTAAGTCAGCTCAGAACATGTTGCATTTTTAGTTTTTTTGACGGATTCACACCAAACTGAGGAGGGATTTTATTATCTCCCTATTAGGGATTTTAAATATTAGGAAATGTAGGCTGGCTTTGCTTCATCTTCAGCTTTTGAAAGATTAAAATACGTGCCTAATGGTGTATAGATTCATCTCCACAGTAGTTTGTTTATGAAAATCAGTTGGGAAATAAGGATCTTTTATGGATTTTGTCATGACTTTCTGAATTTTATGTCAGATCAATGTATTCATAATTGGTTCCATTTAATGTGTTTCAATTTTTTATGGGTCTTTTCTAACACTTAATGAGTTAACCTTTGAATTTTATTGCATCATGTGGGACATGTGAGTTTTTTTTAATATTTGTATCTTGCTTGTCTGCATATTGGCATATGATTAATATCATGGAATTTTACTATTTCTATATCTGGTAATTCACGATGTGATGCCCTATGGTGGAATATTATCTTATCACTTAGCTGATATTACTGATAATACATTTTGTTATACTGTCTGTCTTCTTATATTTTATGTTCTCTTTTATGGTTGTGACAAGAACCGAATAAAGAATATAAGACTGACTGGCATCCTCTGTCTCTGATTTTGAAACAGCAAGAATTGTGGTCACCAATTACTCAGTTTTTTTATAACTCTGCCAAACAATTCCCCATACTTTCCCCTGCAATTCAAAAAGTACTTACACTCTGTTGATTCCCTTTTTACTTGCAATGTTTTTTCTTATTTTCTTATTATTGGTTGATTACCTATTTATAATTGTTTCTGCTACTTGGAAACGGACAATATGCAGTGTGGTTTCATGTGTATTTCAGTACTACTCCCTTTTTTTTATTATTGATTAAGCTTTTATTTTTTTATTCTTTAATGTTGTATTCATATGCAATTCAATGAATGTTTTCCCTTCATGATTTTAATAAATCTCTCTTTAAACTTAAATAAATAAAAGTTAAAGTCCTTGGTCCAAAACAATTCATGGTTGAATTACACCACTCTTTTTTCATTTTTTATTTTTTAGCTCTTCGATTATAGCATTTATTTAGACATTTTTACCTTCTAGGATATTTTTGGATCCTTTCCTAAGTAGTCATTTGTTATATTCTTAAACTAAATAAAGATGTGACAGTGTGTAACAATTTTCACTCAAATCATAAATATGGATTGTATGTTCTATGCAGACATTTCAGCTATACGATTAGAATAGTTTCTACCTTGCCCTCTTAAAAATAAACAAACAGGTTTTATTAAGGCCAGATTATTATGTGATCATGTTTGAGTATGCTTAAATATTGTGGATATGACTTTAAGTATACATTTGCTTTTGCATCAGACACGTTTAATGCTGGAAATGGTTCTAACAACCTAGGTTGGAAGTATGTGTTTTTTTGCTAAATCTTTATTTTGCCATTACATTTAACAGATAAACATCTAACAACTCTCCCAAGTCTTTATTGCAGCATATTTTTAAGCACGCCCACCCACTCTTCAATGGCATAGATTTGGAGAGTATTTTGTAAATACGATACATATACTTCATTCTAATATATATATATATATATATTCACTGAAAAAACCATAGGTTATAGACCATATATAGTTAGGAATTAGCATTTACAAAACCTTGAAAATTCACTGAAAAAACCATAGGTTATAGACCATATATAGTTAGGAATTAGCATTTAAAAAACCTTATTTTACTCACACAAAACCATTGAAATTCCATATATAGTTAGTTGCACTAACTATATATCGCGCACCCGCAATCCACTGCTGATCATGTCACATATTACATCATTCATGACATGGTCAGTGACATCACTGATGACATCTCAAATGACATCACTGATGACATCACTGATGACATCTCAAATGACATCACTGATGACATCACTGATGACATCTCAAATGACATCACTGATGACTACATCCAGTGACTGTATAATTCTGTAAAGTTAAAATATGTCTTACATATTGAAGAATGAGTGGATGTATAAGTGTCTTGATGAAGGATTTAGTAGGGGCATGGCTGACTGTATGAGTGACTGATTAAATGTGTCTCACTGAGTGCATGGGTTAGTGACTAAACTGTCTTAATTTGTGCATCATTATGTCTGTTGTTCTGTAAACTGCTGCATGTGTTGATCATTAGCTATATGATTAACTGTATGGGTTATTGATTGGTTGCCCAAGCATTTGTATGGGAGACTGGGTGTGTGTGTGGGTGGCTGGGAGGTGTATGACTCTCTGCATAGATGTGTGAGCAGTTGATTGACTAGATGTATGGGTTCAAAAGTGCATGTGGAAACAGCTGTATGGGCGGTTGACTGTGTGCATGAGTGTATTGGTGAGTGAATGGATATCTCAGTGCTACATGTCAAAGTAAGTACATATGTAAAACACAGTACATGTGAGAGTTGACATATAAAAATAACTGTGCATAAGAGCCAGTGAATGTGTGAGTGGCTGTATGGATCATTGTGAACTTGTATCCAGGATTGTATAAGTGAGTAAATATGTTTTAGTATATGTTTGAATAAGTAAGGTGTGTATAACTGTATAGTTGAGGAAATGGAGGTGTGATTGATTCTTTGCATGACTGACTAAGTGTCTGAGTAACTCCATGGATGAGTGACAGTCTATGAGTGTCTGTTTACACTGAGTGTATCTAAGGTTATATTAGAGTCTGAAGAGGTTCATCGTATTATCACATGAATGATGTCATCAGTGATGTGATCAGTAATGTCAAATGAGATGTCATCAGTGATGTCATTTGAGATGTCATCAGTGATGTCATCAGTGATGTCATTTGAGATGTCATCAGTGATGTCATCAGTGATGTCATTTGAGATGTCATCAGTGATGTCATCAGTGATGTCACTGACCATGTCATGAATGATGTAATATGTGACATGATCAGCAGTGGATTGCGGGTGCGCGATATATAGTTAGTGCAACTAACTATATATGGAATTTCAATGGTTTTGTGTGAGTAAAATAAGTTTTTTTAAATGCTAATTCCTAACTATATATGGTCTATAACCTATGGTTTTTTCAGTGAATTTTCAAGGTTTTGTAAATGCTAATTCCTAACTATATATGGTCTATAACCTATGGTTTTTTCAGTGAATTTCAATGGTTTTTTAATAGCAAATATCATAAGCTGTCGAATGTCAAGTACGTGGTAAGTGAAAAATTTTCGTGTTTATGCACACTGATCTGCTTTGAATGGTGCCCCCCCCCTCATTTCTATTAGGAGTACTCTCTCTTTGCACATAGTGAAGAGTAGTTAACGCAGGCCTTTGCCCCCGTTGTAATACGTCGTGCCTGCTTCTCTCTCCATTTGATTGATTGTTATCCAAGTATTTACTGTTTTAGAATTGGTTCTCTTTGGTTCATTCTCTATTTACAAACAAACACAGAGTCGCAATACTCTGTTTAGTCTTTGCAGATAACGAAAAATCGTGTAAAAAAAAAAAGAAAAGGAATCGAGCAAAATCAGTAGGCCACTAATGGGATCTCTTTTTGACCTCGCTAAAATAGAAACATTAGGAACAACCCCTCATGACAAATACAAAACTAGTGAGATGAACTGAACTCCACACAATGATGGCTGCAAAACAGCTCGGCTCCGCCACCCACCCCGCCCAAAATAACAATAAAGAGCGGCTGCCATGATTGGTTGCGGAATGGCCACGACGGAGCTACGAAATGGTGCTGCTCTTATGCTAACCCCAGCTTCAGTCTGAAACATCCAGAAACACTGTAGACTACCAATTCGATCAGTTCCGGTAGCGCCCCAATGTAACCCGGTAGAGAAGAACTAGCCCTCCCCTCTTTGACTGATGGTTCTTGTTGCCTGTCCCTTCTGTTGTCATTTAACAGAACTATTTATCCTGCTGAAAGGGGTTGTGTTCCGACCACTGGTTGGTGGAGACATTTTGACTATATTCTGGACCTGCGTTGTCGCGTAATGCGTCATATGACGCGCCGCGTTAGCGCATCCGGAAGTCATCCGGGGCGCGCAGCGCGTAACGTAAGCATAACAAGTCATGTGACTTGTTAATAAAACTTTTCATTGGTTCATTTTACTTTTCTTATTCTAATGATGAAAGGCTTGGTCATATGACCTAAAAATTACGCTTTTTATTACTTCCGAACATTATTTTTTCTTAAATATATGTTATAATGTTCCAGGCTAATGTACTTTCCCGGAAAATTTACAACTGTCCTGCAAGTAAAATATATTCTTTTTTCGAGAAAAAGAGCGTTTCTTCGTCCCATGACGGAGCCGTTGAGCAAAAGAGGGTCGACCTGCTGTCTTAGTCGCCGATACGCCTGAATATGAGATTCTTATCGATCACTTTATGTTGCAGGAGTAGAAAACACAACAGCCCTTGACCATTTATCTTTACTGCGTTCCTTCGTATTATACCTTTTACCCTTCATGTAATTGGTCTGCTTTATTTCACTTGCCTTTTAATGATTCTAAAACAGTGACTATTATTAAAAACTTTACCAATGTATATACTACTACCATGTTTTCTTTTAAAAACCTTTATTGTGAAAATTTCATTATACAAATACGAGCCTATAACCACGTGGGCCGGCCACGGAGCAAACTGTAATCGTATATGATGAGTAGACATTTACACTGTAGAGGAACGTAACGGGCGGGCCATTAGGTTGCAAGAACTAAGGTGTCTAACAGTTACGGAATCGGTGGACGTACATTTTATAATTAAAATACGACAGGGCCAGTTACAATAAAATTATCTACATATACATTTGCGGGCAAGTACCATGGGTGACGTTAATTCGAACTTTCAATAGTACAGTAATCAATAACACATCAGAACTTAATATCAATAGGGATGTCGAAATATTCAATCAATTCTTGTCCCCGCCCGCCATGTGCTTCAAAACTGCATACGTATCTCCTGATTTCAAGGTTCTGCAACCAGTACACAACAAGGAGTTACGAGTCCCATTTATTCCGGCGCCATTTTGGGCGAGGACGGGCAGGTCCAGGATATAGTCAAAATGTCTCTACCAACCCTCGACTATGATGATGTTCATATGCTGTATTTATTAGAGTAACACTCATCTGTCCACATGAAATTAATTTGCCACAATCTAAACATGTCATTTTAATCTTTCCAAAGTTCTTCTAAATATTTGGGACCATTTCCCTTGCCTCTGATGCTGTCAGTGCCACTTCTTTGATGAATGTACTAGCAGGTCAGGGGTTCTCCTCCAAATCTCTCTTTTATGCAGCACTATAATTAATTGGTGCCACCTCTCCATATGACGATGCATGGTATAGTTACCATAACTATATTTTTTTTCGGTTCCTCTGGAGAGTTCGTCGTGGCAGATGAAGCGTGTAACGTACCGGACATTTACCTTTTTTTGCATGTACAGGAAAGGAAAAAAAAATCGAGCGTCCGAGTTCTAAGGTGTCCCAGGGCCATTTTAGTGGACCAGGCCCAACTCCAAAGAACAGGCCGCCATTTTGAGAGTCCTGCTGCAGCCGCCTGTCGCTGTAGCATCAAGAGCAGCCGAAACTCAGCTGAATGGCCACTGAAACGGTAAAGGGGCGCCCCACTACAGCAGACGAGCCTCCACCTGGGAAGGCCCGTTCACGCCGCCTCCCCCCCCCTTCGGGCACCCCACGCCGTTATTCGGAGCAGTATTGTAGGATGGCCACACCAGTGCGGCAACTTGCTAGACATCACCTCGGTGGTAACCGAATCTCAGCCCCTTGTAGTGTCTCCTCTTCAGAAAATATTCTTGCGCTACCTTTGCCCCATTCACACATCGGTCCGCTACTGATGCCATCTCACAGGCTAATGGGGCGCCCCACGCCGAGTTTCAGCATTGTAGGATGACCACACCAGTACAGCAACTTGCTAGACATCACCTCGGTGCCATCCGGATCTTGGCATCTCAACGCCTAGTGGTATCTTCCATACAGAAAATATTGTTGCGCTGCCTTTGGCCCCATTCGCACATCGGTCCGCAACTGACACCATCTCACAGGCCAACAGGGCGCCCCACGCCGACTTTTACCATTGTAGGATGGCCACACCAGTACAGCAACTTGCTAGACATCACCTCGGTGCCATCCGGATCTTGGCATCTCAGCGCCTTGTGGTGTCTTCTACTCCGAAAATATTGTAGAAAATATTGTTGCGCTGCCTTTGGCCCCATTCGCACATCGGTCTGCAACTGACACCATCTCACAGGCCAACAGGGCGCCCCACGCCGACTTTTACCATTGTAGGATGGCCACACCAGTACAGCAACTTGCTAGACATCACCTCGGTGCCATCCGGATCTTGGCATCTCAGCGCCTTGTGGTGTCAGTCAGAAAATATTGTTGCGCTGCCTTTGTCCCCATTCGCACATCGGTCCACTACTGACACCATCTCACAGGCCAACAGGGCGCCCCACGCCGACTTTTACCATTGTAGGATGGCCACACCAGTGCCACAACTTGCTAGACACCACCTCGGTGCCATCCGGATCTTGCATCTCAGCGCCTTGTGGTGTCTTCAAATCAGAAAATATTGTTGCGCTGCCTTTGGCCCCATTCCCACATCGGTCCGCTACTGACGCCATCTCACAGGCCAACGGGCCGCCCCACGCCGACTATCAGCATTGTAGGATGGCCACACCAGTACAGCAACTTGCTAGACATCACCTCGGTGCCATCCGGATCTCGGCGCCCCACTGCAGATGAAGTGCCTCTCAACTATGAAACCACCACGGTGACATCCGGATCTTGGCGCGTTGTGCTGCCTTCGGCCTATTCGCACATCGGTCCGCTACTGACGCCATCTCACAGACTAATCGGGCGCCCCACGCCGAGTTTCAGCATTGTAGGATGACCACACCAGTGCACCTTACTAGACACCACCTCGGTGCCATCCGGATCTTGGCATCTCAGCGCCTTGTGGTGTCTTCTATTCAGAAAATATTCTTGCGCTACCTTTGCCCCATTCACACATCGGTCCCCTACTGACGCCATCTCACAGGCTAATAGGGCGCCCCACGCCGAGTTTCAGCATTGTAGGATGACCACACCAGTACAGCAACTTGCTAGACATCACCTCGGTACCATCCGGATCTTGGCATCTCAACGCCTAGTGGTATCTTCCATACAGAAAATATTGTTGCGCTGCCTTTGACCCCATTCGCACATCGGTACGCAACTTAGACATCACCTCGGTGCCATCCGGATCTTGGCATCTCAGCGCCTTGTGGTGTATTCTCTTCAGAAAATATTGTTGCGCTGCCTTTGGCCCCATTCGCACATCAGTCCGCTACTGACACCATCTCACAGGCCAACAGGGCGCCCCACGCCGACTTTTACCATTGTAGGATGGCCACACCAGTGCCACAACTTGCTAGACACCACCTCGGTGCCATCCGGATCTTGGCATCTCAGCGCCTTGTGGTGTCTTCTATTCCGAAAATATTGTTGCGCTGCCTTTGGCCCCATTCGCACATCGGTCCGCTACTGCCGCCATCTCACAGGCCAACGGGGCGCCCCACGCCGACTTTCAACATTGTAGGATGGCCACACCAGTGCGGCAACTTACTAGACACCACCTCGGTGCCATCCGGATCTTGGCGCGTTGTGCTGCCTTCGGCCTATTTGCACATCGGTCCGCTACTGACGCAAACTCACAGGCCAACGGGGCGCCCCACGCCGACTTTCAGCATTATAGGATGGCCACACCAGTGCTGCAACTTGCTGGACACCACCTCGGTGCCATCCGGATCTTGGCGCGTTGTGTTGCCTTCGGCCTATTCGCACATCGGTCCGCTACTGACGCCGCCTCACGTGCCAACGTATTTTCTCCGCATTTTATACCCTATGCCGCATAACAGGTCATGTGACTTGTTTATAAAACTTTTCATTGGTTCATTTTACTTTTGGTTTCCTAATGATGGAAGGCTTGATCATATGACCTAAAAACAACACTTTTCATTGGATGAAAACTTTTTTTTTTTCCCAAACGATGAAAGCCCCACCTTGTTTCTGGATGTTTCAGACTGAAGCTGGCGTCAGCATGAGAGCACCACCATCTCGTAGCTCCGTCGTGGTCATTCCGCGAGCAATCATGGCAACCGCTCCCCACCAGAAGCCTACAGGAGTCGGGGGCCCCCAAAACATTTGATAAATCCTCAAGGCGGAGGGGACGCTTTCGAGAATGGGGTCCAAGACCTAGCAGACAAGCGTCCGATTTCCAAGGTGTCCCAGGGCCATTTCAGTGGACCAGGCCAAAAAAGGAAAGAGCCTGCCGCCATTTTGAGAGTCCTGTGACAGCCGCCTATCGCTGCACCGCAAGAATGGGCGCAACTCAGCTGAATTGCGGCTTTTGACACAGTGGACCAAAAACGGACGGAATGGCAACTGAATTGGTAAAGGGGCGCCCCACTACAACAGATGACACTCCACCTGGAGAAGCCCGTTCACCCTGCCTCCCCCGGGGCGCCCCACGCCGTTATTCGGAGCAGCATTGTAGGATACCAAAACCAGTGCGGCAACTTACTGGACATCACCTTGGTGCCATCGTTCTGCTGCCTTGGAACTATTCGCACAACAGTTTGCTACTGATGACCCACCCCCCGCGACGCCCCACGCCGTTATTTGCTGGGTGGCAACTTACTAGACATCACTTTCGTGTCATCTAGATTTCAGCGCGTTCTGCTGCCTTGGAACTATTCGCACAACAGTTTGCTACTGATGACCCACCCCCTGCGACGCCCCACGCCGGAAATCTGGACGTTGTGCTGCGTTGGGACTATTCGCACAGCCGACCGCTACTTCGTTGTTTTTCCCTAAAAATGTTTATATGTTATTACTATTTTTGTTTTCTTGTATATATTTATAAATTATTAAAGTTTTATAATCTTACTACTTTGTCGGAGTGCTATATATTTTTAATGTGACACATAATTGTAAAAACTTTGATGTACAAAGAGTAATCCCTGGAATCTTCCGCTTCAGGCTCGGTCCCCTCCCCAATCACAATACAGGATGGTTTTCAGATAATAGGAACGCTTCTGCTGTGACGAATCTCATCGAGTATGGGCCTTGATCTACTATAACTCCTTTGAAGAGGGGTGATTCTTTACAGCTGGGGCCATAAACTACATCTGCAGGGCTAGCTGATAGCCTAGGACCGGCCTGGACAATCGGACACAGAGGAAGAGGAGTGTCAGAGGGTGCGGTAGTGAATAGGGCGAAAGGGAGGTGTCGGGCGGGCACAGGGTGTGATTCTCAGGGAAGAGCAGCGCAGATGGGGGGAGGTTTATTACCCATGCATAAGACAGAAAGTGGGGGTGACCACTGCCTGGGGGAGATGCTTGCGAGGGTGGGGAGCCATGCTAAGGATCGACAGCGTGCAGAGAGTGGGTCTGGTCAAGGCATCTAAAATGGCTGCCGTGCACGACAAAAGTGTGGCATTTGAAAAAAGACAAGATGGCGCAGACAATGTTTTTCAACACTTCCTGATTTCCTTCGAATCGAACGTTAACAGACGTTGGGGCATATTACCAAAGTTAAGCGATATTTAACCCTAACGATGCTTAGCAACGATTTTTTTACCGCTAAGCATCGTCAGAAATTATCGCAGATAAACCTTGCTATTATCAAGGTTTATCGCAAATACGATAATAAACGACCGCAATGCATTAATATCGCTGAAAACTCAGCGATATTCATGCATTACCGAGCTAATGCTCTTAGCCATGTTATCCACCTCCCATTGGATAACATGGCTAAGAACTGCTCAGTATATATTTAAACAACAAGGGGACCCCAATTGGTATCAGCGAGGGACCTCGGGGAAGTTAATTATGTAGAAACAACAGTGGTCCCTGGCAGGGAATTGGATGATTGGAAAATAAATATAGACTCAGTCAGTTCTATATTGATAAAGACATACCCAGCCGGGCAGTGGTCTTCCACGTTTTTATATTTTAAATGAGGACATACAAAACAGAATAACACCTTCAACAGTTCACGTGCGTGGGGCACAAGCCTGTACCCAAACCACGACCGTGCACAGACAAAGACGTACACAAAAGGGCTTTTACAAGGCAAATTCAACAATCTCTATAGGGTTCCAGTTTTCTGGGCAGAGAGATTACTTATAGGTACCATTACAATGTTACATTTTGTACATATACCTGAAAATGTAACATTGTAATGGTACCTATAAGTAATCTCTCTGCCCAGAAAACTGGAACCCTATAGAGATTGTTGAATTTGCCTTGTAAAAGCCCTTTTGTGTACGTCTTTGTCTGTGCACGGTCGTGGTTTGGGTACAGGCTTGTGCCCCACGCACGTGAACTGTTGAAGGTGTTATTCTGTTTTGTATGTCCTCATTTAAAATATAAAAACGTGGAAGACCACTGCCCGGCTGGGTATGTCTTTATCAATATAGAACTGACTGAGTCTATATTTATTTTCCAATCATCCAATTCCCTGCCAGGGACCACTGTTGTTTCTACATAAGAACTGCTCAGGGCAGGTGCTACTTTTTGGAGATATTCGCGCTTATCTCGAATATTTCCAAAAGTTGATAATAGGAGATAGCGATGTTAGCGACTGTTTCCAGTCGCTAACATCTTGGCACGCCCACTTTGCATGTCATTAGTGATAAATATCACTCACATGCAAAGTGGGGCCCAAGATGGTCGCTATCTCCTACTAGCCGTCGCTAACTGGTGTTAGCAACAGCTAGGTAATACAGATATAATTTTATCTCCGCGAAGCGGAGCGCTGTTACAGATATATATCTTGTTTTTGAACGTTAATTTCTCAAAATCCACTGAAGCACATATATTGAGACCTAGCAAAGGCACATCGAGCTACCAGTCCCTACAATTTTGCCAAGTTTCGTGCAAATCCATTCAGCCGTTCGATTATTATTATTATTTTTTTTTGCCCCGCGGGGCCCTTTTAAAACCTCCACATCAAACCTAAGAGGTCAAGGAGGATCTACTATGCCCCCTTATGGTCATTTGCCCCTTCGCTTTGGCCTCCTCTTGTCTCTCGATCCTACCGAGAGACAAGATGGCGGCCGCTACGGACTGTTTGGAATGTTGACAGACGCCGGAGAACCAATCAGCTTCGCTTCACAAAGCTCCGTTGCGCGAAAAGTACGCGTAGCGGAGCGCTGCCCGGTCCGCTGTTACAGATATATATCTTTTTTTGAACGTTAATTTCTCAAAATCCACTGAAGCACATATATTGAGACCTACAAAAGGCACATCGGGCTACCAGTCCCTACAATTTTGCCAAGTTTCGTGCAAATCCATTCAGCCGTTCGAGCTAAAAGTGAGGCCAACCGCCCTATGGGAAACTCAATGTTAAAAACACGTTTTGGGACCCCCCTTTTTTCTCGGCCCCCCCTTGACAAACCCCCCCCAAATTTTCAGGGGCTGCTCAGAAACAAAATGTTCCATTTTCCTGAAAATTTCAGCCAATTCCGTCCACAAACGCCAAAGTTATTAGACATAGAATTTTCAAAAATCCCATAGAGAAAAAATCCTAACTATATATACCTACTGGCGACCGCCAGTAGGTAATAATATGCATATATATATATATATATATATATTGCGCTCTTCACCCTCCCAGGATCCCGGGAAAGAAATGACAGCACTCGGGGGTATCTTGCTCTCACGGTAGTTTATTAATTACAAGTACGCCACAGACGCGTTTCAGCACTAGGCCTTCGTCAGTGTGTTTACACATGAAAAAACCGGTACACTTAATATAGGTAATTTCGTACACAGGTTACACCTCTCAGTCGACATCGACAGAGGACTGCAATCCTCCCAGTGCGCGCCATCTTGTAATGGTAAATATATACATATATACATGTCTATCTACATATTCGCAACACTATATATTGCATGTTCTCAACATCTTGATACCTATAGATAGGTAGATGTGCGTGGCAAGGGAGAAAATTTGTATGTTATAACATAAATCTTCAGTATGATGTTTGATATAGCCGTGGATCGGCAATGGTCCTCTTAAACTAGTGAGAGGTGACCTTCTATATACAACCTATGTACATCATATTTACATTATAATTGCTCAGATATACCCATGTTCAAGCGACCAGCAAAAAGCGCGAGGTGCCAAAAACTGCGTGGATATGCCACTACAAACTATCCAGTTAGTGTCAATCTAGCATATCTCAGTTGAATCAAAGAGCCCCTTGATCCATTAAGTCGCCACTTATTTAACAGTAAGGGTATGTGTATAAAATTAGTTACATCCCACCCACCGGGTGGGGACAGTAAATCTACTAGCGAGATTAAAGTTTTCTAAATTCATCTTCATTGTCTCCTCTTATAGATATATAACCACATATACTTTATATACACACCCCTATACCTAAGTGACAATATATACAGTGCTATACATACGGAATTAGATCTCATAATACAGAACAGATCCATCGGAACAGAGTACATATAGGCTTGAAGGTAATCTGATTACGGTTTGCCTAGATGGAAGACCATTTCTTCCCCGCTATTCATCCCTTTCGGCCACTTAGTGGAGAGATCTATGATGTAACGTGACTCCAGCCTACGGAGACGTCGCAATTGGTCACCCCCTCTAGGATTGGTTTTGATGGTATCAAGCCCAAAATACTGAAGCTGACTGCGATCCCTGTTATGCTTTTCGGCAAAGTGCCGGGCGACAGGATATGCAGGATCGGCCTTGTCAATGGCCCTTAGGTGTTCCAGGATCCGCAACTTGAGCATATTAATAGTGCTCCCTATGTAGCGGAGGCCACAGGGGCAAACCAAACAATATACTGCTAGGGGAGTGCTACAAGTTATACACTGTTTTATATGCAGTTTCTTGCCTGTCTCTACGTTCTCCACTGCAAGAACTCTCCTGCTTCCAGCACACGCTTTACATTTTCCGCAGGGAAAAAATCCACTCATCGATTTTAAGGTGTTACTTTTCGGGAGTGGTTTTTCTAAGTGGCTAGTCACTAGATAATCTCGAAGGGATCTGGTTTTGTTGAATGTTATAAGCAGGTGGGTCGGTAAATCATCTTTGATGATGCTGTCAGTAGTGAGAATGTGCCAATTTTTACGCATCATTGACCTAAGGTCCTGTGCTCCAGCCGAGAAGGGAGTTATGAGTCTGAATTTCCCTTTCTCATCTTCCCTTTCCTTGATGGCAGATTTCGGAGTGATTAGGGAGTCTCTAGGGATAGCCCTTACTCTTTTTAAGGTGTTACTCAGAATGGACTTTCCATACCCTCTCACTTCAAATCTTTTCACACAATCCTGTGCTGCCTTATCAAAGTCCTCCAATCTTGAGCAATTCCTACGGAGCCGGAGTAGCTCCCCGTAAGGAATGCTCTTGATTAATTGAGGGGGGTGGCTACTGCTGGCAAAAAGGGTGGAGTTGCCTGCAGTTGATTTTCTATGTAGAGCCGTATGGATCTGATGGTCTTCTGCAAACACTTTCAGGTCTAGATATTCTGCAGATGAATTACTTACAGTCCCTGAAAAGTGTAAATTGTAAGTGTTCTCATTCAGTTGATTAATGAAGGCTTGTGCTGTTTCTAAGGAGCCCCGCCACACAATGAACAGATCATCTATATATCTGTACCACCCTTCTGTTTTACCCTCCACACCGTCCACCATGCAGCTCCTGGGTACCTGCTCCTCCCACCAGCCAACGAAAAGATTCGCGTAGCTGGGAGCGAAGCAGGTACCCATCGCCGTACCAGACACCTGTCTAAACAGTTGGTCCTCGAATAAGAATATATTATTGTTCAAACAAAACTCGATGAACTCGATGATCATATCATTGTGGGTTGTAAACCTCAGTTGTCTCAAGTTCAGAAAGTGTTGAACAGCTTCGAGGCCCTGTCGGTGATCAATGACGGTGTATAGGCTTGTAATGTCAAGTACGATTAGCAGACAGTCCTTGTCCCAATTGATATTCCTTATAGAGTTCAGGAAGTCCTTGGTGTCCCGTACATAGGAAGGCAATGTCAGGACCAAGGGGAACAAAAATTTGTCGATCAGTCGGGACATGCTTTCAGTAAGGCTGCCAATCGATGACACGATAGGACGGCCTGGAGGATGCAAGCTGTCCTTGTGCAGTTTTGGCAGATGGTAGAAGGTAGGTGTGAGGGGTTGAGATGTCCGGAGGTAGAGAAATTCATCTTTGCTTAGCATATTTAGGTTGTGCCATTTCCCTATCAGTTTATCATAATTCCGGATACTCTCCAAGTATACCTCATTGGTGCACTTTACATAAAACTTGGTGTCAGATAGTTGGCGCAATGCTTCAAGTCTATAGTACTCCCTAGTGAGGACAACGACATTGCCCCCTTTGTCTGAAGGTTTAATGATGATTTTTTCATCCTTCATAAGACTTTGTAGGGCCATTTTTTGTTGCTCTGTGATGTTATGCTGTATAGGATGATTACCTTTCCTATACCGCATCAGATCTTGGGTCATGGCTTCGGAAAAGGCGTCTATGGAGTCCCAAGGCATTTGTGGAATGAATATAGATTGGGGTTTGTACCCACTCTCCTCACGGTCTTGTTGAATACCCAATGCGAGTGCTCTCTGTCCTCTATCTGAGGTCTCAGTTGTATCCTGTATGTTACCCTCTTCACGCAGATTTTCTAGAACCTCCAAAGCTTCCATTTCTCTGCCCACGAGGGCATCTGTTGCCGTTATTCTGGTCCCAGTTCCGCTTCTTTCTTTCAGGTGGGGCCGCAGCTTGAAATATTTATGTAGCTTTAGCTTGCGTGTGAATCTGAAGAGGTCTATCCTCGTTTGGGTATATTCGAGTGGAGTACTTGGGCAGAAGGTAAGACCGAGGCTCAATAAGTTGATTTCTGTATCAGTTAAGATTTTTTCTGTCAGGTTCACCACCGTGAGATTTTGCCTGGTGGTCTCTGCTATCTGACTTACTTCTTGTTGCCTCGTGTCCGGTTGTTCCAATTGTTGGGCTTTGTTCTGCCCCTCCCTTTTCCCCCGCCGTCTGCCGCCACCTCCTCTCCTTGTCCGCCTCTTTTTTTGGTTGGTTTTTGTGATTTCTCCGCCATGTCCGGTGGTTTTATCTTGCCGCCTCTTAGCCAAGCACCCTTGATGACATCGTATTCTTGGTGAAAAGGAGTCTTCCCACTGCCACTTGGCTCTGTTGAGCGCGATTTCTGTCGCGCTATCAGCGGCCTTATGGCTTGTTGCTCATCCCCTGATTCGTTCTCCGTCACGTCGGATTCAGACGTGGCTACTTCAGGTGTTGGAGTGGTTCTGGATTGCAGAGCTTGACGCGATGCATCGTATTTCTTAGCATATGTAAGAATGCGTCCTCCGCTTCTTTTTGCTCGGTGTTTACCGACCAACAGATCCGCCTGCTCGCAGAAGGGCGTCTCCGCGACTGAGCAAGCCGCAAAAACATTCATCACACTTTCTTTTCACCCTTATGGAGACGCCACTCACGGAGAAGTTTCCACACCTTTAATGGCAGATATCAGTTTAGCAGCATCTGGAACTCCTTCAATTAAAATCAAATGCCCAACGCTTTCGAGCACCACTGTGCTCTTGTTCACGGGCTGAAAGGTGAGTGATCAAATCGGAGAATTACAAAGGCACCTTAAACTGTTAGAGAGTCCCGCCCCAGCAAAAAGAAGCGGAGAAAGCCGTGTGGCAGGGCTCGACTATTCACAGATGCAGTGGTGTCTTTACCCCTCCAAACCAACTTGGGGCATACTGCAGGACACTTGAGGCAAATCGGTACCCACTGGGGAAGCATACGCAAAGGACCACGAGGACCAGCATGCCTTCGAGCATACGCCCACTGGGGCGGGACTCTCTAACAGTTTAGGGTGCCTTTGTAATTCTCCGATTTGATCACTCACCTTTCAGCCCGTGAACAAGAGCACAGTGGTGCTCGAAACGCGTTGGGCATTTGATTTTAATTGAAGGAGTTCCAGATGCTGCTAAACTGATGTCTGCCATTAAAGGTGTGGAAACTTCTCCGTGAGTGGCGTCTCCATAAGGGTGAAAAGAAAGTGTGATGAATGTTTTTGCGGCTTGCTCAGTCGCGGAGACGCCCTTCTGCGAGCAGGCGGATCTGTTGGTCGGTAAACACCGAGCAAAAAGAAGCGGAGAAAGCCGTGTGGCAGGGCTTGACTATTCACAGATGCAGTGGTGTCTTTACCCCTCCAAACCCACTTGGGGCATACTGCAGGACACTTGAGGCAAATCGGTACCCACTGGGGAAGCATACGCAAAGGACCACGAGGACCAGCATGCCTTCGAGCATACGCCCACTGGGGCGGGACTCTCTAACAGTTTAAGGTGCCTTTGTAATTCTCCGATTTGATCACTCACCTTTCAGCCCGTGAACAAGAGCACAGTGGTGCTCGAAACGCGTTGGGCATTTGATTTTAATTGAAGGAGTTCCAGATGCTGCTAAACTGATGTCTGCCATTAAAGGTGTGGAAACTTCTCCGTCAGTGGCGTCTCCATAAGGGTGAAAAGAAAGTGTGATGAATGTTTTTGCGGCTTGCTCAGTCGCGGAGACGCCCTTCTGCGAGCAGGCGGATCTGTTGGTCGGTAAACACCGAGCAAAAAGAAGCGGAGAAAGCCGTGTGGCAGGGCTTGACTATTCACAGATGCAGTGGTGTCTTTACCCCTCCAAACCCACTTGGGGCATACTGCAGGACACTTGAGGCAAATCGGTACCCACTGGGGAAGCATACGCAAAGGACCACGAGGACCAGCATGCCTTCGAGCATACGCCCACTGTGGCGGGACTCTCTAACAGTTTAAGGTGCCTTTGTAATTCTCCGATTTGATCACTCACCTTTCAGCCCGTGAACAAGAGCACAGTGGTGCTCGAAACGCGTTGGGCATTTGATTTTAATTGAAAGAGTTCCAGATGCTGCTAAACTGATGTCTGCCATTAAAGGTGTGGAAACTTCTCCGTGAGTGGCGTCTCCATAAGGGTGAAAAGAAAGTGTGATGAATGTTTTTGCGGCTTGCTCAGTCGCGGAGACGCCCTTCTGCGAGCAGGCGGATCTGTTGGTCGGTAAACACCGAGCAAAAAGAAGCGGAGAAAGCCGTGTGGCAGGGCTTGACTATTCACAGATGCAGTGGTGTCTTTACCCCTCCAAACCCACTTGGGGCATACTGCAGGACACTTGAGGCAAATCGGTACCCACTGGGGAAGCATACGCAAAGGACCACGAGGACCAGCATGCCTTCGAGCATACGCCCACTGGGGCGGGACTCTCTAACAGTTTAAGGTGCCTTTGTAATTCTCCGATTTGATCACTCACCTTTCAGCCCGTGAACAAGAGCACAGTGGTGCTCGAAACGCGTTGGGCATTTGATTTTAATTGAAGGAGTTCCAGATGCTGCTAAACTGATGTCTGCCATTAAAGGTGTGGAAACTTCTCAGTGAGTGGCGTCTCCATAAGGGTGAAAAGAAAGTGTGATGAATGTTTTTGCGGCTTGCTCAGTCGCGGAGACGCCCTTCTGCGAGCAGGCGGATCTGTTGGTCGGTAAACACCGAGCAAAAAGAAGCGGAGAAAGCCGTGGGGGCAGGGCTTGACTATTCACAGATGCAGTGGTGTCTTTACCCCTCCAAACCCACTTGGGGCATACTGCAGGACACTTGAGGCAAATCGGTACCCACTGGGGAAGCATACGCAAAGGACCACGAGGACCAGCATGCCTTCGAGCATACGCCCACTGGGGCGGGACTCTCTAACAGTTTAAGGTGCCTTTGTAATTCTCCGATTTGATCACTCACCTTTCAGCCCGTGAACAAGAGCACAGTGGTGCTCGAAACGCGTTGGGCATTTGATTTTAATTGAAGGAGTTCCAGATGCTGCTAAACTGATGTCTGCCAGTAAAGGTGTGGAAACTTCTCCGTGAGTGGCGTCTCCATAAGGGTGAAAAGAAAGTGTGATGAATGTTTTTGCGGCTTGCTCAGTCGCGGAGACGCCCTTCTGCGAGCAGGCGGATCTGTTGGTCGGTAAACACCGAGCAAAAAGAAGCGGAGAAAGCCGTGTGGCAGGGCTTGACTATTCACAGATGCAGTGGTGTCTTTACCCCTCCAAACCCACTTGGGGCATACTGCAGGACACTTGAGGCAAATCGGTACCCACTGGGGAAGCATACGCAAAGGACCCGAGGACCAGCATGCCTTCGAGCATACGCCCACTGGGGCGGGACTCTCTAACAGTTTAAGGTGCCTTTGTAATTCTCCGATTTGATCACTCACCTTTCAGCCCGTGAACAAGAGCACAGTGGTGCTCGAAACGCGTTGGGCATTTGATTTTAATTGAAGGAGTTCCAGATGCTGCTAAACTGATGTCTGCCATTAAAGGTGTGGAAACTTCTCCGTGAGTGGCGTCTCCATAAGGGTGAAAAGAAAGTGTGATGAATGTTTTTGCGGCTTGCTCAGTCGCGGAGACGCCCTTCTGCGAGCAGGCGGATCTGTTGGTCGGTAAACACCGAGCAAAAAGAAGCGGAGAAAGCCGTGTGGCAGGGCTTGACTATTCACAGATGCAGTGGTGTCTTTACCCCTCCAAACCCACTTGGGGCATACTGCAGGACACTTGAGGCAAATCGGTACCCACTGGGGAAGCATACGCAAAGGACCACGAGGACCAGCATGCCTTCGAGCATACGCCCACTGGGGCGGGACTCTCTAACAGTTTAAGGTGCCTTTGTAATTCTCCGATTTGATCACTCACCTTTCAGCCCGTGAACAAGAGCACAGTGGTGCTCGAAACGCGTTGGGCATTTGATTTTAATTGAAGGAGTTCCAGATGCTGCTAAACTGATGTCTGCCATTAAAGGTGTGGAAACTTCTCCGCGAGTGGCGTCTCCATAAGGGTGAAAAGAAAGTGTGATGAATATATATATATATATCTATATATATATATATATATATTAACAAACAAATTGTCCTGTCGCAGCGGGAGCTCATTCCAGTTGGTGCCCGCAATGAGACCAGGACAGTGGTATATATATATTCACTGAAAAAACCATAGGTTTTACACACGTTATAGTTAGGAACTAGCATTTACAAAACCTATGAAATTCACTGAAAAAACCATAGGTTTTACACACGTTATAGTTAGGAAGTAGCATTTACAAAACCTATGAAATTCACTGAAAAAACCATAGGTTTGAAACCAGTTATAGTTAGCTGGAAATTTTACTGATATAAAACCAATGAAATTCCACGTTATAGTTAGTTGGACTCACTATAACTTGCGCGTGTAATGCACTGCTGATGACGTCACATATTACATCACTCATGACATCACTGATGACACCATCCTTGTGACACAGTGACAGACCTCCTTTCACTGTAATCTAACCCTTGAAACGCATATTCAAAAATAGAAACTAAAATGTTCAAAAAAATGGAGATACTCATACCAGTTACAACAACAAATTCAATAATTCCACCATGTATATACACATGCAGTTATTCACCAACAGTTCTATATAGTCACTCATACATATATTCACTAATCATATGTAGTGATACACCTACACATCCTGTTACACACCGACAGTCATCCAAAAGTTATTCACACACATACTCACACATGCAAATAAACTATTGAACATCCATTTATTTGCATAAACAGCTATACACACACTACCACTTTACTTCTAAGGAAACTTACACATATTTACTCTCTTAAAAAACCACTTATAGAAACACATACTAATTTAAACAGGAACTCTTACAATCCCTCACTCTCACATATACTCACTTATATACATCAATATTTACATATACTACATTAAAACATATGTAGTTACTGATAAAGACACTAATAAGACAGTCATTCACTCACTAACACAGACATATACACACTAATCCACCCATACAGTCCTGCACATATGCTGTCTTCAAAACACATACAAACAGAGACTCAGCCATTCTTGCATCTATGTAGTAAGTAATACCCCCACCAAACCATGCAAACACTCATACTGATACTAAGAAAAACATCTAATAACCTATATACATACACATGTAGCAACTCACCAACCCATGCAGGCACTTATACACAAAGTGAAACACTAATACATATTTGAAATATTTAAGCATTACTCAGTAATATATGTATTCACTAAGATATTCAATAATATATACATATATAACACATATTTATTTTTCAGACAGACAAACATTCACTGGATGGTGTCATCAGTGATGTCATGAGTGATGTAATATGTGACGTCATCAGCAGTGCATTACACGCGCAAGTTATAGTGAGTCCAACTAACTATAACGTGGAATTTCATTGGTTTTATATCAGTAAAATTTCCAGCTAACTATAACTGGTGTCAAACCTATGGTTTTTTGAGTGAATTTCATAGGTTTTGTAAATGCTACTTCCTAACTATAACGTGTGTAAAACCTATGGTTTTTTCAGTGAATTTCATAGGTTTTGTAAATGCTAGTTCCTAACTATAACGTGTGTAAAACCTATGGTTTTTTCAGTGAATTTCATTGGTTTTTAAAATGCTAATTCAGAAATATCTCGTGTATGCAACCTATACTTTTGTCAATAAAGTTCTGGCAATATTTTTTTGGGAAAAAATCAATTTTCTTCACTGTTCAAGTTGCATAGAGACTCCTTGTAAAGCGATACAGAATTAGAAAGTCAGTACCTTGCCTTTTTTTCAACGCATTAAAATTTGTCTATAAATAAAAATAGCCTTTCTAAACTTTCGTGCACGACCCGGTGTGCGTACTCTCGGCAACAGTTCTCAATAAAATGGAAAGCGCATTTCCAAGCTTTCGTGCGCGACCGACTGCGCGCACCCGCCTATATATTTCGTGAAAACTTTGCAATCTGAACTTATTGAATTTCTTCATAGACCCATCAAAGAACTTATAATACGTCAAAGAGACTAAACCTAGGCTTCTTTTTTAATATTATGAAAATTTTCATTAAATGGAGCCGAATGTCTTTTTAAACTTTCGTGTGTTACCGAATGTACACACCTTGGTATTTTAAAAAAATATATAAAAGGTTTTATACTTTAACAATTGTATGCTTGAATCGAGCTCAAAAGATATATTAAATCCGAATATGTTTGAATTTACTTCTTTTCACGTTTTGAAACTTCGCTGAATTAGACCGCTACTTCCAAATGACGTACGTGACTAGATACTATCACCGCGTACACGTCCTGAGACGCGCGTGTGAAGTCATGTGACTTGAAAACAACACTTCCAATTGGTTCTTAGTAGTTTCTATTCTGCAATTTACACGGAGGACTCCACCCACTTCCCTCACTATCTTTTGTACTCTCAAAAGAGAACAACTTTCAACATCCTTCGGAAGACTTTGCTGAAATGGCTGCCGCCCCGCATTCATCTTCCGAATCTGAAGGAAATGAGCGACTACCTTTAAAAAGAAAAAAGGAATCTTTTATTTGGCAATTTTTCACTTATCCTGAAGAACAAAAGAAAGTTAATGCGCCAAAAGTTACCTGCACGATATGCAATAAGGTTCTCTCAAGAGGAAATCCAAGAAAAAAATATTCCTTTTCCATACATACCATGGTGCGGCATGTCAAACAAGTGCACCCTGTTGAATTTGCAAAGGCATCGACAAGAGCCCTGGCCACGCTATTACCATCAGAGGTGGCCAGCACATCTTCTGGTGGACGACCTGTATCTCCATCGAGTGCTGTGATGGACTTGAGACCATATCTTGCAAAGGTGCACATGAAATGCAACGAGTGTGGAGAAATTCTTCTGTACGGAGAGCAGAGCCTCATTCTTACTAAACTAAAAATTGAGAGTCATAAATGCCCCGAGAAAAGATAAATTTCTTCATTTCATTTCGATCCTGTGTCACACATGAAAATGTTGTTGCAAGTTTAAAAAATCAAACACAACATAACACTTGTTTTAAAAAATAAAAAAATAAAGTTCTTTTCAGAACTAACTCATTGTACGAAAAAGAGCTCCAGGAGCATATTATAAAGGGGGTTTATCTCCGCTTTTTTGGCTTTCGTTCGTGCGCGACCGTGTGCATGCACTCGCCTATATATTTCGAGAAAACTTTACAATTGCAACTTATTAAATTTCTTCATAGACCCATCAAAGAACTTATACTACGTCAAAGACACTAAACCTAGGCTTCTTTTTTATTATTATGAAAATTTTCATTAAATGGAGCCGAATGTCTTTTAAACTTTCGTGTGTGACCGAATGTACACACCTTGCTATTTTCAAAAAAATATATAAAAGGTTTTATACTTTAACAATTGTATGCTTGAATCGAGCTCAAAAGATATATTAAATCCGGATATGTTTGAATTTACTCCTTTTCACGTTTTGAAACTTCGTTGAATTAGACCGCTACTTCCAAATGGCGTACGTGACTAGATACTATCACCGCGTACACGTCCTGAGACGCGCATGTGAAGTCATGTGACTTGAAAACAACACTTCCAATTGGTTCTTAGTAGTTTCTATGCTGCGTCAATACCTACGCCTGCTTCAAGCACATGCACAGTTTTGAAACAGCATGGGCCTGAAGGGAAACGACCACTACAACGAGGCCGTTTCAACGAAAACTTTAACCACGCATGCATTACAACGCATGCGTGGTTACAACGACAGCCTTTACCACGCATACTTTTACTACGAGGTACGTAGTAAAGGCATGTGTGGTAAAGGGTACATATAAAAAAGGGGGGTTTGGGGGGGCTTCCCCCCCCCAAAAAAACACTCACCATTAGACGTGATGTGCAGGCAATCGGCATCTGAGAGGAAGGAAAAGGCCGTTTTTTTTTTACTAATGATATCACCACGCTAAAATACGTGGAAAAAGATAGGCGTGTAAATAGCATTCCGTTGTAACGCATGCGTGGTAAAGGCATGCGTTACAACGGAGTTCGTTGAAAAAACATACAACCTGGGCTTGAAAGTCACTGAGTGAAATATCATACATTACAGTCAGCCACTTTCAAGACGCATTCCTTCAGAGGAACACTTACCGTTTATTAGAGGTAGATCGTCCGACTCCACCGGAGGACACCCCTAATAAAAAAGACATATATATAAAATGCGGACTAGCCTCTGTATCGTACTAGCAAACTTTAACTAAAAAATCGTTAGAGAAAACAAAAAGAATAGAGCAAAATCAGTAGGCCACTGATAGGATCTCTTTTTGACCTCGATAAAATAGAAACATTTGGAACAACCCCTCATGAGAAATATGAAACTAGTGAGAGAAACCGAGCTCGACGCCATGATGGCTGCAACATAGCTCGGCGCCGCCGCCCACCCCGCCCAAAATAACGACAAACCCTATGCAAATATTATAAATAAATACAACACACCAGCAAAGTAACAGAGTAAAACGTTTTATTAAATAACTATTTACATGCCAGCCTGCTGCAACATGAAAACAACACTTCCAAAATGATCGACTACCTTTAAGAAGAAAAAAAGAATCTTTCATCTGGCAATTTTTCACTTATCCTGAAGAT
Organism: Lissotriton helveticus; assembly: GCF_964261635.1. NCBI lineage: Eukaryota > Metazoa > Chordata > Amphibia > Caudata > Salamandridae > Lissotriton > Lissotriton helveticus. The sequence goes on from NC_136070.1 coordinate 551,039,018, forward strand.
CAAAAGAAAGTAAATGCACCAAAAGTAACCTGCACGATATGTGACTCGTTTCTCTCAAGAGGAAATCCAACAAAAAAATATTCCTTTTCCATACATACCATGGTGCGGTATGTCAAACAAGTGCACCCTGTGCAATTTGCAGAGGCATCGACAAAAGCCCTGGCCACGCTATTACCATTAGAGGTGGCCAGCACATTTTCTGATCGACGACCTGTATCTCCATCGAGTGCACAGAAGGACTTGAGATATTTAACTATATATGGTCTATAACCTATGGTTTTTTCAGTGAATTTGCTCCGCCGCCCACCCCGCCCAAAATAACGAGAAACCCTATGCAAATATTATAAATATATACAACACACCAACAAAGTAACGTGGTAAAACGTTTAATTAAATAACTATTTACATGGCAGCCTGCTGCAACATCTCCGCCAGGAGACGGCGTGGGGTGCACTGGAAGGGAGAGGCGGCGCGAACGAGCCTCCCCCACCTCCCCAGGTGGAGGTTTCTCAGCTACACCCCAGCGCTTCACTGATCTCCTTGTCCTCAGTCAAGCATTAATAGTAAGATTTTCATAGGTGAGTGTAGGTTCATAGTTTGCCATCCACAGACTAAAAGCCTGGAGTGGCAGTGAAAAAAGCATAACTAGGTAAGAAGGAACGCAGAGGCTGTAGAAAGGACTCTGCATATGCTTGGTCCCTGAGATGCTTCGATGTCACTGCCTTCCACAAATGTCATAAGTCCTGGATGTTGGGTGCCATAGTTGAGGGTTTGACCTAAAGACACGTCCTGCGGTGCCCTGGTCCAACCATCACATATACCTGCGCCAGGAGACGGCGTGGGGTGCACTGGAAGGGAGAGGCGGCGCGAACGAACCTCCCCCACCTCCCCAGGTGGAGGTTTCTCAGCTACACCCCTAAAGACACGTCCTGCGGTGCCCTGGTCCAACCATCACATATACCTGCGCCAGGAGACGGCGTGGGGTGCACTGGAAGGGAGAGGCGGCGCGAACGAACCTCCCCAGGTGGAAGTTTCTCAGCTGCACCCCAGCACTTCACTCGACATAGGCGGCCGGCTCCCGGGGTCTGGCGGAACTTTTAGCCTTTTGGTGACTTTTCCATTCTGGACCTTGTCCCACAATCCGTTTGACCTGAAGACACGTCCTGCGGTGCCCTGGTCCAACCATCACATATACCTGCACCAGGAGACGGCGTGGGGTGCACTGGAAGGGAGAGGCGGCGCGAACGAGCCTCCCCCACCTCCCCAGGTGGAGGTTTCTCAGCTGCACCACAGCGCTTCACTCGACAAGCTGAGTTGCGCCCGCTCCTGCGGCACATTGCCTCGCTCGGCCAGCTCAATTACGCTTGCTCTTGCTATTACAGCGTCTCACCCACCATCCGGCTGAATTGCACCCACTCTTGCGGTACAGCGACAGGCGGCTGCCACGGAGCTCAGGAAATGGCGGTCGGCTCCACAGACTTGGGCCTGGCCTGCAAGGATGGCTCTGGACAACCCTGGAACTCGAACGCTTCACTGCTACGGCATGGGCCCCATTCCCAAAAGCGTCCCATCAGCCTTGAAGATTCTACAAGAGTCACCGGGGCCCCCGACTCCCGCAGAGTTCCGGTGGGAAGCTTCTGCCATGATTGCTCGCAGAATGGCCACGACGTAGCCACGGGGTGCTCTCATGCTAACGCCAGCTTCAGTCTGAAACATCCAGAAACACTGTAGACTACCAATTCAATAAGTTGCGGTGGAGCCCCAACGACGTATCGCGTTGTTGCATAATGCGTCATATGACACGCCGCGTTAGCGCACCCGGATGTCCTCCGGTGCGCGAGGTGCGAAGCGCAGCTTCCCGGAAGCATAACAGGTCATGTGACTTGTTAATAAAGCTTTTCATTGGTTTAGAAATATTTTTATGAGCATATTTGACTATTTTATTAAAGACACTACACATAACCTGTTTTTCAAGTTATGTTTAATTTTAAATGAAACGGTTTACATTTTCACTTTTTATTTCCAGTAAATTTTAAAAATAAATGTTTATAGTTCCATATGCTGAAGCACGTCAGCTTCACACCCTATGTCATACAATTCTGACAAATCGGCATCCTCATCATGTTCTTCATCATCCTCAGGATTTAAATCATCTAAGGGATCCACTTCCACTGACGTTTCAATGACAAGTTCAACGATAAGATCGAGATCAACGGATTGTTCATTATCACTCATGGTTAATGTTGTCGTTATCTTTAAAGAAAGAGAACAACAATGAGATGTTGCAGAGTAAGAGACAAATCTCAGAGACTATAATAGTAAAATTGTTTAACAAGAGTAACATTTTGCAGCTATTATTTAGCCATGTCCAGCGATGCTGAGGAGGTGAGTCCTATGTCCAAGTTTTCAGTGAACAGGACTCATCTCTTTTTAACCTTGGATAAGCCTCACCAACTCTGTGTCCCCTGCTCATACTTAAATGTAAAAGGGCAGATTTATGTTAACTGGCGCATCCCCAGAGATGCACCAGTTAATGTGCACCGCTGCTCTGCCACCCATGGTGTGCCGCATTTACAATGTGGAGCACCATTGAGCAAAAACAACACAGAAGCAGCACATTGCAGGAATCACGTCGTAAGCGCGACATGTCTACTGCAATGCACAGGAGCAAGCCACACATTGCATGGTGCATCACTCCTTATGCCTGTTTCAAACAGGCGTAAGGATTTGATTCAGCAATGCTATAAAGCTGACTCAGTGAAATCTTCTAAATTTCACTGTGTTAGTTTTACAGGGCTTTCATGCAAATGAATGCCCACCCTGCAACAAAACGCCTATATGAAACCTGACGCAGGTTTCATGTGGTGTAGAAAATGAAAATGTATATGTACATAAGCGGCGTTCATTTGTGTTCACCCTCACCACTGTTGGAGTTAAAGCGAAAGTCACGGCACAGTGGCCCCGCCATCTTGCCCCCTTTTAGGCCCCATCACGAACATAGATAGCCCCACATAGCAAAACGTGATCTTATCGCCTACCCAACTTCAGATCTGACCCCCCCCTTTTGCTCTCATGTCCTGTCGGAATGTCCGGCTGTAGATTACAATCACATGTTACATTTGGGAGGGGAAACGACAAATATTAGAAATATACCACACGACAGCAAAATAACAGGTTAAAACGTTTTTATTCTTGAACAAAAATATATTAAAACAACTATTTACATAACAAACGGCCGCAGCAACAAACCCACAATGCATTTCGCCGTCTACTTGACGCCGTCCCTGTCCCTCCTTCCCCAAAGTAGCAATGTTGGGCTACTTTTGGGCTGCTTTCTAGTAGGTTTTTTGAGCGTCAGAAAGTCTACGAAAGCCGTCGGCAACGGCCTGGGGTGGAGAACCATTACGCGAATAGTCCGGAGGCGACACCACGCGCCAAGGCCTGTCCCCAGGATGAACCAAGGGATCCGTTCCTGGGGCCGTGGCAAAGAGCAGCCGGCCGCCATCGGCCAGAGAAGGCATGGGCCCTACCCGAGTTGTAGTTGTCTTCCCATTCTCTTCTTTTTTCGGCGCCTTGCAGCCCACAAGGGGGGGATGTCTTGCATATGCCTCCGACCCCCCCCCCTCTCTTCATCGCCTGGTCCGGCCATAACAAATGTCAGCAAGACGCCGTGGGGTGCACTGGGAGGGAGAGGCGGCGCGGACGAGCCTCTCCCGCCTCCCCAGGTGGAGGCCCCTCAGCTGCAACCCCAACGATCCACGCACCCGGCAAAGGGTTCGTCCACTGTGGCGATATAGGGATGCTCCACGAGCCCAGCAAAGGGTTTGCATACTCTGGCGGTATAGGGACGCTCCACGAGCCCAGCAAAGGACTCGCCCACTGTTGCGGTACAGCGACGCTCCACTCACCCAGCAGGGTCTCGTCCACTGTGGCGGTGCAACGATGCTTCGCCCGACAGGCTTGAGTCCATCTGCTCCTGCAACCCAGTGACTGCCGGTGGTTGCAGATCTCCTAAAAATGGCGGTCGACTTTGCAGGAATGGGCCTGGCATGAAAAGTTGGCCTGGTCGCCTGTTAACCAGAAAATGGGCCCCTGTCTTTCCTTTCAAAATGCTGCCAACAATATTTTCTGAATGGAAGACACCTGTCCAGAGGCGTTCTCCTCAACTTTGAAGATTCTACGAGAGCTGCGGAGGGCCCTCGGCCTCCGCGGGCCTCCGACCGCCCCCGAATGAAAAGGACTGCCATGATAGCCCGCAGAACGACCAAAGTGTAGCCACGAGACGTTGGCGCTCTCATGCTGACGCCAGCCTCAGTTTGAATGACCAAAAATCCTGCAGACTACTGATTCGATCGGTTCCGGTGGAACATCAGTATGACCCGGTAGGAAAGATTGTTGCCCCTCCCTTTTCTTTGATTGATGGTTCATGTCACCGGTCCCTTCTGTTGCCCCTTAACGGAACTTCTGGACTGCCGAAAGAGATTCTGGTCCAACCCCGAGTTGGTGGAGACATTTTGACTATACTTGGGCCCGCCTGACCCCACCCAAAATGGCGCCGATATAAACTAAACTCGCAATTCCCCGTTGTGTTCCGGATGCTCAGACTTCAGATCATGAAATATGGATGCAGTTCTTGAAGCACATGGCGGGAGGGGATGAGTATTGCTTGAACATTCGGACAATGAATTGTTATTAAGTTCTGACGCATCATTAATTACAGTATTATTGAAAGGTCGATTTTTCAACACTGATGGTACTTGCCCACAATGAATTTTCGATATGATTCTATTGCACTTATCGTACCTTGATGAAATAAAATGACCACCGACTCAGTTATGTTTTCCTCAGATAAATATACCCTCTTGTACAGCCCCAGTCTGCTCCGTGGCTGGCCCACGTAGTTTTAGGCCTGCATTTGTGCGTCATCACTTACGTGGTTGTATGCCTGCATTTGTACGTCATCATTTTTTAATAAAGATTTTGTGAAAACCAAATATAATAGTAGCTCTTGAATTGGTAAGTTCGAATACATAGCCATTGTTTCCGATCTACGTAAAATACAGGCGAAATAAAGCAAGTCGGTTACTGAAAGGTCAAAAATCAAAGTGCCCAGAAATAGTGAAAATGTAAATGATCCAAGTCTGTTACGTGTATTTTTTTCTTTTGTGCAACATAAGGCAATCGATAAAGGTCCCGGTGTTCTGTTTTACCTTGTATGCCACATATCTCAGGGAAATTGTTTCAGGTGTACACAAAAGAAAAACTCGAATTACTAACAATTTTTGGGGCAGATTTACAAACCCCTATCTCCATGGGAACGTCACTTTTTGCGATATTCCCGTGGCGATATGGGTTTCGCCCTATGTACAAGGCACCGTTGAGCCACTTACTATGGCTTAACGCTGCTTTGCAAATAAGAACCACTTTCATGCAATACTTAACGTGAAAGAGGTGGGCAGTGGGCGTTGCGATGGGCGTTCCACTGCAACAGCCATTGATTTTTTAACGCTGCCTCCTATTTACAAGGGCAGCGTAAATCGGAGACTGCGCCATAATTAAAACCAGGAAACACCTGGACTTAACTTGACGAAACGAGGATAAATGCTTTATTTCTCCTCGATTTTGCTTTTTTCATGTGTGCTGCCTTATGCAGTACACATGGAAAAAGCAAAACGCCTTGGATTTTTTATGTTCAGGAAGGAGGATCTTCCTGTACATAAACAATCTTCCCCTGCACGCAGTCACACTTGCACTATGGTGCAAGGGTGCCTGCATTGCCGCTACCCTGCTAAGTGTAGCGCAAGCGCAGGGGGAAACACAGGGCTGCACCATATTCTTGTAAATATGGCCAAAACCCTCGTTTCCGAAGTGGTGGACCGTGTCATTAAGCCAAGGAGGATAACGACACGCTCCTCCACTTCTGTGAATTTACAAAAAACTAAATAATTTAATGGGAAGATTGGTGCTGCATCCCAGTGACAAACCTTTACATGGCTGGTTTTATTTTGCTGTTCGAGGCTCCTGCTCCTGCAAGGGCCAGTCTGGAAACCAAAAGCAGCCCTAGAAAATGTTTTCAGACCAGTCCCCATACGGTGCATACCAAGTGCAATGAGTGAGCCTGACCACTACAGAGGGTGCTTTGGAATGCTCTCCCCCAAAGGTTTTTGGGAAACAATGGTGCAGTCTACAACACAGTTATCATTACAGATTGAATTTTATTAGCTTTCAAAGAATAGTAAATGAAGACCTTATTATGCACAAGGATACGACAATCTGGGAAGAAAAATAAGTTACTTACAAAAGCAGTAAGTAACCCACTGACCTATGCATATAACATTTTTTTAAATTAAATACATGGTACATATTCTTTGCAGTAACCCTCTGTGCTACATTAGATAAGTTGAAGTTGCCACTGGACAAAACTCTCCTCTCTCCAGCAGGTACATTAATCACTGGTGTTATCTTGACACTTTTATTGTTGCTCCAAAACTGATAATTCTGCAAGGAACTTTGAAGTGCTTTTAAAACTGCTGCCTGCGGACCCCCTGAGAATGAGTCAAGGACCCCTGGGGGTCCGCGGACCACAGTTTGGGAAACACTGGTCTAACCACTAGCATTTTCATGTATCGTTCCTAAACTGAAAGGCCAGAGACCTTCATCCATTTATTAACATATGATGATGCCTTATTTATGTTAAAAGTAACGCACCGGCGGCGCAAGGCCTTCATAAATCTGCCCCATTATACTTCCTCATAAGAGTGTATAATTAATTTTGCTAAACCATATTCATTTTTCATCAACTATACCGTTTGTATTTTATGTACTAGTGGCTATACCGATTACTTTGTTTTTTACAATGTCTGCACTCGTATTAGATAAGAAACTTGCCTTGAAAACAGTGCATTTCTGAATAAACATTTCAAATATACACGTTCTCTCTTTTAATCCATAATCTCAACTAAAATGATTGTATATTGAAACAGTATTCATGAGTTCCACGTAACTTCAGCTGTACTAACCTAATATTTTCTTTTGTCGACCTGATTTACTCATACTAGAACCCACAGGCCTATAACAGCCCGTGAACCCTTTCTTTTACAGTACATGACAAAACAAACAGTTACAGACTTACCTTTACCAATGCTTTGTACGATGTACAACAGTGACAGTCACAAAATAGATATTCGTTTGACGGAAGTCTCAATTATGCTGCTATCACTGCAACCAAAATTCAATGGCACAGATATCCAGTCAATACAGACTCATATATGTCTCTTCAGCCAATCATATTTCCTCCCGCAAAATTTTGTATTCAAATTCACATTTCAGTTGGTTGTCCCTCACAATATTTTCAATGTCACATAAAAGTCACCCATCACCCACTGCCATCTCTGGCTGTTTCCATGGTAACACCTCATTCTGCACCTGGCTGAAGGCACAGGTCAAAAGTTCATATCTCAACGTTCTACAGCAAACTAACAACACTGTTTTCCCTCCAGAAACACCTGCCTATCCACAGCTCTGTTACATGTCATTTTTTTCACACCCAATACTACTTTTTCTTTTACATAACATTAACATGCAACGTAGTCTTCAATCTTCACGTATTAGAATCAACCAATCATCTTTTGTTTTTCAACCACACCAAGCCTCATCCATTTTTTTTATCCTGAATTTCAGCTTCTAACTGCCATTCCACTTCCACAACCCATCGGAGCATGACTGCATCTGCCTTGAAAATGAAGGTTTGGCTTTTAGGACACAGCTATATTCACTGGAGTGGAAAATATGCAGCAAGCAGACGAATTTCCAACCTTGATTTACCAAATGTGCAGATAACGTGGATTGGGCAAAGAGGATTAAGATGTCACCAATTAATACCATTGGTGAAAACTTTTATGCATCTCCCAGAACCAGACCTTATAATTGTGCACTGTGGTGGGAACGATCTAGGCACATTGACTGGGGTAGGTCTGGAAATGCTTCTAAAAGACACCTTTAGACAATTGATGACACTTTTTCCTCGAACTGCCTTGGTATATTCCAATATATGCCAAAGACAGAAATGGAATTGGTCCAATCAACATTGTGCAAAAATTGAGAAAGCAAGGAGACATGTTAATAAATCTGTTTCTGCTTTCCTCAGAGATTATAGCATGGGTTCTATTTACCACAACAACTTGCGTTACCACATGCAAGACATCTATAGGACAGATGGTGTTCATTTCACGGATGAGGGAAACAAAATCTTCCTCTGCAACATCAGACTCTGCATCGGTACTTACTTATAAATGCAGAAACAACTCAATAAACACAAGGGCTCTTTTCAGAGCCACCTTATATCAAAGCACTCAAACTTCTGATTTATCTCCATTTTCACACTCTTGTAAATAGGTGTGCGCGCCCGAGTGCGCACACCCCGCAACTTTTTTTCGAAAAAAAAAATATATATATTTTTGCCTTTAAGGACCTTACTGCACACCCTGAGAAAACCTACGCAGCAAAACAACCTTTACCTTCTCCCCTTTCCATGTTCCAACGCTTTGAAATGACAATATATTTACTCGCAGTGACAAAATGGCAGTCAACACTTCCTGATTTCCTTCGAATCGAACGTTAACAGACGTCACGCAGCAAAGAAAAAATTCCGCTCGCGCGCAGCCGCTCGAGTGCGCGCACCCGTCCGCGCTTATAGATATATAATTGACTTTAACTTTAATTTTCTCAGCAACTACTGAACGGATTTACACCATTCCACAAAAAGCGTAATCTGTGAGCCGGACTCTACAGTTTTGCCAAATTTCTTATAAATCCATTCAGCCGTTGACCTGTAGCCGTGTCTAAACGTCCTATGGAAAATAACATGGAAACAACACGCTTTGGGACCCCCCTTTTATCTCAGCCCCCACTTCACCAATCCCCCCCAAATTTTCAGGGAAGGAGCGCAGTGGACCGAGCCATCTTCTTTGAGAAATTCGCAAAGATTCATCCACCAGGGTTAATCCAAATAGAATGTTGACGATTTCCTATGGAAACGAGGTCCTAACTATAACTACCTACTGGCGACCGCCAGTAGGTAATATATATATATATATATATATATATATATATATATATATATATATATATACTCCAACTTGTTAGGCACTCCCTCTTCACCTCCAGGAAAAATACGAGCGTGGACCCAAATATTGTGCTCTATTTTTGTTTTATTGCCAGTCTGCCATGACGCGTTTCGGAGGATCCCGCCCTTGATCACATGACACAGCTTAGACATTCACCCCGCTTTTTAAAGTGCAAGTGCAAGTGACATCACAATGGATATAGAAAACATGTTCATATTCAATTAAAGTGTCCCACTTAATATGCACATAAATGTTACATCATTATCACCATATTTCATTATATAAATATAAAAAAAGTTCTTTAGGTGTAAAGTGGTCACCACAAATCATTATTGGATAACTGTCACCATAAATATATTAATACATTCATTATAATAATGACGTAAATGCCTTTTAGTTATCCTAAAAACATTCCAATCCAATTGAGAAGCTTAAATTATGAAAGTGCCATCCCAACACCTATTGAATATGTGAAAAACTAAAATAATTGTGGATATCTGGTTCCAGCCTTAGGATACTGACTCAACCACTAGTAGTGAATACTACTGTGATCATATTGTCTTAAATCATTGTTCAGTCTGCCCTGGATGAAATATTCCTGTAAAATACTCAAAGTCCCATCCAATGGCAGGTACTAAAGTACAAAAGTGAAACATACGGTGCAGCAGTGCTTAGAACTCTATATTTTCGTCAGTAATTCATATATATTAATAATTTATAGTTGATCCCCAAAAGATACGTAAATACTTAATAGCAAGTATAAAATATGCTATCCTCATAAATATGATATCTAAAATTCACTATAAAATTATATATACATATAACTATATAAAAACTGTGTACAAATACCATAAAAAGTCTCAATAAAATCCCCTGATTAATATATTCAAATCATTTTAAGAGGAAATAGCAAATCGTTTGGTTCAGGCCTGAGTTCCATTTTGTATTTTGTATATATATATATATAAGTCCCATGTTGTTTCTATCTAACTGCAACCACTAATAATAGGTATTCATAAAAATGTGTACAGTTCTTCACTAGCATTCAGGCCTCCAGGTTGTTTGGAATCAAACTGTAAAATAAATGTGGTTTCTAAACGTTTTAGTTTTGATTCCCTATCTCCACCTCTTTTCTGTGGTGGTATGGCCTCTACAACATAATACTTGAGATGCTTTGGATTGCTGTTGTGGCAGGTTTTAAAGTGTCTCACCACAGGATAGCTGTCATTATTATTTATGGCACAGATATGTTGAAGGATGTTTTTGTGTGCAGCTAATTTTGTGCTGCCTATATATTTGAGGTTACATCTGCAAAACAGAACTTAAGCAGCAAATTCTGTTTTGCAGATACGATGTTGCACTATGTTTTGTGATTTGGCATTAAAGGCATTTGTATAAGATGTGTTAATGCCATTTTGGCAGGCCTTGCATGTAGCACATTTAAAAAATCCTTTTCTAGCTGCGAGCCATATATTCTTGCCCTGATCCTTAAAGGTACTCCTTACCAGCATACTGACCATTCTGTTGGTTTTTCTGAATGTAACAGATGGCCTTGATGGTAAGAGTTTACCAATCACTGAGTCATCGCTCACAATGGGCCAATTGCGTCTAACAATCACCCTGATTTGTTTTTTTTGTTGTGAAAAGGACAAAATAAGTCTGGTGGACCCAGCACCACCAGACATAATAATGGCTGCCTCCCAGATCACCCTGCCTATAATTAGGGAGGTATTAAATGCTTCAATCACCTCCAGCACTGTCCCGATCGTCTGGAAGCAGGCCATGGTCAGATCTTTACTAAAAAAGCCCAATCTAGATCCGACTGACCTGGGTAATTACCGACCCATCTCCCTGCTCCCATGGGTGAGCAAGATCTTAGAAAAATACATAAATCAACAACTAGTAAACTTTTTGGAAAGCCATCACCTACTAGACTCCACACAGATGGGCTTCAGACCGAAACACGGGACCGAGACCGCCCTCCTCATGGTCACCGAGGAAGCTAGAAAAATCCTGGATCACGGAGGGTCAGTGGCAGTGATCCTCCTTGACCTAAGCGCAGCGTTCGACACGGTCAGTCACGACACCTTACTGCACCGTATGTCCTGTGCCGGAATTAAGGACAAAGCCTGGTCGTGGTTCAAGTCCTTTCTAGAGGACAGATCCTTTAGAGTCTTTGAGGGTGAGTCCATGTCCTCCAGCAGACCTCTGAAGTGTGGAGTCCCCCAGGGCTCTTCTCTGAGCCCCGCACTTTTCAACCTGTACATGAGGCCACTGGCTGAGGTCGTCCGTCCATTCGGGATTAAGATCATCTCGTATGCGGACGACACGCAGCTGGTGGTCTCGCTGGCGCAGGAGGCCAACCGACCTGCTTCAGGTGGGCTCAGAGAATGCCTAGAAGAGGTAAAGACCTGGATGTCCTCTTCATCCCTCAAGTTGAACGGAGACAAAACGGATCTGATGCTCCTAGGCCCCCCAGATCTCTGTCTCCCCGCCTCCCTGTGGCCCACGTGTCTGGGTCTCCCTCCAACGCCCAAAGACAATATCAAGAGCCTGGGAGTCTGGCTGGACAGATCCTTATCTTTTAACGTTCAGGCCACAAAACTGTTAGCCACCTGTTTTGGCATCATGAGGATGTTAAAGAAAATCTTCCCCCTCCTTCCCACGGAAGCCAAACAGGTGGCTATACAAGGGCTTATACAATCACGCCTTGATTTTAACAATGTGCTCTATCTCGGCGCCCCAGAGTACACCTTGCGCAGGTTGCAGACAGTGCAGAACTGCGCAGCCCGCTTACTGCTGAAGATCCCTCGCAGACAATCAGTGAGGGCCGGACTGGTTAGCCTGCATTGGCTCCCGGTTCGCCAAAGAATTCTCTTTAAGGCAATGTGCATAGCCCATCAAGCCTTCTGGGACACTGGTCCGAGCATTACCCACGACCTAGTCACTCACTACACACCCAACATAAGTCTTCACTCCAGCCAGACCTTTCTAGCAGTGGCTCCTAGAATAAAAAGATCGAGATCTGGCGGCAGGACATTTGCCCACAACGCCTCCAGAACCTGGAATACCCTCCCACTGCACCTCAGAGCCAATCCCAATCTCACCGTGTTTCGCAAACAGCTGAATACCTTCCTCTTTAACTTACCCCTTTAACCTCATCCATCCTCCGTCACAGCTCTCTGGTAGGTTCTGGTTATTGTCAGCGCTTGGACGCCTCCGGGCAGCAATTCGCGCTCTACAAATCCACATCTATTCTATTCTATTCTATGCTTGACTCCTCATTAATCTCTTTGCTAGCACCATGCGGTTCCGGGGGAGAGTCTGAAAACATCCCCTCTGCAGCCAATTCGCAGTCTCTAAGAGTATCTGCAGACATGCTGGCTATATATTTATACTATATATTCCCAGTTGGTCTTCCCTGTCCGGTTAGTACCTCAGGGACCTTCCGGTATGCATACCTCCCAACCTGCTAATTGTCAATAAATGTGTACCTTGGAAGGCTGGCAGTACCATATGCAGTTCCTCTTCCCGATGTCTACTCCTCTGAGTTCACCCAGAAATGAGAAACCGCTAATGCTGACCTCAGCCGCTGATAGTACGTTGCTTCTGTTGACTAATAGGGGGCTCCGTCCTTTCCGATTACAAAACTTTGTTTGATGCCCTGGGGGTCCCCGCCAAAGCCGCACCATATTTAATTTAATTTAAATGCGGCTTTCTAAAGCGCTAGAATCGACTCCGGAAGGAGTATCTCTGCGCTGTAGACCGCTGGGGAACCCGTCCTGGCTTTCCCTGTGAGATGGTCCCTACTGGGTATCTCCAAGGTGGAACCAGGCATCCCCGGCGTATGTGGGGGGCTGTTGTGGAGATGAGGCAAGCTAATGCCCAGAGTTGCCGAGTGTGATCCCTGGTTAGAGTAGGCACCGAGGCAAGAATTATCGAGTCCGCTGACCCTGGTCCACGACCCTGCCGCGTCAGGAATTGAACCCTGGTCCCGGGCCGTCCTCTGCTTCCGGGTCTGCCGCCTCTAACCAGTGAGCCACACCACTCCAACCATGAGCCTGCGATGCTGCTGACAGGGTAGCCTGGAACAAGACTTGCCTGACACGGAGCCGCTTTGTGGAAGGGGTCCACGAGCCGGAGGAAGTCAATCCGGGATAATATGCTTCAACTCGTTAAGCGCTGACACTTCACCTCGAGGAAAAAAACAAGTGTGGACCCAAATATCGTGCTCTATTTTAGTTTTTATTGCCATTCTGCCTTGACACGTTTCGGCGATCCCGCCCTTGATCACATGACACAGCTTAGACATTCACCCCGCTTTTTAAAGTGCAAGTGCAAGTGACATCACTATGGACATAGAAAACATGTTCATTTTCAATTGAAGTGTCCCAATTAATAGGCACAAAAATGTTACATTGTTATCACCATATTTCTTTATATAAATATAAATATATATATATTCATTGAAAAAAACCATAGGTTTCACACACGTTATAGTTAGGAATTAGCATTTTAAAAACCTTAGAAATTCATTGAAAAAACCATAGGTTTCACACGTTATAGTTAGCTGAACATTTCTCTCATACAAAACCTTTGAAATTCCTCTGTTATAGTTAGCTCAGCTAACTATAACTTGCGCGCCCGCAATGCACTGCTGATGACATCACATATTACATCACTCATGACATGGTCAGTGACATCACTCATGACATCACTGATGACATCGCAAATGACATCCCTGATGACATCACTGATGACATCATCCAGTGAATGTGTGTCTTTCTGAAAAATAAATATTTTTTATATATGTATATCTAAATATCGATGGAAGAATAAATGGGTAAAAAAGTATCTAAATGGATTTTTTTTTGTAAAATTGATTGTATAACTGACTTATTAAGTATATTTAAGTGAATAGGTGTATTAGCGAGTAATCTTTAAATATTTAAATATCTGTATCAGTGTCTCACTTTGTAGATAAGTGGCTGCATGGGTTGGTGAGTAGCTACATCAGAGTGTATATGGGTTATTAGTAGCTTTTTTGAATACCAAAATGAGTGTCTGTATGGTTCGGTGGGGAGTATTACTTAGCGCACAGATGCATGAATGACTGACTCACTGTTTGTATGTGTTTTGAAGACAGCATGTGTGCAGGACTGTATGGGTGGATGAGTGTGTGTATGGCTGTGTTAGTGAGTGAATGACTGTCTCAATAGTATCTTTATGAGTAACTACATATGTTTTAAACTAGTATATGTGAGTATTGATGTATATAAGTGAGTATATGTCAGAGCAAGATATTCTAAGACTTCCTGTATAAATAAGTATGAGTTGCTATAAGTGATTGTATAAGAGAGTAAGTATGTGTACGAATCTGTAGAAGTTAGTGTAGTGGTGGGTGTATAGCTGTATATGCAAGGAAATGGATATTTGATAGTTTATTTGCATGTGCGAGTATGTGTGTGAGTAACTCTATAGATGAGTGTCGGTGTATAACAGAATGTATAGGTGTATGAGTACATATGATAAGTGAGTACATGTATGAGTGACTATATAGAATTGTAGGTGAATGAGTGGATGTGTATGTAGATTTTGGAATTACTGAGTAGGTTATTCTAACTGGAATTGTTATCTCCATTTTTTTGAAAATTTTAGTTTCTATTTTTGATCTTGTGTATCAAAGGTTATATTACAGTGAGAGGAGGTCTGCCACAAGGATGATGCCATCAGTGATGTCATCAGTGATGTCACTGACCATGTAATGAGTGATGTAATATGTGACGTCCTCAGTAGTGCATTGCGGGCGCGCAAGTTATAGTTAGCTGAGCTAACTATAACGGAGGAATTTTAAAGGTTTTGTATGAGAGAAATGTTCAACTAACTATAACGTATGAAACCTATGGTTTTTTCAATGAATTTCTAAGGTTTTTTAAATGCTAATTCCTAACTATAACATGTGCGAAACCTATGGTTTTTTCAATGAATTTGCAAGGTTTTTTAAATGCTAATTCCGAACTATAACGTGTGTGAAACCTATGGTTTTTTCAGTGAATTTCAAACGTTTTGTAAATGATAATTTATAAATATATTAATTATTATGTCTTTCTTTTTATACTAATTTCTTATATTTTTAATATACATATTTATATTAATTTTATTTTTTAGATTATATTTCATATTCTTATTATAAAATAATAAAACTAAATTGCAAAGGAATTTTTGGATTAATAATTGCTTGACGTCGGTTGCAAGTATAACACAGCTCCACCAATGCTCTTGAGGCCCTATGCTCACAATGCTGTATCAATCCTTACACCTGCTTCAAGCATGTGCAAGGATTTGATGCAGCATAAGCTCAAAAGTGACTGAATTAAATGTTATACATTTCACTCAGTCACTTTTAGGAGGCGTTGCTGCACCCCCTTTTGCACAAGAAAGCCTCTTCTGGCGCAGCGCTTTACAATGTAATACACCCTCCAGATGTGTCACATTGTTAGTAGCACACACCATGGCACATCTTTTGCACCACCGCTGTGTCACAAAAGTGACGCAACGGCTGTGTAAAAGAGGCACAAGGGGATTGTAAATCTGCCCCTAACACATACAAATTCACCCAGGCAGTTTCACCAGCAGCGCAAATTGAAGCATAGATTTGTAACATATTTATGTACATATGGTACATTCGAGTGCTTCGGACATACTATAGTATACTATAGATAAATACCTTACAGATTTATGCTGTAGCAGTTCCTTATAGTTCCGTGCTTTCACATTCTCCATACACTAGTAACATATTCATTCATTCATTTATGAACTACACATTCATTCTGACAAACTTTTACCCACTAACATAGAAATATAGTTCTTTCTTTGACCAGTGAAGGTAGTTCTAAAAAGAACTGTTTTTTTTGTATTGAATTTTTTATGTGTTTTCTCAACAAATTCCAAGCGGAACAAAAGAATGAAAAAAAGAACAACTAATGTCGAGGACAGCAATGATCCTGCATCCTGCGTTTCATCAAGTCTATAGACTGTTCCCCATAACACAAAAGTTTATCGCAATAAATGCATAGAATTTTAACTTTAGCAAAGTCAGAATCAATATGTGGGTGTGGACTGCTTGCTGAAAATCCTGCTGCCGCAGTTATTGTGCTTGGTGTAGCAGCAGGTGGGTTCTTGTGCAACCTCTGTCTTGCTGCTCGAGCAAAGTTCTTGGGGTGCAAATTCTTCACGTGTCGCACCATATTTGCTGTGCCAAAGGAGTATTTTTTACATGGATCACCCCTTGAAAGAGTTGTTTCGCATATTTTACAGGTTACTTTTAGAGCATTAACCTTTTTTTGACCTTCTGGAAAAGTGAAAAACTTCCAAATTAGAGCTTCTTTCCTCTTCTTTGGACGTTCTTCAGGAATGAAATTTCCCTCTGAAGAACTGCTGCAAGATGACTCCATTGCTCTTATTATTGTGACCTTCCTTCAATTTGAGAAGATTCTCAGAACAAATGCTTCTTCTTAGAAAGTCAAAGTCGAATAATTATAATGGGACAAAATTTCAACAGTCGCAATAGGAAAAGTTATGAACCTATCAAATCTCTACTTTTTAAGTCATATTGCTTTGCGTAAGCTTATGATGCGCTTGCGCAGCTCTTTCAATACGAGTACGCATGATGTTCTACAGCGATTTGTGTAATTCTTTTTAAAAGTAATATATTATTATTACAAGTATTAAAAAAATTCATAGTTATCCCAAATGTCTACCCTTAGTATGTACATTAAATACATATATGTTTTAAACCAAGTAGAAACATTGGCCCCTTTCGCGTACAGAACGCCGTACATGACATCACACTGAAGCTTTAATGCGACGCGAAACGTCAATGCATATTCGTACCGTATGCGCGGGTACACACTGAGTATGATAAGCAGTACAAACTTTGGTGCGATCACCTTTCAGTGACAAATCAGAGCTCAGGGAGCGCTAAGGAGAATGATTAGAAGTGCTGACTCATTGCAGATCCAATTCTGGGCCTGCCTCTGCGTACATTATAACACCGCCCCATCTCTCTCTTTTATTAATTGTTGGTGCACACACTCATACTTGCACGTGCACGCCCGCCCACACTACCCACATGCCACCACTAAGCATGCTTGCTCTCATTTAGCCTGGAAACCAATACATTACCCAATGGCATGTCCCCCAGGGCCATCATTCTTATAGACCGCGAAAACGCTACCAATGACGGCCCTGGGCTTAGTTTGGTCAGCCCCCACGGTTCTCATATAATGCGGGCACTGACGTGAGCACGCTCTCTTTTGCCTGCCTCTGCTGCGATGACAGACAGACTGTCGAAAACACCCCAGACTCAGCGAAACCACAGCCTTTCAAGACACGACAAAAGACGACAGAAACAAAGTTAAGAGAAGACGTCACAACATCAGCCTCCACTGTAAATTGTATATGCATAATACTATTTTTTTATCCTTCATATGGCTTTCCTACCCCTCAATGGTTTTAAATAGTACTTACATAATTGAAATATTTCTTTATACTACGCCACACGCTTAGGCCTCTATTATTAATTGTGCGTCCCTGATAGTATGTTTTTTTTCTGCGTCACAAGGCCGTCCCAGGCCTTTAATAACTTATTGATCTTCCTTTGTTTGCTGGAGCTGCAACAGCCTTAACTACGGAATATTAAGAACCCACATTAAAATTCACTTTTGATAGTAGTTACGCAACTCAGTTTCAATGACTAATCAAAATGTCCTTTTGTTTGCTTCACCAAACATCGTTCAGAAGCAACCACGGCCTATTGAGCAACAGCAATGGAATTCTCTGCAACTTATTGAATATACTTTGACTTATAGAAGCAGAGTTCAAGTCGAGTGGTGAACTCCGGTAGCCGCACTCTTTATAAAAGGTAAGCACTAGATCTCCAAAGCATTCATAGCAATGCGTTAGAAATAAGTCGCCATAACGGGCGTCAGTAACGCAGTAGGCACTTCCATATAGACACCACTTGAACGCGGCACTATAACAAGTAAAATGTACCAGGTACACTGCACTCGTAAAACTGTAGTGTAACTTTTATTCATGAAAGGAGAGAGGGCCATATTATCCAACCTTGGTAACAAAATTATCGCCACTTTATCGACAGGAAAGTGGCGATAATGGGTTTCATAATATGCTCTATGGAATTCCATGTTAGATGTGAAGGACATCTAACATGAGCTTCGATTGGAATTCCATAGAGCATATTATCAAACCCATTATCGCCACTTTAAAGACACTTTCCTGCCAATAAAGTGGCGATAATTTTGTAGCCCAGGCTTGATATTATTGCCCAGAGTACGTAGTGTACAGCAGCTTCTCTGTAAAATCTATAATTACCTCAGAGCAGTGACAACAGATACGTTACAACAGTCTGACAAACAGATCCACAACCTTATTACGCGACTTTTGAGTCACTTTTAACATGAGTAAAGTGACGCAAGGAAAACATCTCAACTCCAGACTCTGCGACACAGTTTTAATGTTGTTTTCTCTCTCTTTCCCTCTCTCATTCTCTGTGACATCATTTCTCTTTCTCTCTTAAACTTAGAAACTGCTGTCTTCGACGTGTAGATGTGTAGAAGAATTGTTCAGAATAAGTTGTGACACCAACTGCCTGAAATGTTACCTGCAAGGTTTATACAACGGTAAGCACAGAGGCCTAGATCTACAAAGCCTTCATAGGAATGCATTAGAAATAAGTCGCCATAACGGGCGTCAGTAACGCAGTAGGCACTTCCATATAGACACCACTTTAACGCGGCACTATAACAGAACTGGAATGTACGAGTCACACTGCACACGTAAAACCGTAGAGTTACCAAAACTTGTAGGGGCATAGTATCAAGACAGGCGATAACATTATCGCAGTTTCAGCGGCAGGAAACTGCCGATAAAGTGGCAATAATGGGCTTGATAATATGCCCTTGTGAATTCCCATAGTAGCCCAGGTTAACACCAGAACCTGGACTGCTATGGAAATTCACAACAGCATATTAGCAAGCCCATTATCGCCCGTTTAGCTGCAGTTTCCTGTCGCTGAAACGGCGATAATTTTATCGCCGTTCTTGAAAATATGCCCCGTAATGCTTCAGCTCATTTACTCACATCTACATAATTCTAAACTCTAATTTTCTTTTTTCTTTTGCAGATTACCAATCGGACACCTTTTGGAATCCATTTCACAATTTGTTTATAACATTGTTTAAGTTATTTTTCCAGTTCTAATATAGTTATAATTGAGTTTTGTTTATATTTATTGTTTAATAAAAGTTCATAAAAAAAAAATTCTTCTTTTATTTTGTGTGGGAGGGCTATGACGGACCACAATAAAAATAATGTTGAAATAATATAGTAAGATATTCAAGACTAGGATTGAAAACTACTGAGTTCTAACTAACAGATATAATAAAAACAACGGTGAGAAACTACTAAAATGGCGGTGGACGGAGTACGTAATCAACGTTTGGCGCCTCGGCACTACCTTTCAAATAAATATATAAAAAATATGACTATTAATACTGTACAAAAGTACAGCAGCGGATGACACACACGAACCGGGAAAAGAAAATGACAGATTTACTAACTGATATAAAGAAAGGTTTGCTTGTTGAACTTGAAGAAAAAGAAAATATGGGCTTCGAAACGACGCTGAGCATGCGAAGAGAGTACAACTGCTACACCAAAAAAAAGGAAAGCTTTACATAATATCATAGAAATGAAGGAGCATTTTATCAACAAAAGGCAATACATTATCGCCGCTTTTATTGACAGGAAACTGCTGATAAAGCGGCGATAATGCGCTTGATAATAGGCCCTTGTAACTTACCATAGCAGTCCAGGTTCTGGTGTTAACCTGGACTCCTATGGTTATTCACAAGGGCATATTATCAGGCCCATTATCGCCGCTTTATTGCCAGTTTCCTGCCGATAAAAGTGACGATAATGTATCGCCTTTTGTTGATAATATCGCTCATTGCCCTTTTTTTGACCAGTAAACTCAGGTGCATATTATCAAGGACCGGTGTTAAAATTATCGCCGTTTTCTTGCCAGGAAACTGCCAATAAAACGTCGATAATGAGCTTCATAATACGGCCTTGTTATTTCCCATAAAATATGACTATTAACACTGTACAAAAGTACAGCAGTGGATGACACACACGAACCGGGAAAATAAAGCGACAAGTTTACTAACTGATATAAAGAAAGGTTTGCTTGTTGAACTTGAAGAAAAAGAAACCGAGGGCTTCGAAACGACGCTGAGCATGCGAAGAGAGTACAACTGCTACACCAAAAAAAAAAGAAAGCTTTACATACTATCATAGAAATGAAGGAGCATATTATCAACAAAAGGCAATACATTATCGCCGCTTTTATCGACAGGAAACTGCCGATAAAGCGGCGATAATGTGCTTGATAATAGGCCCTTGTAACTTCCCATAGCAGCCCAGGTTCTGGTGTTAACCTGGGCTCCTATGGTTATTCACAAGGGCATATTATCAAGCCCATTATCGCTGCTTTATCTGCAGTTTCCTGTTGATAAAAGCGACAATAATATATCACCTTTTGTTGATAATATGGCTCATTGCTTTTTTTTTTGACCAGTATACTTAGGTGCATATTATCAAGGACCGGTGTTACAATTATCGCCGTTTTATTGGCAAGAAACTGCAGATAAAACGGAGATAATGACCATGATAATACGGCCTTGTTATTTCCCATAGAAATCCATGTTAAACCAGAACATAGGCTTCTATGGCAATTAACAAGGACGTATTATCAAGCCCACCCTCCCAACATTATTAAAAAACTCCAGACAATGCAGGTACCCGGAGCTGGAAGGTCATTTTACATATCACTGCCCCAGAAATGTGGCGTTCCCCGCGACGTGTACGGGGACAGAGAGAGAGAGACCTCAAAACATATATATTTTTTAAAAAGACCCGAGGGGTGTCACTCACCGAGACTGCGGGGAGTAGTACCGTAACCCCCCAGACTTCAAAATAAAACCAGATGAGTTCCGTACCCCAGTGCTCGGGGCACCTTACAAGCCCCCATTTTGCAGAAAAATTGCCCCCGTAATTCCCCCCCCCGGGACCTAATGAATAAAACGGACTTCTACTTTTTTTCACCTTTTCCACCGCATACAAGTACTGCACGAGTACCCCGCCATTTTTTATTTAAAAAAAAAATAAAAATTGAGCCTAAAGATCCACGTACCACCCCCTGACCAAGACAATAGGCTCAGAATATTTCTACCCTGCCCGTTTCCTTACTATTCAACTTTGTTTTACTGTTTTCTTGTGACTCTGCTCTCCCGACAAACAACATGGCTGCCAACACTTCCTGGTTTGGAGTATTAACAGCCGATCAGCAGCCAGCTCCTGCTCGTAATTGTATGTATTTCCATACGCGTACGCCGCGATTTTTCTTTAAAAAAAAAATAGAGCCTAAACATCCATGTACGACCCCCTAAGCAAGCCTAGAGGGTCAGAAAGTCTCTACCCTACCCCCTTCCCTTATTTCTCAACTTTGTTTTACTGTTTTCTTGTAACTCGGTTCTAGCGAGGCACAAGATGGCCGCCAACACTTCCTGGTTTCGAGTGTTGACAGACAGTTCACAGCCAATCAGCATGCAGCTCGCGCTCGTAATTGAACA
Source organism: Lissotriton helveticus (assembly GCF_964261635.1). Taxonomy (NCBI): domain Eukaryota; kingdom Metazoa; phylum Chordata; class Amphibia; order Caudata; family Salamandridae; genus Lissotriton; species Lissotriton helveticus. Next base: position 551,060,856 of record NC_136070.1, read on the forward strand.
GATTTCCGTACGCATGCTGAACTCCGTCTCTAGATATCGCTATGATTTTATATGCAATTTTCTCAGAAACTACTGAACGGATTTACACCATTTAACAAAAAGCACAATCTGTGAACAGAACTCTACCTCTCTGCCAAATTTCGTGTAATTCCGTTCAGCAGTTCGGCCTGTAGCCCTGGCTAAAGGTCCCTATGGAAAATTGCATGGGGAAAACAAGTTTTGGGACCCCCCTTTTTTCTCGGCCCCCACTTCACGAATCACCCCAAACTTTCAGGGAAGGAGCGGAACCGAGCAGGCCATTTTCACGAAGATTTCTCCACCAGCGCCAAAGTTATTCCAAATAGAATGTTGTGGATTTCCTATGGAAACTAGGTCCTAACTATAACTACCTACTGGCACAGGAGGTCACACAGAAGGTTACGAATGAGGAATAAAAACGTGCAAAGTGACAAGTGGTGCGTTTCTTCAATCACTTACCTGCTGCCCATGAAGAAGGGATTGTTATCCTGAAACGCGTCGGCATCCAAAAGATTAAATATGAACTAAGAAATCGGGCTGCAACTCACTGAAGGCAATGCTGCCTGACCTCCCGTGCGCCGGCACATTGGTTTCAAGATTTTTCACGGTAGCCAGCCGTGGGGAGGGGCACCATCGCAGGCTGGGGAGAGGATAAAACCAGCCTGCGAGACTGCGGTTTGGAACTTACCGAACTTGAAAAGTACATTGCCATGCTAAAAAAGTCTGTGACCTTTGATTCATTACCAACTAAGGTGAACAATGAATTTTATTTTGCAGGCAAGATGAAAGACCTTACAAAAGGGAACACTGCAAGCGCACCACGGAAACTCCAAATCCCAGAACGCAATCAAACCACGCCCTCTGGGCGTGAATACTAATGAGGAATAAAACGTGCAAAATGACAAGTGGTGCGTTTCTTCAATCACTTACCTGCTGCCCATGAAGAAGGGATTGTTATCCTGAAACGCGTTGGCATCCAAAAGATTAAATATGAACTAAGAAACCAGGCTGCAACTCGCTGAAGGCAATGCTGCGTGACCTCCCGTGCGCCGGCACATTGGTTTCAATATATATATATATATATATATTACCTACTGGCGGTCGCCAGTAGGTATATATAGTTAGGATTTTTTCTCTATGGGATTTTTGAAAATTCTATGTCTAATAACTTTGGGGTTTGTGGACGGAATTGGCTGAAATTTTCAGGAAAATGGAACATTTTGTTTCTGAGCAGCCCCTGAAAATGTGGGGGGGTTTTGTCAAGGGGGGGCCGAGAAAAAAGGGGGGTCCCAAAATGCGTTTTTCCCATGTTAATTTCCATAGGGCGGTTGGCCTCACTTTTAGCTCGAACGGCTGAATGGATTTGCACGAAACTTGGCAAAATTGTAGGGACTGGTAGCCCGATGTGCCTTTGCTAGGTCTCAATATATGTGCTCCAGTGGATTTTGAGAAATTAACGTTCAAAAAAAAATATATATCTGTAACAGCGCTCCGGGTAGCGCTCCGGTTCGCGTACTTGACGCGTAACGGAACTTCGCGAAGCGAAGCTGATTGGCTCCCCGGTGTCTGTCAACATTCTAAACAGTCCGGAGCGGCCGCCATCTTGTCTCTCGGTAGGATAGAGAGACAAGAGGAGGCCAAAACAAAGGGGGAAATGACCATAAGGGGGCATAGTAGATCCTCCCTGACCCCCTAGGTTTGATGTGGAGGCTTTAAAAGGGCCCCGCGGGGCAAAAAAATAAAAAATAATAATAATTTTCCGGACGCCATCTTGTCTCTCGGTAGGATCGAGAGACAAGAGGAGGCCAAAACAAAGGGGGAAATGACTATAAGGGGGCATAGTAGATCCTCACTGACCCCCTAGGTTTGATGTGGAGGCTTTAAAAGGGCCCCGCAGAGCAAAAAAAAAAAAAAACGAAAATCGTTTTTTTTGCGTGGGGTGCGCCCGGTACGCGCACCGGAAAGCGGTCCGGGGAGCGTACTATGAGGAAAAAAGAATGATAGACTTTTCAAATTTTGTATGTTTAATGATTGTTCGTTTTGTTGGGTTTTTTTTGTTTTTTTTTATTGATTGTTCGTTTTGTTTTGTTTTTTTAGTTTTTTAAATTTATTTATTTATTTTGGTTGTACTTCATGAATTAGATATAAAAATGAATAATGTCTCAAACAATTTTTAATTATTAAATAAAAATTTATTGGTCAGAATTTTCATAGTTCAATAAAACTTCCAGCATTACATCATCTGGAATCTCCTCAAACATGCATGTTTCTATGTCTTGTAAGCATTCAATAAATTGTTCATCCAAAGACTGATCTATAAAATCTGCATCTAAAAATTCTTAATTTAAAATCTCCTCAGATGTAATGTCGAAGGAAACATTGATATTTTCGTGCTCCCCTTCCATTTTTTTGCTGTAAATAGTATAAAAAATAACTATATCAGAAGAGTTAGGGCACTGTTGGGTTTAAGTTCAGACAAGTAGTTCTGATTTTTTTAACAGTGAAGTTAACTTTGGGTAGTGTATGGTAACAGGCAGCAAGTAGAAATATAAAAAAGTGCCTATGAAGAAGTGTAAGTAAATTCATAATTATAGCAGAGAAGCCTAAGTCAATCTATAAATATAAAAGAGGAGCCTATCTGTATCTATAACTATAGGAGGGGGACAGTAAATAATTATCAAAAAACGTTTTTACAAATTAACTTAAAGTGCTCCTTACAAATTATCAACTTACTTTACAGAGAGGTGAAAATGCTCTTGAAATGTACTTCAGGAAGTAGTAGTCAAAATGGCTGTGTTTCTCTCTCTTTCTTTATATATATTCAGGTACATAACCATTCAAATGTCAGGTAAAAAAAGTAGAAAATGAAAGTAACATTTTAATTGGTTGTCAATTCCAACACTTCAGATGCGTTTTGTGAAGTAATTTACCTCAGGGAATTTAGAGAGGTCTGCAGGCTAAATGGTTAAATGGAATTCACACCAAATTTGTTAAAATGGTAGGGATTGGTATGTAGTATGAGCTAATGTATATTTGGTGAAAGTGTCTCCAGTGGTTTTTCTGTAAATTACTTTCCCACCTTTTTTATGCGATCGCTTCTCACTGCACGCCCCGGTACGCGAACCGGCAGTGTTACGGGAGTCCTCCATTTTGTGTTTCGGTAGAATTGAGATACAAGATGGAGGGCAAATAATGTTCAGAACTGTGCCTCTCGAGGCCGGGTCACCCCCCTCACTCGCCTGCTGCCCTGCTAGCCAGCCTCCTTGCCCTGCCTGCCTGCCTGCCGCCTGCCTGCCGCCACCGCCGCCCCCCCAGCACCCCTGAGCGGCCCAGCCACAGCGGAGCCGGCCGTTCGCCACTTTTCCCGCCGCTGGCCCCTGCGGCCCCGCCCACCACCGGCCCATTGGCCCGGACGCTAGCCCAGCCCAGCAGACCCGCCCTCCCGTCCCCCTTCTTATGACGCCCCCTGAGCGACCGCGCAGCGGACGCACGCAGCGGGAGCACCGATTGAGCGCCGAAGGTGCGCCAAAGGTAAGCTCGTCTGCGCCCGTCCGCGCCTGGACCGCGCCCAGCGCCAGGACCCTTGGCCCTCGCAGACCCCAGCCCACCCGCCGGACGTACGACGCCGCCACCCTCAACGCACTCAACGCCGGCCGAACCCCTGGATGCTACCGAGCCACCCCGAGACGCACCCACGGACCCTTCATCTGCCAGGCCTGCAAGTTCTCCTGCATCCGGACCTGCACTGCACCAGCGTCCACCAAGCAGAACACCAGCAGCAACCACCTGAAGTGCATCCTGCTCAACACCCGCTCCGTCCACAGACACGCCGTCGAGCTCTGGAACCTGCTCGACACCACAGCCCCAGACGTCGCCTTCCTCACGGAAACCTGGATGAACGCCTCCTCAGCGCCCGACATCGCCATCGCCATCCCGGACGGCTACAAGATCATCCGGAGGGACCGCGTCAACCAGACAGGAGGAGGCATCGCCATCATCCACAGGAACACCATCCGCATCACGACCAACACCGATGACACCATCGCACCCGCCGAACACCTGCACTTCCAGATCCACGTCAACCCCAAGACCACCCTCAGAGGCACCCTCATCTACAGACCCCCGGGACCACGCACACAATTCAGCGAGGACATCGCCGACTTCATCAGCCCGCTCGCCCTCCCCTCAGCCGACTACATCCTCCTCGGGGACATCAACTTCCACCTGGAGAACAACAACGACCGCAACACCACCACCCTGCTGGACAACCTCGCAAACCTGGGACTCAAGCAGCTGGTGACCACCCCTACCCACTACGCCGGACACACACTCGACCCGATCTTCTCTTCCAGCAAGGACATCGCCTTCAGCCACGCCACGGGACTCCCATGGACGGACCACAGCTGCGTCCACTTCAGCTTCAGAAGGACCACGCTCCACCATCACCAGCAACAGGCTCCCCGCAGAAGCTGGAACAAGATCACTGCAGACCAGCTCACTACGTCCTTGAGCAAGAACCCTCCCACCAGCACAACGAACCCCAGTCAAGCAGCCACCAACCTCACGAAATGGATCAGCGACTGCGCAGACGAACTCGCCCCGCTGAAGACCCCGCCAAGCAGACCCGGCAGCAAGAAAGCCCCATGGTTCAACGACGAACTCAAGAGCTCCAAGAAGAACTGCAGAGCACTCGAGAAAACCTGGCGCACAGACCCAACACCGGACAACATGACTGCCCTCAAGCTCGCCACCCGAAAACACCACCAGCTGATCCGCGCCACCAAGAAAACTGCATTCAAGGAACGACTGGACAACAACGCACACAACAGCAAGGAACTCTTCAACATCGTGAAAGAGCTCTCCAACCCCAACGCCTGAAACAACGACATCACCCTTTCGCAAGACCTCTGCAACTCCCTCGCCTCCTACTTCCACAACAAGATCGCGGACATACACAACAGCTTCAGCACTCAACCAACGCACGCCACGACCGAACCACCGCCACCCACCACCACCCTCCGCGCCTGGACCCCGATCAGCACCGAAGATACCATCCGCACGATGAACTCCATCCACTCCGGATCTCCGACAGACCCCTGCCCTCACCACGTCTTCAACAAGGCCGACGCTGTCATCGCACCCCACCTGCGGGACATCATCAACACCTCCTTCAACATCGCCACCTTCCCGGAGAGCTGGAAGCACGCCGAACTCAGCGCTCTACTCAAGAAACCATCAGCAGACCCTACCGACCTCAAGAATTACCGCCCCATCTCGCTGCTCCCGTTTCCGGCCAAAGTCATCGAGAAGACCGTCAACAAGCAACTGGCCGCCTTCCTCGAGACGAACGGCTCCCTCGACCTCTCGCAGTCTGGCTTCCGGGCCAACCACAGCACCGAGACCGCCCTGATCGCAGCCACAGACGACATCCGAGCCCTGCTCGACAACGGAGAAACAGCGGCCCTCATCCTCCTGGACCTCTCCGCGGCCTTCGACACTGTCTGCCACCGCACCCTAGTACAGCGCCTCAGCAACGTCGGAATCCAGGAGAAGGCACTGGAGTGGATCACCTCCTTCCTCACTGGAAGGACACAGAGAGTCCGCCTCCCCCCATTCAGATCGGAGGCCACCGAAGTCATCTGCGGCGTTCCTCAAGGCTCCTCGCTCAGCCCAACTCTCTTCAACGTCTACATGAGCCCCCTCGCAGCCATTGCACGCCAGCACAACCTGAACATCATCTCCTACGCCGACGACACCCAGCTGATCCTCTCCCTCACTAACGACCCCGCCACCGCCAGAGCCAACCTGCACGAAGGGATGACAGAAGTAGCCAAATGGATGTCGAACAGCCGCCTGAAACTGAACTCAGACAAGACGGAAGTCCTCATCCTGGGATCCTCACCCTCCGCCTGGGACAACTCCTGGTGGCCCCCCACCCAGGGCAGCGCACCCAAACCAACTGACCACGCACGCAACCTGGGCTTCATCCTGGACTCCTCCCTCTCCATGACCAGACAAGTCAACGCCGTCTCCTCGTCGTGCTTCCACATCCTGCGAATGCTACGCAAGATCTTCCGATGGATCCCCACCGAGACCAGGAAGACGGTCACCCAGGCCCTCGTCACCAGCCGTCTGGACTACGGCAACTCCCTCTACGCCGGAACCACCGCCAAACTCCAGAAGAGACTCCAGCGGATCCAGAACACCTCAGCACGACTCATCCTGGACATCCCCCGCCGCAGCCACATCTCCGGACACCTGAGAGACCTGCACTGGCTCCCGGTCAACAAGAGAATCACCTTCCGGCTCCTCACCCACGCACACAAAGCCTTACACAACCAAGGACCAGGATACCTCAACAGCCGCCTCAACTTCTACGCTCCCACGCGCCAGCTTCGATCGACCAGCCACGCCCTCGCTGCCGTCCCCCGCATCCGAAGAGCCACCACAGGAGGAAGGTCCTTCTCCTACCTGGCCGCCAAGACTTGGAACTCCCTTCCGACCCACCTCCGCCTGACCCAGGACCACCTCGCCTTCAGGAAGCAGCTCAAGACCTGGCTATTCGAGCAGTAGCGAACCCCCCCCCCAGCGCCTTGAGACCCTCCGGGTGAGTAGTGCGCTATACAAATGCTCTGATTGATTGATTGATTGATTGTAGAAGGGGGCATGGTAGACGTATCCTGATCCCCTAGGTTTTCTGAGGGTGGCTGAGGAGGCCCATATGTGCGAGAAAAAAACATTTTTTTTCAAATTTTCGCACGGTTTGCGTCCGGTGCGCGTACCGGGTAGCGATCCGGAAAGCGTAAATTGTGAAAATTAGTAAAAAAAAGTTACATTTAAAATTTGTTTATAGTGATCATAGTTAGGGTAGCTCTGAGAAGAGCTTTTGGGTCTGTGGTACATTTAGGTACTTATAAGTAGGTACCAATACATAGTCTTAAATTCAGGATGAAAACTCTGTTCCCCTCATCTGAGAAGTGAACTCCATCTCCTCTGTAGATATCTTGCATGTAGTAACGCAAGTTATTGTTGTAGATGCAGCCCATTCCATGGTCTCTAATGTAAGCTGAAACAAACTTATTTACATGCTTCCTCAATTTCTCAATTTGTGGACAAAATTGGTTCGACCACCTCCATTTCTGTCTTTGGCATATATTTGAATATACCAAGGCAGTTTGAGGAAAAAGTGCCATCAATTGGTCAAAGGTGTCCTTTAAAAGCATTTCCAGACCTACCCCAGTCAAAGTGCCGAAGTCATTTCCTCCACAGTGCACAATTAACAGGTCAGGTTTTGGCAGATGCAAAAAGGTTTTCACCAATGGTATCAATTGGTGACATTTTAATCCTCTGTGGCCAATCCACTTGATTTCCACATTTTGTAAATTGAGGTTAGGTAAATTTCTGTTATCAGCATACCTTTGAGCCCAGTAGATGTAACTATGTCCAACAATCCAGACAGAAAACACGGTGAGAGAAGGTTCTGCTGCAGTTAGATGAAGTGTGGGAATGAAATGGCAGTTGAAAAAATAAGAGTTTATAATGAAAAAAACTGTGGAGTTTCTGTGCTAATGATTCAGTAGCAGTGATTGGTGGATTTTGATTGCTGAAAACAGAAAGTTAGGGTGCATGGATGAGTTCTTTGAAAGATGTAATTTGAATGGTGAAGAAAAAATCATGTTATGAAAGATTGCACTGGATACGCAGGTGCACTGAGAGTTCAGAGTTCAATTGAAACATTGTTGTATGAACTTTCAAACACCAGAGGTCTTTCAGGAGGTGGTTGCTATGGAAAAAAGGCAGAAAGGGCAGAAGGGGGAAGGGTGTTGATTTGAAAAAAGTGAGAGAAGAGTTTTGATTGGGTGACATTAGAGATATGTGTGATGAATTACAGCATTTGTGTGCCATTGTTGGTTGCAATCTCTGGAGTGCATACCCTTTGCTCTTCTGAAGACAAATTGGTGTGTGTCTGAGACTGTTTTCAAACTCAAAAAGTATTTGCTAAGGTGAGAAAAGATTCATTTAATTTAAATAGAGAATAGTATGCTTTAGGGAGAAAATTAAGAAGAAAGTTGTGTATTTAAAATGTTGCTTTGTGTCAAGTGTTTTACAAATAGATTTTGATTCTTTGAGTTACATAGCCATGTTAAAAGTGACGCAAAAATGGTGCAAGGGCCATAAAAAACCGCTTTCATGTGTCTTAGGGCATTTTAAGCCACTTCCCATGAATATGGTTGAATAATTGTTTTACATGATGGGTTTAAAAACGTTTTTTGAAATCAATTAGGTTTCTTAATATGTACTGCTAGAGTTTCATAGGTTGCTTGGGATATATTAACAAGCAATTGAGGGCCCGATGTAGGTCGGTCGGTAACGGCCGAAAATCGGTATTTTCGGCCGTTACCGACCGGTATTTGAGCTTTGGTATGTAGGGACACATATTTCACAGAATCGGTTTATTTACCGATCGGTAAATTTACCGATTCTGTAAAATACCGATTCGGTATTTCTACCGATTAGGTAAATTTGGTATGTAGGTGGGACTCTTCTGAGTCCCACAAGCCTTACCGATTCGGTATTTTAGCATCAAATTGAATTTGATGTTAAAATACCGATTCAGGTGTGCATGCACATGTGTGCATGCACACCTGTGCCATATGACAGGCAGACCTGCCCTTAGGGCAGGTATGCCTGCCACATGGCCCCCGAACCTTTTTTGGGGGTGCTAGAGGGTGTCAAAGTGACACCCCCTGCACCCTTGTCAAAATCTGTATTTACCGATTTGGTAAATACCGACCGGTAATGCCCCATTCATTCCTATGGGCTTCAAAGCCCATAGGAATGAATGGAGCATTACCGGTCGGTATTTACCGAATCGGTAAATACAGATATTTACCGATTCGGTAAATGGAACATCTGGATGTTCCTACATACCCCCCCCTTCTTATTTAGCGATTCTTAATTACCGAATCGGTAAAATTCGGTAATTAAAAATCGGTAAATAAGTCCTACCTACATCGGGCCCTCGAGTCCCTTTGATGTTATTTTTCCCATTTTAATTTTAAGACATTTCCCCGTGGTGCAAGGTCCTTGTAAATACGCCCCCATGTGTGCTTGGCAAATTTAGATTTTGATTGTTTGAGTTACATAGCCATGTTAAAAGTGATGGAAAAAAGGTGCAAGGGCCTAAAAAAAATGCTTCCTTGTGTGTTAGGGCATTTTAAGTCACTTCCCCATGAATGTAAGTATATAATTGTTTTACATGATAGATTTAAAAACGTTTTTTAAAATCAATTAGGTTTCTTGATATGTACTGCTAGAGTTTCATAGGTTGCTTGGGGCATATTTACAAGGTCTTTGAGTCCCTTTGATGTTATTTTTCCCATTTTAATTTTAGACATTTCCCCGTGGTGCAAGGTCCTTGTAAATACGCCCCCATGTGTGCTTGGCTAATTTAAGTACTGATAGGGTGTGCTTCTACATAGGACCTGTGTTGTGTATTCAAATTTAGACCAGAAAATCACATTTATGAGAAGGTCATATTGGTGTCTGCTTCTACAAATAAATATTGAACTGAGAAGTATTAAACTGAGGCTAAATTTCATCTGCAACCCTGAGTAGGCCTCACCTCAAACAAACCTCTAGATAGTCCACACCTTATCGTCATCTTGAATCAATCATTTAAAGTGTTAGGTGCAGATTTATGATGGCCGTGCGCCTCTTTTGTGCTGCTGTTCCGTCACTTTTATAATGCAGCAGTGATTTACAAGATGTACCATGTTGCAAGATAGGCCTCACTTCATTGGTAGGCCTGCACATGTATTATCTCCTCTATATTCTTCAACAAGCCTAAATTTCATCAGCAACCCTGAGTAGGCCTCACCTCAAACTTTTGTGACGCAGCGGCGGAGCAAAAGATGTGCTATGTTGTGACATATTTACAACTTAAAGCATCAAGGAAGATGTGTCATGCTGTAAAGTCCTGCCCCACATGAAACGTGCGTCAGGTTTCATGTGGGCGTTTTGTTGCAGGGTGGGCAGTCATTTGCATGAAAGCTCTGTAAAACTAACACAGTAAAATTAAGAAGATTTCACTGAGTCACCTTTATGGCATTGCTGAATCAAATCTTTACGCCTGTTTGAACCAGGCATAAGGAGAGATGCACCATGCAATGTGTGGCTTGCCCCTGTGCATTGCAGTAGATATGTCGCGTTTATGACGTGATTCCTGCAATGCTCCGTTTTTGTGGAACAGATGCGTGATGCATCTGTGCTGTTTTTACTCAATGGTGCTCTGCATTGTAAATGCGGTACATCATGGGTGGCAGAGCAGTGGCGCACGTTAACTGGTGCATCCCTGGGGATGCGCCAGTTAACATAAATCTGCTCCTTTAAATTTAAGTATTAGCAGGGGACACAATGTTGGTGAGGTTATCCAAGGTTAAGAAGAGATGAGTCTTGTTCACTGAAAACTTGGACATAGGCCTCACCTCCTCAGCATCGCTGGACATGGTTAAATAATATCTGCAAAATGTTATTCTTGATAAACAATTTTACTATTATAGTGTCTGAGATTTGTCTCTTACTCTGCAACATCTCATTGTTGTTCTCTTTCTTTAAAGATAACGTGAACATCAACCATGAGTGATAATGAGCAATCTGTTGATCTCGATCTTATCATTGAACTTGTCATTGAAACGTCAGTGGAAGTAGATCCCTTGGATGATTTATATCCTGTGGATGATGAAGTAGTTGATGAGGATGCTGATTTGTCAGAATTGTATGACATAGGGTGGGCATCTGACCTGCTCGAGCCTATTAACCTATAAAGACTTTTAAAAATAAATTTAAGTTACTCGAAATGAAAAGTAACCATGTAAACCGTTTTATTAAAAATTAAATACAACTTCAAAAACAAATTGTGTGAAGTGTCTTTAATGAAATAGTAAAATATACTAATAAAATTAGTTCAGATTCACACATAAAAGATCACAGGTCAAATGTAGAAGCATTCCATTTCTTTGCAACTATTTGTGAGTTTTAAATTTCATAATGCACTAAAAATTATTGTATGTAGAATTTATAACTAGTATGTTCATTTTTTGACGACTGTTATTGATTTACTGTTTGGTAATAGTGGTTAATAACATTTTTTATTATATTTTACTACAGATTCAACTGCAGATCTTTTCGAAATTAGACAATGCCGTCTAAGGATAGAATCCGAAAGGTTACAAAACGTCAAAGACAGCAGATTAGTAAATGCTTGCAGCAGTCCTCTACAATAAAATCTCGTCAAGTCACCAAGAAAGCTCCGGGTAAGAGAACAAAATCATTCCTTAGAAACATTTGTAGAAACAAAAGTATACCTACAGAACAAGTTTTAGTCCAGAAAAAGAGAGCCAATTTAAACGGAATGGAAAGGCCAAACAGAAATGTTACTGGTAGAGCAGGAGATAACTCTGTGCATGGTAGTAGAAGGAAAAATCAGTTTAGGGACATTCGTAGACGAATGTTGCGCAACAGGATAATTGGTAATTTGTTAAAAAATATTAAGAAAGGTCAACAGAAAGTGGTTTTTTATAAGAGAAAAAAAAAAGTTGAGAAAATTATTGATCAGGCTTTTCAAATTAAGCGAAAGTTATTTAGTTTGATAATCAATAGAATTAGGAAACTAAACAAGGTAATTTATGATTTAAAAACAAATAGTAGATGGAAGAGAACAGTTAATCGTAGTAATTTTTGTGAAGTTTTTTCAGGAGAATGGATGCATAGTTCAAGTTCTGAGGCATTTTTTTATGAGGAGAGTTACTTTCAGGATAATGATTTGGTGCATGCAGTTAACACCAGTGGTCGAGCTTATGAGGTGAAAGATGGTAGTCCGGTTGAAAAAGAAAAACTTGTGACAACAGAGGCAGAAGAGGTGATAGGTAATGAGGTTTTAGGAAGACGTCCTAAGGGACCTGTGTACACCTGGAAGTGTAGTAGTATTTGCAGTGTGCGACAGGATTCCATCAATTTGCTTTGTGATTTTGTACGGACATTTAATAAGAAAAGTTTGAAACAGAAAATGAAGATGTTGCAAGAATTAGATCCTTGCAGAGTGAGGGAAGTGACAGGTTTGCATGGTCATTCACTGGCTTGTCTTTCCAGGAGAGTATGCCTGAGTGTTTTTCATCATTTCAGGATGCTAGCAGTGCATCATAATAAAGTGAGGAAATTAGTTAGAATGTTGTATTATGCTAAGAGTCCAGCAATTATGCTTAAACAATTATGCACTGCTCTTTTGCATGGTTCTGAAGTAGATGTGAAGAATATTTGTGAAGAAATTGAGTTTTGTTACTTTACAAGTAAAGAGGAGAATGTTGAAATTGACCCAGAAGAAGAGGGTAATGTGGAAGATAGTGTACAGGTTTCCAGTACAGATAATTTTCAGAAGGAAATTGCCACGTTTCAGGTGAAATCAAGTGAGAGGCCTAATTTCACTTGTGTGTGTTGTCGACGCACTTATTATAAGAATCAGACTAAGTTAGTGGATTTATATGCGAAAAGTGAAAGGGAAAATAATAGTGAATGGAAGGATTTTGCAACATACTTGATGGTAGAAAATTCTTTTGATTTGGGATTGGATCAACGTGTGTGTACTTATTGTTGTAACAAATTAAATCAAAACCGGATGCCTGCCAGAGCGGTTCATAATAATCTGGAATTGGTTGAGATTCTTTCTGAATTGAAGGATTTAAATACTTATGAATCTATTTTGATTCAAAGTATCCATCCCTTTCAGGCTATTGTAAGAATGGAGCCAAAGACAGGGAAATTGCCTCCATCAGATTTACAGAGAGGATTAAAGGGAAGAGTTGTTTATTTGCCTCTAGATTTGAAGAAAAACATTAATACAATTGGAGTAGAGAAAGTGGAAGAGGAACCTCTGGTTATCTTAGTTAATGGGGTTCCGACAAAGAGTAAGAAAATATGGCAAGATTTAGTAGATGTTAGGAAAGTCAAAAAGGCAACATTGTATTTGAAGAAAAACAATAAGTACTACAAGAATGTATATGTTGCAGAAGAGGAAGTAAGTGAAGAAGAGGATAGCGATTTGTGTGCTGGTCAAATTGAGAAAGTAGAACCCTCTAAAAATGAAGAAATATATGAACATTATAGTGTTCATCCTTTGCATTCCAAGGAAGTCATGGGGAATGCTATTGAGTTGTTTCAAATGAAACAAGCCAAAGGGAGTCCCATTAGTGTTTGGGAGGAAAGTTTGGAAGCTCGGTGTTTCCCACAGCCATTTCCAACAGGTCAAGGAGGAAGATATGATGAGCGACCTGATCAAATTCCTGCTTCTGAATACCGGACTTTACGATTGTATGCAGAAGATCCTAGGTTTTTCGTCAATGCATTCCCTATTTGTTTCATCTCCTGTTTGAAAGCGATCTGTCTGGACTGTCATATGCAGTGAACCACATCTTGAAAAGTGCTGTACACATGCAAAACATCTCGGCAAGTGACTTTATGGATAAAGTCAATGTGCAAGACAGTATTTTGGATTCTCACATGATTAATCTCATGGCGTGTCAGCGTGGTACTAATGAGTACTGGTACCGTCGTCATGGTGATTTAAAATGTATGCTGAGGAACTTAGGAACTCCCACATGGTTCCTCACTCTCAGCTGTGCCGAGTATGGCTGGGAAGACTTACTTGAATTTCTACGAGAGGCAAATGGAAACATTGAAAATATCGAATTCAAGACACCCGGAGAACTGTGCTCTTTGGATCCAGTGAATGTATGCAGGTACTTCAATAATAGATTTGAAGCTATGATGTCTTTCATCATGAACAAGAAAAATCCACCTGTTGGAGAGGTGTTGGATTTCTTCTGGAGGAAGGAGTACCAAGCAAGAGGTGCTCCTCATATACATATGCTGCTGTGGATCAAAGATGCACCCAAATTTGGAACAGATCCAGATGACTTAGTGATGAGTTTCATAGAACAGTATTCTACATGTGCTGTTCCAAAGGCAAAGGAAGACAAAAGCCTAAGAGAACAAGTTTTACGCTTCCAAAGCCATCGTTGCGGAAAGTACTGTCGTCGTAAATTCAGAAACAAGGACAAGTTCTACACCAAATGTCATTTCGCCTTTCCACGACCGGTGATTTCTAAAGGAAGAGTGAACAGTTTGATGTCTTCGCTGCGACATAATGTGATGAAGAAATCACCCAAAAATACATACAATTTGAAAAGGAACGAAGAGTCCAAGTATATCAACGACTACAACCCAGTGATTTTGTCCATGTGGAATGCTAACATGGATATACAGTTTGTGGCTGGTAACTGTATGGCTGTGGCTCGGTATGTGACATCTTACATCACCAAAAAAGAAAAGACAGAATTGAAGGATATGTGGGAGGACATTTCCCATGAAAAGAGCCTCAGTAAGAAGTTGTACAGTTTCAGTCTGAAGATGTTGTCGCATCGAGAAATCGGAGCTTACGAATGTTCTGACCGGTTGTCTTCAGCAAGTCTCTATGCCAAATCAAGGAGTATCGTTTGGGCGAGTCTTGGTCTTGCTGCAACGCGTAATCGAGTTCTGAAACCTGTACGGGAAATTGAGTATTTGGCGGAAAAGGAGCCAAACAGTACAGATATTTTGAAGACCAACATGTTGGATACATATTATCCAAATAGAAGCAGTCACCTCGAGAATGTTTGTCTGTATGAGGTTCTGCAAAATTACATATTCAAGAGGAACATCAAAGAAGATATTGATAAAGGAGTGTATGCTGTAATTGGAAGTGAGGGATGTCTGGTCAAGCAAAGAAAATGTCAATTGGTAAATCATCGAAAATTGAGTGGTGAATCTCCTGAAAGAAAAGAGTTTTTCTATTTAGCTCTTTTGCAACTTTTCAAGCCTTGGCGTGCAGAAGAGGAACTGCTTTGAGATTTCCTCTCTTATGAAGACTCTTTCAATGCCGCCAAAGAGACCATAGAATGTCCTGTTTTTCCCAAATATCTAGAAATGTTGAATGCGGAAATCGAGCAGGAAGCAACGATTGCAGCCGAGATTGCTAGAGACAGTTCTCAGGACAGTCAGAGTTCTGTTTCATTGAGTCAGGATCCACTAGGAGGACCAGTTTTCGAAAATGAAGCTGCCACTGCCATGATTGAAGTGGAAAGAGCCATGGCACATGCTCAGGAGGATGCGGTTAACTTAGAAGACTTGGAAAGACAACTGAACGTTGAGCAGAAGAAAATATATGACGAAGTTACCAACCAAATTGATCATGGATTAAGTCATGAGAAGAAAGAGTGCTCATGTACGTCGTTGAAGCCTGTCCGACTGTACGTGAGTGGAGAAGCGGGAACTGGAAAAAGTTTCCTCATTAAAGCAATTTCATGTTATTTGCAGAAAAGGATTGAGTCATCGCTGTCTTGTGTTGTCACCGCTCCAACTGGACTGGCAGCACATAACATTAAAGGTATTACTTTGCATCGTCTACTGATGCTGCCAGTGGAGCATGATAACAAATTACAATACCACAAGTTATCTGGAGATGCTTGTTGTGAAGTTTCAAGAGTGTTGAGGAAAATGAAACTTCTTATCATTGACGAAGTAAGCATGGTTTCCAATGTCATGCTTGCCTTTGTGCATTTGAGAATACAAGAAGTTCTCAAAACAGAGTATGATGTGTTATTTGGTGGCAAACACATCATTGTTTTCGGTGATCTTCTGCAGCTGACACCAGTGAAAGGACAACCTCTGTTCAAAATGCTCACGCATGAAGATACCAGGAAGTGCCTAGGGCGCATTGGCAACGTCAATATATGGTTAAACTTCAATTATGCTGAACTGCGTGAAAATATGCGTCAGGCGAAGGATGAAGATTACAAGAATATTCTACAAGATGTTAGAATCGGAAAAGTGACCGAGCATGGGAAAGAAGCTTTACATGCACGATTACTGTCAAATTTGTATCCAGAACAAGACGTTGTGCCTGAGAATATTTTTCAGAAAATTACTGAGAAGAAATCTGGAATATGTTTGATGCCAACTCTTGCAGAATGTGCCATCTTCAACAACAAAATGTTGCATTTAGAAAACCAAGAGATTGTGAAACTGGAAGCTATTGACAGAGTAGAGCATATGGGATCAACAATTACTTTGTCTGAGAATTTGAAATCAAAATTGGATTCATTAGAGAAGACTATATCTAAAACTGCAGGTTTTGAAAAGACTCTGAATGTGCGCTTAAATTGCCGTATAATTTTAAGAAGGAATTTACATGTTGAAAGAGGTCTGGTAAATGGATCAATGGGTAATGTTGTTGATTTTGTGAAATACAGAAATAGAGATGGAACTGAATTTTTTAAAATTAAATTTGATGGCATTGAGGAAGTACAGCTAATTGGTCGTTGCTCTGCTAGGTTTTTGCTTGTAAAAGACTTATATGTTCGCCGTAAGCAGTTTCCTGTTTGCTTGGCATATGCGGTGACAATCCATAAATCGCAAGGTTTAAGTGTAGACAGTGCATTGGTGAATATTGGCAGTTCTGTGTTCAAGGAGGGTATGGCATATGTGGCATTGTCACGAGTCAGAACTTTATCGGGATTGTACTTGATTGAGTGTGATGTCACAAACATTTGTGCGGATCTAGATTGTGTTAAGGAATACAATAGGTTAAGAAGAGAGTATGCGCCACATTTGCCTCAATATCCTTTTTTTGAGAAACGTGTGGTAGGCCGGAAACGAAGAAATGTGACCAATAGTAGGGAGGTTCTAGCAAAAAGACGAAAAGTTGATGAACCTGAAATTATAAGCAGAAAGAAAAAGGATTCTGTTGAAGATGTTGTTGGTTTTCAATTTGAAAATAGTTCTGGTGTCAACTGCTATGCTAATGTAGTGGTTAATGTTGTATTTTCTCTAGAAACTTTAAAACAACAGATTGTGATCAATTCGGATCAAAGTTTTTGCTGCTTGCTGAATTCTGTGTTAGAGAAATGTAGCACTGATAGAACAAAATTAGAAAGTGTGTCTGAAATTCGAAATCTGTTAGACAAATGTTCAGGTCAAACGCAATTCTCTCAAAATATTCAGCAAGATAATCAGGAGTTTTTAATGTATATGCTTGATGTATTGCAAGATGAAGGTGTAGATGTAGATCACCTGTTTGGCCTTTCTTATCAATGGCAGCATGACTGCGAGAACTGTAGGGTATCAAGTACTAGTAGTGTAGACTCAGAAAGATTTATATATTTAACTTTGCCAGACAGTAAATCAGTGTCCTTTAATAAGCTAGTAAAATCAGCCGATCACAACATGGAGTGTAGCCAATGTAAGTCAGCAATGCTGTCCACATTATCTATACAAACATATGGCCAGTATGTCATTTTAATGTTCCAACGATGTAGGCCTGATGGAACAAAATTGACAACTTTAATAAAAAAAATTGTGGCTTCGCAGTTGTCAATATCAGGAAGGACTTTTGTAACTGCAGCAATTATATATCATGACGGTCCTTCAACAACATCAGGACATTACACAGCTTATTTAAAGTCTAGAAACGGCTGGTCATTCTGCAATGATTCTGTTTTAACTTTAAAAAAGAAATTGCCTTTTGACCTTAAAAATTCTTACCTGGTGTTTTTAAAACCAAAATTTTAGGGAAAGAATCTCGGGATGTGCTCTGAGGAAATTCAAGAGGTTCTAATGGCTCCTACACTATTTGGCCTTGAGGATAAGTGTAGTACAGAGTCAAAAGTTAAATGTGGAAATGTGGAACATGAGTGAGCAAGAAGGGTGAGATATTACTAGTACAGGATTGTGAAAGTGATCTTGAACGTTTTCTTTCTAAAAGTTGCGGAAAAAGAAAATGACGGGATTTGCTTAGAAGAATTCCAAGTGTTATAAATGGCTCTTACATGATTTGGCCTTGAGGAAATGTGCGGTAGAGAGCGAGAAGTCATTTATTGTATGTAACATATTTGTCAAAATGATGGAGCTTTTCTTTCAGAAAGTGGCGGGCAGAAAATAATAGCAGCACAACAGAGTATAAGCTGTTCATAGGACATCCTTCGACGTCATGGAAAGTAAGTTACTTTTGAGGAGTTCTGATTTCTGATTGGATATGTTATATGGGTTTTTTAAACACAATCATTTTGATTGTGTTTTTTTTCCCCGCTGTTATATGATGAATACCTTCAACTCACTGTTTTTAGTGAAATTTGATACATTCTGAGAACAGCAAAAATAAACCATTTAACATGTATAATATTTCTGTACCTTTTTGTATTTTTGATATTCATTTAGAACTGTGTAGGAGGCATGGAGAAACTGAGGCTTCTGTAAGTGTCAAGGGAGGTGAGTAATGTACATTGCTCTGTTGCATACAGTCCTCACCTTCTCAATACTCTTGTATATGCTAGACTAAACCTGCGCAATGACATACCTAAGCTGAGGAAATACAGGTGATGTGATTGTGAAATGAGCAAAAAAAATTGCACGTTTTTCAATTACATTACCTGTGTTTCCTAACATTATGAATCACATTGTGCAGATGAGGTTTAGGCCTGTCCAGGGATACAGAAGAGGTCTGGCCTTTGTTCAAGAGTGCAGTGGACATGACTCACTTCATTGGTAGGCTTGCACATGTATTATCACCTCTGTACTCTTCAACAAGCCTAAATTTCATCAGCAACCCTGAGTAGGCCTCACCTCAAACAAAGCTCTAGATAGTCCACACCTTATCGTCATCCTGAATCAATCATTTAAAGTGTTAGGGGCAGATTTATCATGGCCGTGCGCCTCTTTTGTGCTGCTGTTCCGTCACTTTTATAATGCAGCAGTGATTTACAAGATGTACTATGTTGCAAGATAGGCCTCACTTCATCTGCAGCAAGATACCGTCAGTTTAAAATGTATATATTTAGGACTGTGTAGGGGGCATGGAGAAGCTGAGGCTTCTGTAAGTGTCAAAGTTGTTGCATACAATACTCACCTTTTGCGTAGTCTTTCATATGCTAGACTACATCTGTACAATGAGATACCTAAGCAAAGGAAAAACACAAGTGATGTGATTGTGGAATGAGCAAAAAAAATTGCACGTTTTTCAATTACATTACCTGTGTTTCATAACATTACGAATCACATTGTGTAGATGAGATTTAGGCCTGTTCAAGGAGATAGAGGAGGTCTGATGTTTGTTCAAGAGTGCATTGGATATGACTCACTTCGTTGGTAGGCCTGATCATGTATTATCTCCTCTGTACTCTTCAATAACTTAAATTTCATCTGTAACTCTGAGTTGGACTCACCTGAAACAAATCTGTGGATAGGCCACAACTTATCAGCATCTAGAAACAATCATTTAAAATGTTAGGGGTAGTTTTATGATGGCCGTGCGCCTCTTTTGCGTCGCTGTTCCGTCACTTTTGTGACGCAGCAACAGTGCAAAAGATGCACCATGTTGCAAGATAGGCCTCACTTCATCTTCAACAATATACCCTCAGTTTAAACTGTATATATTTAGGACTGTGTAGGGGGCATGGAGAAGCGGAGGCCTCGAACTTTATTTCTTTGTAAAATTGGATGATTGTCAATCTTTTCCCTTGTCTTTTTTTAATTTTTAAATACATGTTTTAATATTTTTCAAATTTTTGTTCTTTCTTTCACAGACTGAAAGTATAAAAATAACAAGTGACTAAGTTAACGACAATTATAAGTTAAATGTTTTGTACTCTTTTCGTTACGTTTCTATCACATTTAACTTCTATTAGTTCCACTGGTTCATTTCTTTAACCCTCAGTTTTCTGCCTTTGCTACTTACCTCATTCCTTTCTCTATTATTTACTTACTCTACTCCTTCCACTCCTTTTCTCAGTCCCTCTGTTCTCATAGTTACTCACTCTTGTTCACTCACTCCGTCTCTATTCCTCTCACTGTCTCTGACTCATCACTCTTTCACTACTTCTTCATTATGCTTTCTCCCTGTAGTTCAAGCATACTAAGGGGCATATTATCAACACAGGCAATACAATTATCGCTGCTTTTATCGACAGAAAACGGCCGCAAAAGCAGCTTTAGCGGCAGTTTTCTGCCGCAAAAGCGGATTTACTCTCCTTTTTTTCTTTCATTTCCTTATCTATTTTGTTTTTCACAATTATACCCTCTTCCATCTTTTCTTTGGTTAATAGATCTATTAAACAGTATCGCTGTGTTACTCCCTCTAGCTGTCTTTCTTTTAACATTACTCTCTGTTTCCTTCCATTATACTTACTCTTCATTTTATTTTTTTATTTTTTTTTGGTTCGCTCCCGGTTCGCGTATTGGCGAGCGAACCGGGAAGCGAACCAAAAGAAATAGAGGTTGCCAGAGTGCAAACATTCTAGCAATTTTTTTATAAAGGGGAGGTAGTTCTGAAAAAACCTTTTTTTTAATTATTTTTGTTGTTTTATATTTTTTTTATTATTTTTCTGAACATTTCTTTACTTTTTTTGTATTTTTTGAACGGTTTTATATATTTTTTGTTTTTTTTGGGGTGGGGGAACGAAAACGATTCATTGTAAAGGGCTCAACAGGAGCAACAAAAAAATAAAGATAATTTATTATCTGAATCGTTTGTACAAACATGATTGCTAAGTTGATTAGATTGATGCTACCTTCTCTGTAGCAAATCAACTGACCGCAACGCACGCACACTTGTTTGACTGCCCCGAACCTCATCTGTATATTTGGGACCGTCTCCCTCGCCTCTGATCCCGTCACTTCCTGTACATTTGATCTACTGGCCACAGGAGGAGGGTTATCCTGCAGGTGACGTACCTGCGCAGCACTGTAGTTGATAGGGTGCCACCTGTCCATATGGCGATGCATTGTATAATTGCCATAACTGTATTTTTTATCTGTCCCTCGGGACAGATCTTTCTTGCAGATAAGGCAAGTTACATACCGGGCATTCACTTTTTTTTGGCCCCGGGGATATTTAAAAAATTGCCAAATATAATTTTCTTTGACATGAGACATCCTGGGCTCCTCAGGCAAAAACTGCCTCTCTTGCTGCTCTTCCTCTTCTTCCTCTTCTTCCTCCTCTTGCTGAATGATAACTTCAGCAGGTGGTCCTCTCTTCCTAGGAGGTGGTGGTGGTGGTGGGGGTGCACTAGCTGAAGCTACAACACTTGCCATTGCTAAGTGATGAAAAAAGGTCTTCCTCTCACAAAGATGAAAGTCAGAGTGAGGAAACAAGGAGGGGTTTTCATCATTTGGGAAAAAAAAATAGTTCTAAACCAATGAAAAGTGACATTTTTAGGTCACATGACCTAGCCTTACATCATTAGGAAACCAAAAGTGAAATGAACCAATGAAAAGTGTTATTAACAAGTGACATGACCTGTTATGCTTACGTTACGCGCTCCGCGCCGCGGCCCGAATTGCTTCCGGAAGCTGCGCTTCGCGTACCGGAGCACTTCCGGGTGCGCTAACGCGACGCGTCATATGACGCATTACGCGACAACGCGATACGTCGCGCTTACGCGACGCGTCACCATGTTGTTTTCTAACGCGACAGTTGCGCAAACGGAACGTTTACTGGTTCGCGGACCGGGTTGCGGCAGCAAATTGAGCTAACGGAAAGCTAACCGGTTCGCGGACTGGGAGCGAAACAAAAAAAATAATTAAAAAAATAAAATGTATTAATAAACATATAAAATATATTTTTCCTTTAAAAGAAGAATACATTTTACAGCTTTTGATATTTGCTATTAAAAAAACATTGAAATTCACTGAAAAAACCATAGGTTATAGACTATATATAGTTAGGAATTAGCATTTACAAAACCTTGAAAATTCACTGAAAAAACCATAGGTTATAGACCATATATAGTTAGGAATTAGCATTTAAAAAACCTTATTTTACTCACACAAAACCATTGAAATTCCATATATAGTTAGTTGTACTAACTATATTTCGCGCACCCGCAATCCACTGCTGATGATGTCACATATTAGATCATTCATGACATGGTCAGTGACATCACTGATGACATCTCAAATGACATCACTGATGACATCATCCAGTGAATGTGGTTTGCTTCGTTGTTTAAATATGCATTATATATATAGCAATTTGCATTGAAGAATAAGTGGATATATATAAATAAATATTTGAATGGAGGATTTAGTAGCAGTGTAATTGACTGTTTACTTGACCAATTTATAATGTCTCACTAAATATAGTGGATAGTGACTAAACTGTGTGAATATCTGTATTACTTTGTCAGTTGTTGTGTAAACTGATTCTGCAGTTGGTTACTAGCTATGTGAAAGTCTATATTAGTTATTGATTAGTTAACTGAGTATTTGTATGGGAGTGTGAAAGTGTGTGTGGTTCGGTGGGGGGTGTGTGACTGTCCAAAGATGTGTGAATAGTTGATTCAGTAGATATATGAAGTTAAAACTACATGTTCTAACAGTTGTTTGGGTGAGTGAATATCTTTATGGGTGTGGTGATGAGCAAATATATTTCTCAATGGTACAGGTCCAACAAACTAGAAAAATAAAAGGCAGTGTATGTGTCAGTTGTTGTATATAAATAAGTATACATAAGACACAATGATTGTGTGAGTGACTGTATGGATAACTGTATACTTGTAATAATGATTTTATAATTCACTAAGTATGACTTACTATCTAAACGAATAGAAGAAGTGGTGTTTGTATAAGTGTTTTGCTAAGTAAATATGTAAGTATGATCCATTGTTTGCATAAGTGAGTAGGATGACTTCATATGTGAATAGGATGCGTGCTGTTGTTTAATGTCGATATAGATGTATAAGTATTTTTGATAGTGTTCTATTGTTCATTGACCGCATGTATGAGTGAATCCATAGGTAAGTGATTAGATGTGTGTATACATCTATGAATCACTGAGTGGATTTTTAGATACTTGTATTCCTGTGACAATGGATTTAAATATGATACTCTGTATTTTACAAAGAGTGATGAAAAATTGTAATAGTGTATGAAAAGGTGTATGTGATTGTCACGTGGATGATGTCATCAGTGATGTCATCAGTGATGTCATTTGAGATGTCATCAGTGATGTCACTGACCATGTCATGAATGATCTAATATGTGACATCATCAGCAGTGGATTGCGGGTGCGCGAAATATAGTTAGTACAACTAACTATATAGGAGCAATTTCAATGGTTTTGTATGAGTAAAATGTCCAGCTAACTATAACACCACTAAAACTTATAGTTTTTTGAGTGAATTTCAAAGATTTTTTAAAAGCTAATTCCTAACTATATAACACCTGAAACCTATGGTTTTTTCAGTGAATTTCAAAGGTTTTTTAAATGCTAATTCCTAACTATATAAGGCCTGAAACCTATGGTTTTTTCAGTGAATTTCAAAGGTTTTTTAAATGCTAATTCCTAACTATATAAGGCCTGAAACCTATGGTTTTTTCAGTGAATTTGCAAGGTTTTTTTAAATGCTAATTCCTAACTATATAAGGCCTGAAACCTATGGTTTTTTCAGTGAATTTCAAAGGTTTTTTAAATGCTAATTCTATTAGCGGATAACGTTTTTATATATTAAAACGTTTTTTAAATCTCAAATGCCTGCTTTGCTAACAGAGTTTTTAAGCACAGGCTCTTTTGTCTCTGGTGGCCATCTACCTCTCTACCTCTACACCTCTACCTCTCTACCTCTCTCTACACGCACACATATACACATATATATATATGCATATGCATTTATATATATGTATGTGTATATATATATATATACATATATATACACATACATATATAAGCATATATAATCTGCATATCCATATAAATACAAATATAAATGCATGCATGCATATACATATATGCATACATATGCATGTTATTTACATGAAAGCTTTAAAAACACTAATAAAAGCAAAGCTAAAAAGCCACCAACTTAAATGAGGGCGAGATCTATTGCATTTTCAATGCTTGTTTGGTTCCATCAAGAAGGCATTCAGATGTGTCACACATTTGCCATAAATTCTGAATGTTAGCACTCTAGTTGCTCATTAGATCACTGTAGTAAAGCTACAGCTCACCAGGGAAGTCTGCTGCTGGTATTCAAAGTGCATGTTTCAGTCTGCATGTCAGAATTTCTTTAATGAAATAGAAGAGGATTTGAGAAGTCACTCAAAATGTGCCCTAATTTTTCTTTCTTCAGCACTAATCATAATTTCTATGGCAAAATGAACCCCCTCATTTTGTTCCTTTGCAAATTAAATGTTTTAAGTGTTAACACTTTATTCCAATCAAGATGACTTCAGGTGTGCCATACTTTTGTCATAAGTAAGACTGTTAGCGCTCTAGTTGTTCTTTAGAACACTCTGGGACATTCTGTCATTGGGCTATATTTGGGCTACATCTGGCTGATATTTGGGCTACATTTGGTTTTTTTTTGTCTGTGGTGGCCATCTTTGGGCTTCATTGGGTTACATTGGGCTACATTGGGCTACATTTGAGCTCTAACATATATATAGCCCAATGTAGCCCAATATATATTTTTTCAAAGTTAATTTTCGTAAAAACCACTGGAGCACATATCTTGAGACATAGCAAAGGCACATCGGGCTACCAGTCCCTACAATTTTGCCAAGTTTGGTGGAAAACCATTCAGCCGTTCGGGCTAAAAGTGAGTCCAACCGCCCTATGGAAATTAACATGGGGAAAACACGTTTTGGGACCCCCCTTTTATCTCGGCCCCCGCTTGATGAATCCCCCTCAAACTTTCAGGGAAGTACCGGAGCGCTGCGAGGCAAAGTTAAGGAAAATTTCAGGAAGATTCCTCAACCGGCGTTAAAGTTAATCCCAATAGAATGTTGCGATTTCCCTATGGAAAACAACCCTAATTATATATACCTAGGTTATATATATATAGATATATATATATATATACCTAGGTTACATATATATATATATATATATATATACCTAGGTTATATATATATAGCAGTCGCCAGTAGGTAGTTATATTAGTTAGAACCTATTTTCTATAGGAAATCTGCAACATTCTATTTTCAATAACTTTAGCGCCGGTTGACGAATCTTCACAAACGTTTCAAACCTTACAGTCCGCTCCAGTGCGCTCCTATCCTGAAAGTTTGGTGATGATTCGTCAAGCGGTGGCCAATA
Source organism: Lissotriton helveticus (assembly GCF_964261635.1). Taxonomy (NCBI): domain Eukaryota; kingdom Metazoa; phylum Chordata; class Amphibia; order Caudata; family Salamandridae; genus Lissotriton; species Lissotriton helveticus. The sequence continues at coordinate 551,086,054 of NC_136070.1, forward strand.
CAAAAGGGGGGTCCCAAAACGCGTTTTCCCGATGTTTTTTCCCATAGGAAATTTCAGACATGGCTACAGCCCAAACTGCTGATCGGAATTACACAACATTTTGCAAAAAGGTAGCCCTTGGTTCAGAAATCGCCCTATTCTTTAAATGGTGTAAGTCTGTTCAGTAGTTCCTGAGAAATTAAAAAACATAGTGGTGAAAAATCATTTTCCCATAGGAAACTTTAGACACTGTTATAGCATAAACTGCTGAACGGAATTACACCAAATTTTGCAAAAAAGTACTGCTTGGCTTAGAAAGCGACCTTTTTCAAAATGGTGTAAATCCGTTCTGCAATTTTTGAGAAATTAAGGAATAAAGATAGTGGAGGATCCGCGCACCCTAAGCGCAGCCCCCCGAGCACAAGCTTCATGCTAATTGGCTGTCAGCACTCCAACCCAGGAAGTGTTGGCAGCCATCTTGTGCCTCGTTAGACCGAGGCACAAGAAATCAGTGAAACAAGTGCGCAAAATGCAAAAAGGGGGCAGGGTAGAAACACCCTGACCCCTTAGGCCTGCTTAGGGGTCCCACAAAAATCGGTAAAATCCGCGCAGGGTACGCGGATCCTGCTGAGAAAAAAAACACAAAGCGCGTGTTAGTTAATATTCAATCCCCAGTGGGGCAAATCCCGGGGGCAATATTAGTACGGGGTCCCAAAGGACCCCCCAGCCCCGGGGACCGCCACCCCGGGGCTTTATAAGATTAAGTGCGGGGGGCTCACAGCCCCCCACAGCCCCCCTACAGCCCCGGGGACTGCCACCCCGCGGGGCTTGATTTTCCTTTTATAAAACCTGTGTGGGGGGCACATAAAATTGGGGGATCTGTGATGGACCCCCCAGCCCCGGGGACCACCACCCCCCCGGGCTTTAAAAAATTGTGGGAGGGGGCCACGTGGCCCCGGCGGCCCACCTCCTGAGCCTTGTCGTGGGCCTGAAGACCGACACCCCCCAGGTGCCCACCCCCGGGACACTGTAGTTTGCTATGGCAGGGTGGGAGCCTCTTGGCTTCTGCCCTGCCATATTAAACTTGATATGGATTTTAAAAGAGAGAGCAGGGAAACCTGCTCTCTCTTTTATAATGCTAACCAAGTGGCTTTTCCACACAGGGAGATGCATCTTAGGAGCTCCCCATGTGGAAAAGCAATGCTGGCTCCCGAGGGAAGCGGGGATTGGGTACCCCCCACGGTCCCCAACGGGGGCTCAAGCCCCCCCCAGCCCCAGGGACCACCACCCCCCGGGGCTTTGAAAAATTGCCTTGTCGTGGCCCTGGGGACCGCCACCCCTCAGGGCTGGCTTCTGCAGTGTCCCGGGGTGCCCACCCCCGGGACACTGTAGGTTACTATGGCAGGTCGGGAGCCTCGCGGCTCCCGCCTTGCCATAACAAACTTGGTTTGGATTTTGAAAGAGAGAGCAGGGAAACCTGCTCTCTCTTTCAAAATGCAAACCAAGTTGCTTTTCCACACAGGGAGCTGCATCTTAGCAGCTCGCCATGTGGAAAAGCAATGCCGGCTCCTGAGGGACGCGGGGAGCCGGAGGGACCGTGGGGGGATTGGGGACCCCCCCGGTCCACAACGGAGAGGGCCAGCCCTGGGGGATGTGGTCCCCAGGGCTACAAGTGGCCCAGGAGGGGGGCCACGCGGCCACCCTCCCCCACATATTTTTTTAATTAATAAAAAAACAAAGGCCAGCCCGAGGGATGGGGTCCCCGGGGCCATAAGTGGCTTTAGGAGGGGGGCACCACAGCCCCACCTCCAAAATAATGAAATTTAAAAAAGGCCATGCACCCTGGGGATGGGGTCCCCGGGGATGATTAAGGCTTTGGGAGGGGGGCCAGGGGGCCTCCTTCCAACACAGCCCCCTTCTTAAAGAAATAAATAAAATAAAAAAATGCCATTGCCCCGGAGGCCACGCCCCCTCATTTCAGCACTCTGCAAATGCGCCCCCTGGTGCATTTGCAGATGGGGAACGAATTTCCCTTGAATACTGGGGGGGTCCCTAGGGGCCTAATAGCTAACCACGAACCTCTAGTATGTGCCAGGGGGCTGCGTTGCAGAGAGGTGTCCTGAGGCCACTCTCCTTTTTACACCTCTCTGCAACGCAGCTCTGTGGCGCTTAATGAAGTAGCTAGTGGGCTAGTGGAATGCCAGGGACCCTCAGGATTCAAGGGGACTTAATCCCCCAAATTAAAACACGCCACAGGGCACGTTTGCACAGTGGTGAAGAGAGGGGGTGGGGCCTGAGGTCACCACTGTGCAAACGTCCCCGTGGCACCTTTTACTTTGGGGGATTAACTCCCCTTGAATCCTGAGGGTCCCTGAGGACCAACTAGCTCACCAGGTACCTCCAGTAAGCGTCACAGAGCTGCGTTTCAGTGTATTGTAAAAAGGGGCGTGGCCTCTGAACACCTCTCTCCAATGCAGCTTTCTGGCGCCTACTGGAGGTACCTGGTGGGCTAGTTGGCCCCCAGGGACCCTCAGGATTGAGGAGGAATTAATTCTCCAACTTAAAACGTGCCACAGGGCGTATTTGCAGACATGTCACCTCAGGCCACACACCCTTTCTTCTAGGGGTGGGCGGAATTTGCGTAATCGCGTAACGGAAATCTCTGCGAAACGGTAAAAAATCTCTGCGAACACGCAAAAATTCAGCAAAAACGCGGAATTGCTTTTTCACTAATGCTTTTTTACTGTTCGCAATCACTGTTTGCGTGCTTGGGGGGAAATATATCACGAACACGCATTTGAGAACGCGAACAAGCAAAAAATGTCGCGAAGTCGCGGAGAGCGCAGAATTTTGGGCAATTTCGCGTTCTCTGCGGAACGCAAAATTGCCCAAATTCTGCCAACGTAACAGATTTCACCGCCCAGGCCTACTTTCTTCACCATTTTGCAAACGCGGCTGTGGCGAGTTGTAAGTTGGGGAATTAATTCTCTTTCAATACTGAAGAGCTGAAGTGGGCGGAGCGCGAGTTTGGCGCGAGTTTGGCGACTTCAGCGTTTGGTGCTCGGTGTTTGGAGAACCGAGGGGGAGCGCGGCTCTTTGAGCTGCACCACATCTGCGTGGAGACCCGCTCGGAGATGAGAGCGGGAGAAGGCCGACGGTACCACGGCACTCACGGCAATTGCGGACCGGCACTTGTGGCACTTGCGGATCAGCCGGAAACCAGCCCACCCGGACCCGGACTCAGATTGACGCTGCCCCTGGAGGCTCCCCCGAGGCTCCCCGAGGCTCCAAGTGGTTTTCAGGTGAGAAAACGCACTGCCTCGCCTGCATTGCCTCGCCCCCTATCACTGCTTGACTCAAATTTGTCCCATTACACCCCCATTACACAAGCAGTAACCCTCTCATCCAGGGTCGTCCCCCCCCCCTCTGAATGCAGAGAAAAGTGGTTGAAGAAAGAGGAGGAGGTGGAGGGTTTAAATTGGCGGTTGATGAGCAGCGAGACAGGGCTCTAAGAACTCTACCAATAGCTTTGCTCTTGCTCCAGTAAATCACCTTAAGAGAACTATTTTTAACCATTTTCAAAACCTTTTCAAATACTTGGCATTAATCATTCCACCATTGCCAGTTGGATATTTTCAGTTGGAGATAAATGGGGATTATTGCGGCATTTCTTGAATGAGTCCCCCCCAGCTGCCATCATCGGACAACCATTCTAATCGAACAGCAGTCGACTGCTCTTTTACGCCTGCCATTTTACGCTCCTCTATACTGGACCGGGCACTAAGCAAGAGTGACACATTTTTGCATGCCTCTTGTAACTAGTTCTTATACCTTTAAAAACCTAAGACGTCAATTTAAAGTTAAGACATCTATCGTGCAGAAGCAAGTATGCGGACAAGGAACGCAAGCCTAATACAATCTCAGTAAGAATGTTATATCCTGTGGGCAAAGAAAATACAAGACACTATATGCCCCTACAGGATAGGACTCTACATGAGGGGAAACAATCAGGAGAAGATACGATAAATGCCTCCCCAGCTTCTGGATCAGCCACCAGGACAGAGGTCAAAAACACAAACACAACTACAAAGGAGGCCACAGGAATAACGGGAAGCCTGGGCAACCATGACGATATGGACAAGAGAGACCGGCACGAGAACGTAAATAATAGTGACATCACCTGCAGCAGCAGCAGTCTTAAAGGCAACTATGACATCAGGAATTACTTTCTACAACATCAAAAACAAGGTAATTTTATTGCCCACGGTAAATTAATTGATACATCTCCCGACGCCGGCAGGCCGAACACTGCTCTCTCCATCACCAACAACCCACCAGGCACATTTAAATATGAAAATTCGAAACAAAAGCCCTCATTGACTATTCCTCTGTCACCAAAAGTGTTGATTGTGAAAGGCAACAAAATGCAACTTGAATACAATCTAACCGACCACAATCGACCAGAGCTAACAACTTAGGAATCAACACTCTGGCGCCTATAAACGTGTCCAATGATTCCTTGGGACCACAATCCACTATTGCTTTAGAGGAAAGTGAAACAAATAAGGAATTCTACACCCTAATAGAAAACACGGTGAACCTGAAAGCCAGCCGCACACCTCTGAAATTTCAGTTGTGCTCTCCGAACGCTCCGCATGTGTTGATTAAATTAGGGGACGACGATGAAGATGTGGTCCCCCGATGTCAAGAACATCTTGCCCCAGATTTGGAGAAAAGTTTAGCAGAACAGCTGCCGCCCGGGGAAACTAGCTTGGCCCCACAAAAAAGAGAAAACTACCGTCAATTAATTAATGGAGCCTTGATAACAATAGGAGATGCCACACTAATGCACGCGGACAAACTTGACATTCAAATAAACATTCTGCAGTCCGTAGTAAGCTTGATATCCGGAGTGGTCTCAAAACTGGAACATCTAAACTGCTTAATACGTAGAGCGCAGGCAGACACAGACATAATGATGAAACCGAACGATTGCGGGTGTTCCCCGTTACTGCAGTCTCTGGAAAAACTCCCGGAAATAATGAGTACCCCCTCAAAATCCAATACAGAGTCCAAGTGTTATGAATACACATAACGGGACAATAGCCACACACTCACCTTTAAGGCCCTCAAGGCCATGTGGAGATCAAACAACCAAAACAACGCTAGGGGACAGACAGCTCGCCTTGGACCCAAATCAAAGTTTAAAGGCCACACAGGAAAGTTTAGTGAGAACCCAGGAAACACTTGGCAATAATATTTATGAACCAAAAAGTCAATCGAATACTAACTTTCCGGTTTCAAACCTAGATCCACAACTACTATCACAATCTTATCAAACAACTAATAATATTCCTGGAAAACCGGACGATTTAATTCCATCTCCCTTAAAACGACAATCCTTATCTAGGAAAAATAAGAAAAAACTGAAAAAGTTCAATAAAATAAAAAAAGACAAAAGTTACGCAAAAGGGAAAATTGAGCGCTGGTTCGCGCCGGCGAACAAGGATAATGAAACCACCGGAAGTGGGGTTCTGAAGAGCCAGGGTTTGATCTCGGCAGACCAAAATAGAGACACACAAAGAAGTGGAAAACTTACGATGGTAACATCTCTTAAGAACCCACCACGTGTCTCAAGCGAAAATTTGATCAAAGTCCCGACTGACAAATCTCCCGTGGCAAGCACCACCTTGAGTTATGCACAAGGCCCACAGGTCCATGACCATGGTCAGGACATCATGCATAGATCTGACTCCGTAGACGTAAATGCCCTTAAGGACAGCCATACTGAATCCACATCCAACATACACCGGGAGATAATTACAATTCAAGCAAACAACAAAGATGGCCCACTTTGCCCAGATCATACAATTATTGCTAGGTTTGATTCACACATTCAAATCCCAAAAATGAACAGGACCGTGGAGGGACTGGTCCCAGATGACTCCGCCATGTGGAAAGCGCTTCCTGAAACTCCTCTGGCTCCTCTCAATTCATGGAACGCTGTTCAGTCATCAGATCCAGACCTCAAAAACCGAAAAGTACTCTTGTACCCGGAATACATCTCGCAAGGGAGATGGGACATTCTCAACAGAGGGAATCTCCTGAAACTCTGTGGAAGCATTCCAGGTCTGAATAATATAAAATCAGCAGACATTGAGAGGGTGGCTTTCTCTGGCCCAGGGCCTAGTGAACAAAATGAAAAAACAGAGATAATCTTCTCTAATCCCAATATGGCGAATGCACTGAAGGGACACAAAACCCAACTGGATAATTGGGGTATAAGAATCAAGCCTCCTCTATTGATGAAATACCCAGGGATTTTGAAAGAAAAAAACCTTCAACAGGGAGATGATGACTCGAAGAGACGGAAAAACAAGATCAGCAAGTGTCTAACTCCATCTACCACCGGATCCATTTTACATGGCTCAATTGGTGGCACACAAACAATACTGTTGAATAGCAATTCTGTAGTGTAGCTCCTATTTTCCCAATAGGCTCTGCGCATTGGAATAGTACCTACAGCAGTAAAGGCCTAGGCCAGACGTTAACTAGGTCTACTACTGTCGATACTAGACTTAATTTTTGGGTTTGCCAGCTAAGCTCAGAGTTCGCTAGAAACTTTCTCGAATGTTCAAGGAAGGATTAACTCCCCTGATTAGACAAGAAGGGATTTAGTTTCTGACAACCATAGAACATGACAACTTTGCTCTCCCCTAATCAAGAGTCAATCTCAAGAGTCGTGTGAGCACAAGGCAATTATTTTACTCAGTCAGTACGTGCATTCTTAGTCTCATCAGAATGTAGAGAAAAGGAAGAGACGGGCGTGTTCAATAAAAGATGTTATTTATTGATCAGTCTCCTTTCTCGTACAAGAGAAATGGATCGATATTATTGCAATACTTATAGTTAAGTAAAGTGCATACATTAGAAGCAATAGTATAAAATATTACTGTAAAAACATTGATATGGTTTCTGAGCCATATGATGTTTAAAATGATTAAAATATATTTACATACACATATACATTTGACTAAACGTACTCAACTGGTGTTTCTAAATACGCCTACCCCGTGTACCTGACCTAAGTCTAATGCGTGGGCGGGAATAGAAAGTTACAGTTTAAGTTAAGTTTGTTTTTGCCAAGTGAATAACTAAAGAATTCTCTAGGAGGGGTTATTCAGTTCTGTACCTGGAATTTAGGATGAATGAGGAATGGTATCTCTTTCTCTGCTCTCGATATTCCAGGCTGCCTGCGAGGGCTGCCCAGAAGCGCCGGTGCTGGGTCTCTCGGCTTGAGATAGCAGCGCGTCTCTCAGCGCGTCAGGAAGGCGGGGCTGTTGCCTGCAGGGTCTGCTTCTGCTCTCGGCTTCGGCAAGTATGGCTGCTCCGTCTTGTCACCACGCGTGTGTTTGCATAGGGCAAGGTCGGCAATATTTATACCTTAAAGGTGCCGGGATTGACGTAAGGAATGGATGGACATAGGTACGTCAATAAAGATGTCATACGACTTGCTCGTTAGCACATTCTTTACTAAAGTTCTCTGTGAAATCAAAACAATGGCCGCACGGATTATCCAGGTTGTCATAGGTTTGATTTGTTATGAGAACGTCGTATGCCTTATCAGGGGCTGGAGGAATGTCGCTTGTCTAATTAGATCTCAAGCGTTATGACCTAATCAGATAACACGGTCCTGTGCCGTAGTGTGACTGCGTCAGATAACGGTATCTGCATCATGGGGGTTTTCTTGCCTCATGGGCTGACTGTTAGTTAACTAGCTAGGTAGTTTAACCAGAATAGGGTCAGGAATAGGGGGATCGATTCAGAACCTATAGAAATACACGACACCCACTCCACGCTAACTATGGTCATATCTACTAATCTATGCATAGTATAACATAGTACAACATACTATAGAGTACAGTGTATACCTTACCACCCCAAAATACATAAATGCATTTTGAAATTTTCAAATATACTGAAAGATTGCAGTCATATATATTGTATGCACTTAAGCTATGAATTAAATGCAAAAGTAAGCACGCATTTTATGCATTATTGCTTGTTGGTATATGAGAAATACACATGAAATGGCTCTTAATATGGCTATACAGAAAGAAAAGTCGAAACCATTTCATCACATAATATATTTTGTGAACATACCAGCGGGCAGCTAAAGTCTATAAAGTATCTAAAAATAGAAATCTTAGTTCTCTAGGAATAGTTTCTTACTTTAAGCAGAAGATCAGTGTCCCGGGGAAAAAATATATAGAAAAATATTTTAAGGGCTTGCTGAAAAAGGTTGCTGTCCGTGAACTGGATTGTAATTGTTCATGTGACTTTATTTTTAAAGTTGAAGGCCGAATTCAGGGAACGCCGTGTGCGAGTTTACTCAAAAGTCTCTATTTCTGTTCCGGAGAGAACATCATATCATTCAGGCTTTCGAAAAAACTGTCAACAGCTTCATGGGAAAGTTCCACTAAGTCGGATATAGGGGTAACCATGCATTCGTGCGCATGATTGTCTCCATTGACATTCTGATTTGCATTGCTGACAGAAGGTCGTACCTGTTCGATGTTGCTTTCATCTTGAACTTCACTACTCTTCAATCGCAGTGGTGAAGATTCCAGGAATGCCGTCATCAGAATTGGCAGCCTTTGAGGGCAGCACAGTGCGTGAACCTTGGTAGGAACCAACAGTGTATCTGCATCCACCGGCGCATCCGATTGTAGCGTCAGACAGGTGTCTAACACGCATTCTTCTCCGCATAGCAGACACCTTAGTACAGGTAAAACACACCTTTGCCACATTGGTCGAAATGATAGAAACCAAGTCATGTTTAGGTCTCTAAGCCGGGAGAGTCCCAGGATTTTTGATATCCGGTCCCGGTATCCAATGGCTAGGATCGTATCTTCCATTGTCGCGAGAGTTTGATCTGTGACATGGGTTGCCATAACGAAAAATAAGGACTAGGAATAGGATTCCTGCAATTAGTCCTAGGATCAGGGGAAGTCCGCCAAAAATCGAATGGACGAAATCTGGAAAAATACCCAGTATGGCTTTGAATGGTGTTAATGCCATCGAAAATACTGTCTTAAATACCTTTGAGACCCCAGTGGTATCAGAAATATTTAAGATTTCGCTCAGGATTTCTGCGAAATGTACGGGGGAATTGGTTGATAATAATGTATGTATCTCTGCAGTTGTCCTTGCGACTTGTAGATCATACGTTTCTTTAGATGACGTGAGCCTTGTAGGCGTCTGAAGAAGCACTGTTTTCATTCTGCTTAAAGTGTCTATTCGAATAGAAGTAATTTGCAAACTGGGCCATGCCCTTGCCTCCCTGTCTGGAAAGGAGCTGGGGAACAAAGAACGTCCACAGCACTTGACCTTCGCCGTCGTAGTGACGAGATAAGGAGTCCCGGGCATAAGACTACAACGTCTGCGGTCTACAATAAGAATGTAACTCCCATTATAGAGTCTTTGAAAGAATGGTTCTATTTCAGTTGCAGGTGCGCCTTGCTGGTGACATGAAAGGTTGTATGAATTCCCTTCACAGGCTCCATGCAAACTAATACCGTTACACAGAAGCGTGCCGCTTAGTGACATAGCACAATTGTTGCCACTAAGAAACACTTTCTGTCCTTTGTTACTGACACATGCATGTGAATAGGGCAGGTTCCAAGTTGTTTTAAGGTACCCCTTTCCCAATTTCTCGTACATGCCAGCCTGTATATATTTTTGGCAGTATTGAAACCTGAAGGTTGAGATTGGAATATTTATGATTCCGTGGATTATCCATTCACTGACAGGTCGTTCTGACATTGTCATTGGTAATCTTTCTAGTTTTTCAATGCTCAAGATTGTATAATCAGCACCCTTCTGCGCCATACCGATTTGTCTATCAGTAAGGTTAAAGATTTGGAATAGTGACGTTGTGTTGATTAAACGCCAAGGCACATAGCCTGAACGCAGATTTTGTAACGTCCAGCCAAGCTGTACAATAGAACGCAATTGTGACTGTCCATGTTGTAATAACAGTAAGTCTTGCGATAATATATCGATTGCTGAAGACACAATGCTGTCCAATGAAAATATTCTGGAGGACAGAGTCATTAACCCATTGTCCACTACAGAAAGTGATTTTTCCAAATTAATACGATCAATTTCACGTATTCTCTCTGCTGTTTCAATTTGAGTAACCTTCCAGGCCTCATTGCATGCTGCATATACAGAGGCTGCTATGAAACGCTTATGACGCTGTTTGCGTGGTCCCAGTATGAAATCACGCAAGTCAGCACCATCAGTAAGTAAAGTTAGGTGTTGCTTAATTTCAGGCAGTGTGGAAGTTTGTAGCCATTGAAGGCATAATTTGCCCACACTGTAGGTTGTTATTATCCCTGGGTGATGTCTTTGGGGATATCTAGGGTCTGGCCTGGTCATTTTGAAACCCTGTGTTTTATTCAGGAATCTATCTTGACAGTTATTTGTATCTGTGGGCCAGATCAACCATTGTTTCCAATCAGGATGTGTTCTGTTTTGGTTAAGTATATGGTTTATGTCTATTTCTTCATCTGTTTCAGAGCTATTGCTAAACATTGTTGGCTTTGGAATAGACAGGTTATTTAAATCTTTGATTTTGGCTAAGCCAAGACAGGTGGTTTGTTGAACAGTGTCATTTAAAAATATCATTTGTTCTGGGATCATGCAGGCTCTAAACAAAGCTTCTAAACCCTGTACTTGCCATTCTTTTGTACCCCATACACTTTTCAAATCAACATTTTTGTCCCAATAATCAAATCCAAAAGTATTCATTTTTTCAAAGAACGAATCAGAATAAATCAATTTTGTGTTGGTTATCATGGTTTTCATCCCTGTCTTGTTTGACAATTTGTAATAAAATGTTTCAGCATTAGTTATGTTAAAACCTGAAAAATATGAATATTTGTCATAAACGGTTCTAGAGCTCCCTTTTGGAGGTGTCGCACAATGTTCCCATTGATTATAATTTAAAACATTTCTAGCTTGTGCAGATTTATGCAAGAAATGGTTACCATAATGGTTATAGCAATACATACTATCATAATTTGTAGAACCTTGCAAATAATCATGTTTTGTAAATTTAGCAGACATTACTAAGTCAGACATCATATTATTTATACTTTCAAAGTCCCAATCATCAGCAAATGAGTTTGGTTTTGCAAAATCACTCAAGGAGATCTTGATTTGGTGTGGATATTTCAGGATCTCGACCGGACCATAAATTTCATAGTCAGTGTTGTCCCAGGCTACCCCACCAGGTATTGGAATTGCTGTGAAGTTGGCTGAAGAAGGTTCTGAAGAAAGTTCTCGTTTCTTGACGTGTGAAGATGTGTGTGGTTTGAGGACCAAGTTGATGTTCTGACTTGCTGTGTCCATTTTAGCATATTTTCCCTCAATGAAGCGTCCCAAGGTAAATACCATGATGAGCCAAAGTATGAGGATAAATGCACCAAAACCCACCCAAAATTCAATCCATGGAGAAACCAGATATGTTTCTTTTAGTTGTTTCAAAAGTTCCTTTGCTTTGTCTTTAAAGGATTTTGATGATGGCTGTGTCTTTTGTTCACTGAAGCCCTCAGAGGAATCATCAAAGTTGATGAAGTAACCAGATGCAGTTCTATCAATTGTTCCAATTGGTTCAGGATTTTTGTTTTTTGCATTTTCACTTGGTACTTCAGTATAGATTGGTGTCTCTCTGCTAAATGTCTTTATTTGGGTTTTCAGAGGTCTTAGTTCTATTGCATTGTTGCATAGTCCTTGTTGTTCTTCTGTAGGCGTTTCGAATGTGATGAGCCTCTTTGATAGGACCTCTGTACTGGTAGCAAACCTTGGTGTTCTGCTACTTATTGGGAGTCCACTTGGCCTACTGTTTGTTATCGGCCACATGTTGTGGTTTTACCAGGTCGATGGATACAACTCGGTTCTCCTTTTTTCCAGCAAGTGGCGGTAGTACAACTGATCTTGTCCCGTTGACAGACAAGACAGGAACTGCTTTTCTGTAAGAAGGCCCAAATTCCTTCTTTACCGCGATCTTCTCCCTGACTAGATCCCCGACTTTTGGAATCCAGACAGGTCTTGCTGGGACAGGTGGTGAATCTTCAGTGGTCGTTGGCTGTTGTTTCAACTGTATGTTGCTCAGGTCTTTTCTTGTTTTGTTTAAGTCCTGCAAAATAGCCAAACGGTCTTTGACATCAAAGGTTTTTTCTATTACCACTGAAGTCTGACTATCAAGGTCAGAGATCAACATCCTAGTTCCGAATAATAATTCGTACGGACTGAATCCCTTCAGAGAATTTCTTGGCAAGTTATTTAGACTACGTTGGACACTTATTAGATGTTTGACCCACCCAGCTCCCGAACCTAATATCCTTTCTATTATAGATTGCTTTCTGCCTTGGTTTTTTCTTTACACCGTCCCATACCCTCAGGAAGGAAGTGAGAAGATTCCCGCTGGGCTGTGCTCATTTGGCCATGTTTCCCCCCCAGGCTGGTTTGCTTGAGTGAAAGAAATGGTCGAACGTAGCATGCTCTTAGCGTATATGCCATTTAGACTCGCAAATCTTGTATAATAGTCCGGACGTCAGCCAAGTGCTGGTGATCTACATTATAAGTGGAAACTAGCCTGTATATGTTAATCGCAAGCCATTCTTTTTGCTGGTAATATTATCTGCCTTGATACGACGAGGTATTAAACTGCTTCTCTCCCCACTGCGATCTCTGTTGCAGTTTGGGCAGTTTTTTACAAACATGGTGTAGTGCAGGCTCATGCCTGGCCACCAGTACCGTGATTGTAATTCTTCCAGAGAATCTTTTAATTTAAGGTGTCTGTGACCCTCGCCCATGTGTGCGTCTGCGATTAACAAGTGTCTCCTGTCCATGTTTGGAATCACTCTATCCCCCACTCCAGGGATTCGAGCAAAAGGAACGGAGTTTGCATCTATGATGTATGTGTAATTGAGTGGATAGTTGATCGGTAACGCTGAGCAGTCGCCTTTTGATGACGTTTTCACCGCCAGCAATGTTTCACCGTCAATGTATTTTAATGTACGCTTTTTTCGATCTACGGGAGCCGGTTTAGTGGCTGCCGCTGCGGCTGTTTCAGCCAATGAATTCCCTACAACGTGAACGCCATCACGCTGATGACTCAGTGAGTGAGTCACGTGAGTCTTTGGTAGTTCTTTTTGTAAAAGAGCTATTTGTTCCCAGAGCAGTCTCTGCTTTATTGGTGCATCTGTGTCATCTTTGTAACCGTTCTGAATCCATGTCTGCAAATCCTTGTTATATGCTTTGACGCAGTAATATGAATCTGACACTATAAGTGTCGGGAATTCGCGATCCGCATTATCTAGCGCCATTTTCAAAGCTAATATTTCAGTTTGTTGTTCTGAATTGGTTTCTACTGAGTGTGTCTTTGTTAATAGAGGTCTTAGTTTACCTCCGCGCCACACTTCTTTTGTAATCTCACATGTGGGATTGTATGCATGTTCTCCCCAAACTGAGGGTTGAGCATGTCCGTCTGTATATATTACACAGGCGTAATGTCGTAGAGGCAGAATGTCGATTGGCAGAGGATACGTCTTTTCATATTTTAGATTTTCCAATTCTTCTAGTTCTGGATCAAAGAAGTAATATACTTTGTCCGTTGTGATTGAATTTACCCATTGTAACCATTCTGGATCCAATGTTGTTGTTGGTAAATTACACGGTGTTGTTAATGCCTCAAAGGCTGATTCAGCTGTTCTGACTGTGATATGTCTACCGTCAGCTATGTCTTTTTCTCTAGCTATTGCGGTTTGAACTGCTTGAACAATTTATCCTTTGTTGTTGAATCTCTGTTCAGCTTTTGTGTACAAATGTGATTTGAATGCAATTGGTACCTTTTCTCCCTCATTAGAGGTTAGGTATGTGAATCCGCATCTCCCTGGGATGACTCGGATCACAAGGTTGCGTGTATTATCACGGGTTTCTAATTTTGTTTTAATTAGCATGTCTGTTTGTAAGGATCTCAAAATTTCTGTGTGTGCTTGAGTCCAACTGGATCTTTTAAAGTCTGGTTTAATTAGATCATAAAGGGGTTTGACCCTTTCTGCGTAATTTGCAATATATGTTCTTCCGAAATTTAGGAAGCCTAGAATTGACTGTAGGTTTTTTAGTGTTTTAGGAGCTTGGATTACGGCACATTTCTCTAGGAAATTGTCTGCCAGGCTTTTACCTTCACTTGATAGCTCATATCCTAAGAATAGGACCGTCAGATGGGCAATTCTGGACTTTTTGAAGTTGAATTTGTAACCCTCTGCAGCGAAACCAAGTATTATGGTGTTCACTCTTTTCAAGTGAGTCTCCAAGTCATCATCTGTTAAGTAAATGTCATCGACATAAGATAATGCTTCATCATCATATAGTTGTAGTATTTCTGTTACTCTCGCTGAGAATACCCCCGGGCTGTTCTTGTACCCCTGGGCTAACCGACAGAATTGTTTTTGAGTGCCATTTACTGAGAAAGCTGTAAAATATCTGCTCTCTGGTGCTATGTTTTGACAAAAGAATCCATTGGAGATGTCCAAGGTTGTTTTGTATTTTTTGCGCACTATGTTATTCATTAGTGCAGCACTGTGTGAGTTTTGCACTGCAAAGGTTTTGCAACATGTGTTAAGGTGTCGGTAATCCAAAACTAGACGATATGAGTTGTCTGGTTTGGCGACCGGAAACAAAGGATTGTTCATTTGTGAGGTGCAAGTTTCAATCACCCCCTGGTATTCTAGCTGATCTAGTATTTCATTTACTTGTTTTTTAGCTTCTTGCTTAATTGGGTACTGCCTTTGTGCAGTTGGTTGTGATTTTAACTGGACTTTGTGAGGAGGAGAATCCTCATCCCATCCTACATGATTTTTATATAAAGCAGGTGCTAAGGCCACTGCCCACTTTCTAGCAAGTGTATATTTTTTATGAATCGGTATTTGATTCGAGAAGGCAGGCATAATTACTTCTTCGCCATGAGGGCACTCCCTGACAAACTCTGGTGGCCAGTCTTTTTCAGCTAGAAGGATGTCATAGCCTTTGGAGAGGTTATCCCAAAATAGTCCCCTAATTTTCCTAGTCTTATCTCCCTCTATACGTAATGTTATCTCGTATATTTTGTGGGGCTTGCTAACTCTGGTATCTGCAGTTTCCACTTGAAGGTATTCATTCGTGTCCACTGTCTCCAGATGATTCATAAGGACTTTGCGAGCTATGCTCACCTCTGCTGCGCTGTCTAGCATTGTCTGAGCCCACTCTCCGTTTTTCAGTTGTGTCCTCAGTATTCTCGGCATTTTTAACTACCTTGATACTGGCTACCTTCTTTTTTGGAAATTGTGATTTCTTTTTCAGTTGAGCAGGTTCCTTGTCTTTGGACTTGGCGTGCTCTTCTGATCGTCCTCTTCTTTCCGATTTCTGCGAGGAATTCTGAAAAGATTGAGAGGGACGTGTATCAATGTCTTGATATCTATCAGGTTTTTTAATATTATCCCTATTTCTAAGGTTATATCTATTCCCAGAGGGGTCACTCTGGGGTGACCTTTGTCTCGGGTTTGGAGATTTCTCTCTTCGCCTAGGAGACCTTCCTCTGGACTGGAATTTCTTTTCTTTAGGATTGGATTGTTTATTTCCATCCCAGTTCTTTTTTGGTGAATTATTATTATTATTAAAAAACATTTTTTCTGGACTTGTAGTCAGTTGCGGTTTTACTGGTATTCCACCTAGACTATCTCTGCCTAGTTCTTCATAGGATTTTTCTATGATTCTGGCAATTTCAGCTGGTTGGTCTGCTATATCTGTCTCTTTTAACCTCTGGCGGATCGCCACGTTTGCTGCTTCACCTTTTATGTTGGCTAATAATATAGCCGAGACCTGCTTGAAGTCTTTCAGTAATTTCATACCAAGAGTTAAAGCAGGTTCTGGACCGTATTCATCTTGAATTTGTTTTAGCACATCTGGTATTACCGAAATGGATGGAACACCGTGCGTTTTTGTATAGATGGAAGCAAAGACTGTACCCCAAGTGTCACAGTCCTCAATGTGTGGTGCGATTCCCATTGGGAGCCATATAGTCAGAATCCTGTGTTTTTCCAGCGGGGTGGTGTCAGGAAACACCGCCTCTATTTGGGTAATTTTCTGTGCCAACCAGAATGGTATCTGTTCCCGTTTAGCTGGAACTTTACCTAGGCAGGATTGGATGTTCTGTGGTGTAATTTTATTTGTGTTCCCCTGGTGAGGGGTCAGCTGTGGAAGATTAATCGCTGGCTGAATTGTTGAAGTCCGCATTACATACTGAACTAATTGTCTGTGAATTTTTAGTAGTTGTTTTAGCTGTATTAACAGCTCTGCTGCAGGCATTCTTTCGATGTCTGGATGTGGTGTGTATCCGGCTAAGACCGGCCACGTTGCTCCTGGTCTTCCTAAAGGACCGAGCCTTGTAATGTGATTGTTATGTATTAGGGCGCCATCAAATAAGAGCAAATGCTCTTGAAATTTGAGTGGTACTTCCACCTCCTCGAAAGGAGTGTACGTTTCAGGAGGTTCCTCTACTTTGTAATAGTGGAAGTACTTTGTTACAGCATTTGCTGCTGGAAAATGTATCCATGTATAGTATACCTCTGTCTGCCGATATTCGTGTGCCTCAATTACGAATATGACTGTGCCACCTCTAGGTGTCAGTCCATTTTCTATAAGTTTTAAGGTTATAGATCTCCTTTTAATGACCGGAATGAGTATTATATCCGCGTCTGCTGCTTGCATGGTAGCATCAGCATCTGCTATTTCAGTAGCTAATCTAATTGCCTCTCTTTCTCCATCACTGTCTCCCATTTTACTGACAGGATGGTATTATTTTTATTTGCAGATCAGGTTTCTTATGGAATCAGAGATTAGATGCACAATATTCTGGAACTGTTTTATCCTTCAACGTTGACTAGACCAAGAACCATACATAGGAGTTCCCTCCTGCGAGGTTTTGGAGGATATAATAACCTTTCACCCACTCCAGACGTCTTTGGAGTATTTGGGAAAAGGGGTCTGAGTGAGAAAGCACGACTGAGTTACTCTAAATGTCTTACGTTAGTTTTATCGCCCTTTCCAAACGCGTTGGGCGCCATGTAGTGTAGCTCCTATTTTCCCAATAGGCTCTGCGCATTGGAATAGTACCTACAGCAGTAAAGGCCTAGGCCAGACGTTAACTAGGTCTACTACTGTCGATACTAGACTTAATTTTTGGGTTTGCCAGCTAAGCTCAGAGTTCGCTAGAAACTTTCTCGAATGTTCAAGGAAGGATTAACTCCCCTGATTAGACAAGAAGGGATTTAGTTTCTGACAACCATAGAACATGACAACTTTGCTCTCCCCTAATCAAGAGTCAATCTCAAGAGTCGTGTGAGCACAAGGCAATTATTTTACTCAGTCAGTACGTGCATTCTTAGTCTCATCAGAATGTAGAGAAAAGGAAGAGACGGGCGTGTTCAATAAAAGATGTTATTTATTGATCAGTCTCCTTTCTCGTACAAGAGAAATGGATCGATATTATTGCAATACTTATAGTTAAGTAAAGTGCATACATTAGAAGCAATAGTATAAAATAATACTGTAAAAACATTGATATGGTTTCTGAGCCATATGATGTTTAAAATGATTAAAATATATTTACATACACATATACATTTGACTAAACGTACTCAACTGGTGTTTCTAAATACGCCTACCCCGTGTACCTGACCTAAGTCTAATGCGTGGGCGGGAATAGAAAGTTACAGTTTAAGTTAAGTTTGTTTTTGCCAAGTGAATAACTAAAGAATTCTCTAGGAGGGGTTATTCAGTTCTGTACCTGGAATTTAGGATGAATGAGGAATGGTATCTCTTTCTCTGCTCTCGATATTCCAGGCTGCCTGCGAGGGCTGCCCAGAAGCGCCGGTGCTGGGTCTCTCGGCTTGAGATAGCAGCGCGTCTCTCAGCGCGTCAGGAAGGCGGGGCTGTTGCCTGCAGGGTCTGCTTCTGCTCTCGGCTTCGGCAAGTATGGCTGCTCCGTCTTGTCACCACGCGTGTGTTTGCATAGGGCAAGGTCGGCAATATTTATACCTTAAAGGTGCCGGGATTGACGTAAGGATGGACATAGGTACGTCAATAAAGATGTCATACGACTTGCTCGTTAGCACATTCTTTACTAAAGTTCTCTGTGAAATCAAAACAATGGCCGCACGGATTATCCAGGTTGTCATAGGTTTGATTTGTTATGAGAACGTCGTATGCCTTATCAGGGGCTGGAGGAATGTCGCTTGTCTAATTAGATCTCAAGCGTTATGACCTAATCAGATAACACGTTCCTGTGCCGTAGTGTGACTGCGTCAGATAACGGTATCTGCATCATGGGGGTTTTCTTGCCTCATGGGCTGACTGTTAGTTAACTAGCTAGGTAGTTTAACCAGAATAGGGTCAGGAATAGGGGGATCGATTCAGAACCTATAGAAATACACGACATTTCAATTCAAATTCTCAAACACACAGAAAGAGGTAACCGCTCTTGCTCAATCATGGGGCAGTGCAACAAAGATTGGTTTTGGCTCTCTCAGGTCTTAAATTCTACTTCCTAATAGCAATATGGGTGTTCCACTGAACAATCATCTGACAATAACAAAGAACATTTTGAGCCATACCAGGCATTGCGAGCTGGCAACTTGTAATAACACCACCGGTCAAGAGTCGGGCAACCATCCAGTACCAACAAACTCCAGTATTGGCCACACTGACCAAAGTTTACCATCAATATAGTGTCATGGAATGTCATAAAGATTTGCAAAGCCCAGGAGCAGTGGGACTCATGGCTGACGCAGATATAATCTGCATACAGGAAACATGGGCCACCTCCTCTACACCAATAGTGAACTATGCCTAATATTTTAAACCAGCAAAAAAGGCTAACATTTTTGGGAGACCGTCAGGGGCATTTCAACGTACATTAAGCATTCATTGAAAGTAATTTTTTTAACAATACTGAACACTTCAGATATGTTTCTGGCTGGAATTTTGGAAGGCCTTACAACGACCGATGGCCCGATTCCAATTCTTCTTATTAGCATCTACTACAATCGGTATGGGCCAGACTCAAACGATAAACTGATCCGCTTATTAAATGAGATTGAAATCTAAGTAGCATACTACGCAGGCATGGACTCAATCATCTTGGGCGACTTTAACATCCACGGTATAGGTCAAATAATCGATGTAAAAAAACATAATAGAAGCACCAAAAGATGTAATGACCTCATGCGAGCCCATAACCTAGCAACATCACACAGCATAATTACAAAAAACATTCCAACAGCACAGATATCCCCTACGTTCAAGAATCAGACAACAATGGACTACATTTTACTAAGTGAACGCTTACAAAAACATCTGTTAAGTTATAATGTACAACCTCGGACAGAAAGCGACCATGCCGCTCTTATAATAACATTGTCTATGAAAGCGAAATTTAGGCATACTCTGAACTGTATTGGGTCCACATATGGAGAGGAGCAATATAGACTCCTCCGAAGAATTAAATGGGGTCCGCTTCCGACTCATAAGTTTGCTGCATGGAAATCCATCTGGAAAGGCTGGCGGACCGGCTGCAACGATCTGGGCAGAATCAGAGAGTGGGGCGCTCTCGCATATGTCTTAGCCGACCAACTTCGAGGGATTAAACATCGAAGAGCCTTTGACAACCCTATATACAAAATGCGATTCCAGCCAGCAATCAGGAAATCTTCAAAAGCACTCAACTCCAAACGCAGAGCCTATTGAGAAACCAGATCGACTAACGCAAAAAACGATCTAAAAGAGGCGGCCAAGACACACGCAAAAGTTGTTTGGCAAGTGAAACGCAAAGCAACAGAGCGAAAATGGTTGAAGATCTTTGAGCTGCTTGCGCCCAGTAAGACCCAGGAATTCTGGCAATACATAAGCAAGCTTACCCAGGGAACCTGCAATAGAGAGAATCCCCTTGACGCAAATACTTGGATAGTCCATGTAAAAACGCTTTATACCAACGACTCAGAGAAAAACTAGTTAAAAAACATCCCTTGAAGAACATCCAAATGAAGAAACAACCCACCTCACGCACCCTCCAGTGAATGTTACACTGGCTGAAAGAAAAGTTCTAAAATCTATTTTGAAAAAAATACGTCACAATGGGGCCCCTGGTCCAAATGGCTTGCCGGGCTCTCTCTTCCGTGAGGACATCGACTTTTGGGCAGAGAACCTGGGTCAGCGGTACGCGGAGTGCAGACTCCTGACGGACGTCTCAGATTCCTGGAGGGGATCTCTACTACATCCAATTTACAAAAAAGGGCCAAGCACAGATCCTAAGAACTATCAAATGATTGCCTTATTGGACGTGGAGGGCAAGGCCTATGCAAGTTCCCTCCTCATGGAACTATCAAATTGGGTCAACGGGGAAAACTTACTTCCCTTCTATCAAACAGGCTTCCGCTCGGGAGGCTCTACCATAGATAACATCATAGCCCTATCATACCTAATACAACAAACTGCGGTTTGGGGCAACCAGCCTCTCTTCTCTTGTTTCATCGATTACACAGCAGCCTTCGATGGTGTAGATCGAAATATATTATGGAGGAAATTGGCCAGCTGGAACATCTGCCCAAAACTTTTACAAGCCATCAGATCACTGTATACTCAAACGTGGATAAGAGTTAAACTCTCATCCGAATCTGCAATGAAAAAAATTAGTACAGACCAAGGGTTAAAGCAGGGCTGTGACCTTGCACCGCTTCTTTTTAACTTATACACAGCTGATCTGGGTAACGCATTACAGGGAGCAAACCTGGCGACTCCTAGTATCGGGGGAGTAAAAATTCAATTGATTCAGTACGCAGCCGACCTGGTCCTCTTGGATCACACCAACGTCGGTCTTCAAAAAGGATTGACAGCATTAGCAGTGTATAATGTCGAAAATAGGCTGGTGGCAAATCCTTCAAAATCCAAGATATTAATCTTTGGCCGCTACCCAAAAAAGAAGTTGATAAAATGGAGACTGGGATCGCAATTACTATCAAGCACTCAAACATACAACTACCTTGGAGTTTGGCTCAGCGAAACTGTCCGGCCACATGTTCACCGACACAAGCTCCAGCAGAAAGCCAAAATGGTTACTTTCGCCATTTGCAAACTCAATGCCACCTTGGAAAGTCCGACTACCACGGCCATCCAACGAGTTTTGAGAGAAAAATTACTACCCTCCCTCAATTACGCCATACAGGCGTTCCCAGGCAAATTGGGGCAAGACCTTGAAAAAATCAACTGCGCAGCCTACAAAAATTTATTTTGCCTTCCGCTATGCACAAGGAACACTCTAATTCGCCTTGAATTCAACCTCAACCGGCAATCTTTGGAAGAATTTGCAAGCCTGACCACTATGGCATCAGAGAACTCGATGAAGTTTGTCATAAATAAAATATTCAAAAAACCAGGTAACCCGTGGTCAGCAGGTTCAGCCAAAGAGCTTCTAAATCTAGCGATAGAGAACTGGGACCCCAACATAATAAAGTATACGACCGTCAAAACAGCAATAAAAAAGCAAGTAAGATTCTGGTCACGAAAATTGGATATTGAAGCTTTGACAGTCAGAGGCTTCCACGAGACGCAAAGCTCTCCACACATTTTAAATGGCCACAAACCTCACCTTCTACAGCCGTTGGGCAGGCAAGCCCTACAAAGGATCCTGGCAGCAAGATTGCATGTGCTTCCCTTAAAGCACCTGTATCCTACGGTTAAAGTAAGTCTAGCAATCACCGAGTGTCGTCTCTGCCACTATTAGCGAGAAACATTGTCTCACATCCTATTATGCTGCCCTGCCTTGTCGTCAGTCCGTAGAATCCATCTAAGGCCTATCCTTCTCCAATTGGGAACACGGACGGTAAAAGAGGCAGTGCTTCAACTATATTTGCTGGACACGGTGAAGCACATGGCAAATTTTGCTAAATTTATTTACTATGCGCGAAAAGCCTTAATGGATAGTCCGACCACAGCACAATTTGACTTTTAACTGGTAGAAGGTCCCATGTAAAACGTGCCCCCTACATACACATCATTTTATTCAATTTTAAATACGTTTTTAATGTTGATTGTTCTCTTTTTTGTATTGATTTCTATTAATCATTCAAATAAAGTATTGTCACTCACTCTTTCAATGCTCTTTCAATACTGAGGGTCCCTGAGGGTCAACTAGACCAACAGGTATCTCCAGTAAGCACAATGGAGCTTCGTTGCAGACAGGTGTTCCGAGGTCACGCCCCTTTTTACACCTCTCTGCAACACAGCTCTGTGGCGCTTACTGGAGGTACCTAGTGGGCTAGTTGGACCCTAGGGACCCTCAGGATTCAAGGGGACTTAATCTCCCAACTTAAAACGGCCATAGGGCGTGTTTACACAGTGGTGAAGGGAGGGGACGGGGTCTCAGGTGATGTGTGCAAACATGCTCTGTGGCATGTTCTAAGTTAGGGAGAGGTGGTCCAGGCAGTGCCCCTTTTTACACCTCCGTGCAACGCAGCTCTTTGGTGCTTACTGGAAGTATCTAGTGGGCTAGTTATCCCTAGGTACCCTAAGGATTCCAGGGACTTAATCTTCCAAATTAAAACGGCAACAGGGTGCGTTTACACAGTGGTGAAGGGAGGGGAAGGAGCCTGAGGTGACATGTGCAAACACGCCCTTTGGCACATTTTAAGTTGGGGAAATAATTCCCCTTCAATCCCGAGGGCCCCTGGGGGCAAACTAGCCCACAAGGTGCTGCCAGTAAGCGCTACTGTGCTGCGTTGCAGAGAGGTGGTCCAGGCCGTGCCCCTTTTTACACCTCTCTGCAACACATTTCTGTGGCACTACCTGGAGATACCTGGTGGGCTAGTTGGACGAAAGGGACTTTATCCTCCAAATTTACGCGGCCACAGGGTGTGTTTGCACACATGTCAACTCAGACCCCCCTTCCTTCACCAGTGTGCACACGCGCCCTGTGCGGCGTTTTAAGAGGTGGTTTTAATCCCCCTGCCCTATTATGTACTAGGGGCTTACAGAGGAGGCCATAGTAATCACAGGGGTACCCCAACGCATAGTGTTCCCTAGAGTATGTAGGTGTTTTAACTGTTTTCTAAGTGTCTTTTAGCATAGCACTGGCTCTAGGACTGGTTACCACCAGGACGCATCTAAAAAAGTTGAGGGTACAGTATGATTTGGCAACAAGGCCTCTTTCTGCTCCTCTGTTTGTTCTTTCTGCATGTCTTCCTTCTTCCTACACTATACTTGGTCTTTGTGGACTTCTGTTGCTTCTTTCTGCATTTCTTTTTCTTCTTTCTGTGCCTTGTTTCTTCTTTCTTCACATGTCCTACCTCTGTAGGCATAGTTAGAAACTAGCATTTAAAAAACCTTTGAAATTCACTGGAAAAAAACATAGGTTTCAGGCATGCTATAGTTAGGAATTAGCATTTAAAAAGACTTAGAAATTCACTGAAAAAACCATTGGTTTCACACATGTTATAGTTAGCTGGACATTTCACTCGTACAAAACCATTGAAATTCCCCCGTTATAGTTAGTTCAGCTAACTATAACTCACACGCCCGCATTGCACCGCTGATGATGTCACATATTACATCACTCATTACATGGTCAGTGACATCACTCATGACATCACTGATGACATCTCAAATGACATCACCGATGACATCACTGATTACATCATCCTTGTGATAGAAGTGGCAGACCTCCTCTCACCGTAATATAACCTTTGATACATACATTCAAAAATATAAACTACAATTTTCAAAAAAATGGAGATACCAATACCAGTTACAACAACCTATTCAGTAATTCCAAAATCTACATACACATCCACTCATCTACCAACAGTCCTATACAGTCACTCATACATGTACTCACTCATCATATGTACTCATACACCTATACATCCTGTTACACACTGCCACTCATCCATAGAGTTAGTCACACACATAGTCACTCATGCTAATAAAGAATTAAACATCCATTTACTTGCATATACAGCTATACACACACCACTACACTTACTTCTACAGAAACGTACACATCTTAAACAATCACTTATAGAAACACATACTTATTTATACAGGACCTCTTCCAATCTCTCACTCTCACAGATACTCACTTATATACATCAATACTCACATATACTAGTTTAAAACATATGTAGTTACTCATAAAGATAATATTGAGACAGTCATTCACTCACTAACACACCCATACACACACTCATCTACCCATACAGTCCTGCACACATGCTGTCTTCAACATACAAACAGTGAGTCAGTCATTCATGCATCTATGCGCTAAGTAATCTCCCCCACCGAGCCATACAGACACCATTACTGATAGTCAAAAAAACATCTAATAACCCATATACACACTCATGTAGCTACTCACCAACCCATGCAGCCACTTATACACAAAGTGAGACACTGATACAGATATTTACATATTTAAACATTACTTGTTAATACATGTATTCACTAAGATACACTTAATTAGTCAGTTATACAATCAATTTTACAAAAAAATCCATTTAGACACTTATTTACCCATTTATTCTTCCATCGACCTTTAGATATACATATATAAAAAATATTTATTTTTCAGAAAGACAGACATTCACTGGATGATGTCATCAGTGATGTCATTTGATATGTCATCAGTGATGTCATGAGTGATGTCACTGACCATGTCATGAGTGATGTAATATGTGACATTATCAACAGTGCATTACCGGCGCACGAGTTATAGTTAGCTGAACTAACTATAACGGGGGAATTTCAATGGTTTTGTATGAGTGAAATGTCCAGCTAACTATAACATATGGTTTTTCCAGTGAATATATCTATATATATATATATATATATATATATATATATATATATATATATATATTCACTGAAAAAACCATAGGTTATAGACCATATATAGTTAGGAATTAGCATTTAAAAAACCTTATTTTACTCACACAAAACCATTGAAATTCCATATATAGTTAGTTGCACTAACTATATATCGTGCACCCGCAATCCACTGCTGATCATGTCACATATTACATCATTCATGACATGGTCAGTGACATCACTGATGACATCACTGATGACATCTCAAATGACATCACTGATGACAACATCCAGTGACTGTATTTTTCTGTAAAGTTAAAATATGTCTTGAGTGGATGTATAAGTGTCTGGATGAAGGATTTAGTAGGTGCATGACTGACTGTATGAGTGAGTGATTAAATGTGTCTCACTGAATGCATGGGTTAGTGACTAAACTGTCTTAATTTGTGCATCATTATGTCTGTTGTTCTGTAAACTGCTGCATGTGTTGATCATTAGCTATACGAGAGGCTATATGTGTTATTAATTGGTTGCCCAAGTATTTCTATGGGAGATTGAGTTTGTGTGGGGGTGGCTGGAAGGTGTGAGACTCTATGCATAGATGTGTGAGCAGTTTATTCACTAGGTGTATGAGTTCAAGAGTGCATGTGGAAACAGCTACATGGGCAGTTGACTGTGTGCATGAGTGTATTGATGAGTGAATGGATATCTCAATGCTACATGTCATAGTAAGTACATATGTAAAACACAGTACATGTGAGAGTTGGCATATATAAATAACTGTGCATGAGAGCCACTGAATGAGTGAGTGGTTGTATCGATCATTGTGAACTTGTATCAGGGATTGTATAAGAGAGTAAATATGTGTTAGTATATGTTTCAATAAGTAAGGTGTGTTTAACTGTATAGTTGAAGAAATGGAGGTGAGATTGTTTCTTTGCATGACTGACTGGGTGTGTGAGTAACTCCATGGATGAGTGGCAGTGTGTGAGTGTCTGTATACACTGAGTGTATCTAAGGTTATATTAGAGTCTGAAGAGGTTTATCGTATTAGCACAAGAATGATGTCAAATGAGATGTCATCAGTGATGTCATCAGTGATGTCATTTGAGATGTCATCAGTGATGTCATCAGTGATGTCACTGACCATGTCATGAATGATGTAATATGTGACATGATCAGCAGTGGATTGCGGGTGCACGATATATAGTTAGTGCAACTAACTATATATGGAATTTCAATGGTTGTGTGAGTAAAATAAGGTTTTTTAAATGCTAATTCCTAACTATATATGGTCTATAACCTATGGTTTTTTCAGTGAATTTTCAAGGTTTTGTACATGCTAATTCCTAACTATATATGGTCTATAACTTATGGTTTTTTCAGTGAATTTTCAAGGTTTTGTAAATGCTAATTCCTAACTATATATGGTCCATAACCTATGGTTTTTTCTGTGAATTTCATTGGTTTTTTAACAGCTAATATCTGTAGCTGTAAAATGTATTCTTCTTTAAATCCAAAAATATATTTTATATGTTTATGAATAATTTTTTTTTTAAATATTTTTTTTTCTTCGTTCCCGCTTCGCAAATCGGGAAGCTTCCCGTTAGCTGACCTTGATGCCGCGAAATAGACCGCGAGCCGGTAAACGTTTCTTTACCGCAAGTGCCGCGTTACAAAACAACATCGTGACGCCTCCCGTCCGCATGACGTTTCACGTTGTCGCGTGATACGTCATATGACGTACTACGTTAGCGAACTGGTACGCGAAGCGAGTCGCAAAGCGCAGGTTTCTGGAAGCAAACCGGGAGGCCCTGCAAAGCGCTTAACGTAAACACAGCAAGTCATGTGACTTGGTAATAACACTTTTCATTGGTTCATTTCACTTTTGGTTTCCTAATGATGTAAGACTAGGTCATATAATCTAAAATGAACACTTTTGATTGGTTGAGAACTCTTGTTTTTCCCAAATGATGAAAATCCCTCCTTCTTTCCTCACTCTGACTTTCATCATTGTGAGAGAAAGACCCTTTGTGATCACTGAGCAATGGCTTCTTTAGTAGCTTCAGCTGGTGCTTCCCCACCACCTCCACCACATCCAAGGAAGAGTGGACCACCTGCTCAAGTTATAATTCAACAAGAAGAAGAAGAAGAGGAACAGGAGGACGAGCACGAAGAGAGGCAGTTTTTGCCTGAGCAGCCCAGGACGTCTCACCGGAAAGAAAACTTCATTTGGCAATTTTTTAAAATTCCCAAAGGTCAGAAAAAAGTAAATGCAAGATACGTAACTTGCCTTATATGTCAAGATAGACTGTCCAGAGGGACCGACAAAAAATACAGTTTCGGAAACTACACAATGCATCGCCATATGACTAGGTGGCATCCTAACAACTACAGTGCTGCACAGTTTCGGAACGACCTAGATAATCTCCCTATTATGGCCAGAAGATCTGTTGTACCGGAAGTAACGGGACCAGAGGGCAGGGAGATGGTGCCAAATATACAAATGAGATTTGGTGAAGTAAAACACACCTGCGTATTTTGCGATGGATTCATTTCCTACGGAGAAAGAAGCATCACTCTGATCAACAGAGCTATTGACTATCATGTGCAAGTTTGTCCGAATCGCCCAAAATAATAAATACTTCTTTTTTTTGTTTTGTTGCTCCTGTTGAGCCCTTTACAATGAATCGTTTTCATTGCCCCCTCCAAGAAAAACCCAAAAAAATATAAAACTGTTCCGAAAAATTCAAAAACAGTAAAAAAATGTTCAGAAAAATAAAAAAAAAAGTTCTTTTCAGAACTACCTCCCCGTTATTAAAAAATTGGTACAATATTTGGAACTGTGCCAACCTCTACTTCTCTTAGTTCGCTTCCTAGTTCGCTCGCCGGTACGCGAACTGGAAGCGAACCAAAAACAGTAAGTATAAGGGAGGGAAACACACACTTATGTTAAAATAAAGACAGCTATAGGGGAGTAAACTAGAGATACTATTACCCGTAATCCACTGCTGATGATGTCACATATTACATCATTCATGACATGCTCAGTGACATCATCAGCAGAGGATTGCGGGTTTTTTGACAACATGCCTTATCCACGGTTTAATAACGCTGCCTTTTGCTTTATATAAGTTTTCAAATTGTATGAAATATATACCAATAGGTCGTTATGAACCTTTAGGTAGTGCTTTTCTTCATGAGGTCTGGTCGCTTCCATACACATACAGATGTTTCAAAGATGATCAAGAAGTTTATCTGAATGGAGAGGAATGCACTGAGACGCCAGATCATTCACTAATGTGTAGGCACATACAGTTACACGGTTCATGCAACAAACACCGACCAAATATGGCTTGCGTGTTGCAAGGCACGCCAGTTCCTGCTATCATCCCCACGTTCAAGTTGTTGGAAAATGGTAGTTATTTGATGCTCAATAATGAAGATTGTTCTGAGTTAATTAAAAGTATTCCTTTTATCGTAACAGTAAGTGAACGGGTTATTTGCTGCAGAAATGTTCTATTTCCTCCCACACATGAACATAGGGAGTTTTCAATCTGGCCACAAATACCAACCTTGGGACACGTTTCAACGGCATGGCAAGAATAAGAGCTCTTTTGTCTCAGAGAGAGGTGGCCTTGAGTTCGGCCCGTGAAACTTTCGTACTTCACATAGCGAACACCCGTACAGAGGTGCACACCCTTTTCAATTAAGATTTGCCTTTCAATTTCAGCAACATGTTTCCGACTATCTTTAACGCATCCTCCACAAAGTCCCTGACACACTTTTTTAAAGTTGTTACCAGTGGCCTCGTGACTTCATTTGAGAAAATCTTTGGAGTCATCCCTGCTTCCTTTCATTGTATTTTCTGCACTCTGGTTCGTGGATTGGCATTTTTACTTGCATTACCAGCGGACGCTCTTGTGCTTTTTTACATTTTTAAATATGGATGTCCCTCCTATGCAACCTCCGACCCTGCAGCTGCTGACACTGTTCCGCAATCGCATGCTAGAATATTATGGCACAATGCCGTTGGCGATATTAAGCACGGCATATGGATTATCTTTTCGGTTCTCCTACTTCACCTGTATCCAGCCTGTATTTCACTGCCTGACCTGTGATTTCGATTGGGCCATTGATTTGTGTCTCTGCGGACCGGTTTCTCCTGACGTCGACTTTAATCAGCTGATGACTCCTATCATTACTCACGAGTTGGTTTGTCCTGGCGAAAGGATTATGGCTGTGGCATTGATGCATGGACTACTTGGTCCCTGGAATTTACTGGCGGCAGCACAGTCTTTCTTGGAAGAGAGCTTTCTTGAAAACCCACCGAGCTGTCCTCTGATGGTGATAGAGGATCCGGTGCTGGGAGAGCACGTATGTTCTTTTCCGCTTTTAAATTGGATGGCTGAACTGTTTTCGGATGAAGACGGTGACTTCCTATTGGAGGCTGTTGCAGCTTATTTTGCATACACAGTTATGTCATAGACCTTTTTCATGTTTGATATGCTGAGTACTAGCATTTCATTGACAATTCATTAACTTATTTGTCAAGTTTTTATTATTTACCTTGCCTATTGGCTTAAGACTCGATAAAGTACTTGGCTGTTTTATTTTTCTTTAGCATTAAATTTTCCTAGTTTTTAATGCTTTACCTTGCGGACCGTCCACATATAAACTTGCAATCTGCTCTCATGAGATGGCACTTCTATTATCTTATTCAGTTCGTTTCCGGATCATGAGGAGGTGTCATCTAGGTCCTGGATATCTTTACACCGTGTTAAGTTAGCATGGGCTCATTACCGGTTTAAACGCCATTTTTCCTTTTTTGCAACTTCTGCACACGACACTTAGTTGTTGCTTTAGCTTTCCACCTAGTAGTTCATCGTGGTTTACATGAGAATAATATGTTATTGGTCTACTATCTGCTTTACTTGTTAAACTATATCTGTACAGCGAGTGCTAAAGTTTCAAGAACAACACGATACAGAATTGTTATGAGGTCTGATCTCCACGACTTCATACTCATAACATAAGTGCAACTTCTGCCAATTCTGGGCATGAGGCGGGTTTTATATTGCTTTGCCGAACACACATACACAACAGTTGATGCGGTTCACATGAAGAGAGAGCTGGTGTATGCTGATGTGATTCCTTCAAATCTAAGACACTAAAGTATGGGCACGCCCTAAACCAACACAAAGAGACCTTCTTAGCAAATAATATAATATGTGTATTAGGGAGGGTGAGATATAAGCAGCCGCGGGCCGTGGAGGGAGTTACGATGGGGCAGGGAGGCGGGGAGGGGGAGAAGCAGGGTGGAGCCCTCTCTACCTTGCCCCTCCCCCTCCCCGCCTCCCTGCCCCACCGTAACTCCCTCCACGGCCCGCGGCTGCTTATAAGTGTTGCTAACTCTTATTCATTTACAGCATGTTAACATACTGTCACCATTCGCTTTTTATGTACTAGTAACTATGCTGGTAATTTTGCTACTGATAATATGTGTACTTGTATTCTCCACCCTGCTTCTCCCCCTCCCCGCCTCCCTGCCTCACCGTAACTCCCTCCACGGCCCGCGGCTGCTTATAAGTGTTGCTAACTCTTATTCATTTACAGCATGTTAACATACTATCACCATTCACTTTTTATGTACTAGTAACTATGCTGGTAATTTTGCTACTGATAATATGTGTACTTTTATTATCTAAGGTACTACGCCTGAGAAGACGGCATTAGTAAATAAACATTTCAAATACACATCTGTTCTTCTTAACTCCATGTTCTGGTTTCTAAGAAATCTATAACGACCGACTGTTCATGAGTTCCACGTATCCTGAGGTACTATAAGTTCATATTCTGGATTGTCTAAACATTGAGAGTTTGTTATATCCAATGTGACACTGTACCTAGCTTGCTAAGGAGTTTTTGATTACTAACGTGAGTTTTGGGACACCCTAATTCGCCGAGGTTCCAATCCTCTGTCCACAGTTCTGTGTGACAACAGAAACCCTGCGACAGGGGCACCCCCGACCCTTGCTTGAGCTTCATCACACTTGCGATACAACTCCAGCAATGCGCCACCTTTACGGCACAGATACATCACGCATCTGTGCTGTTTTTGCCCCATGATGCGCCGCATTGTAAATGCAGCACACCATAGGTGACGGAACAGCGGCACAGAATGACTAACACATCCCTGGTGATACGCCAGTCATCATAAATGTATCCCTATGCTTCTTATCTTGTTAGAGATGAACCGCCATATATATCATCAAAGTTTTTTGCATTTCCTAAATAGCGAACTTTAAGGAATAAATAGCGATTCTTTACCATTCCTAGTTTGCGATGAGCTATTTGCTAATTAGCCGAATGTAGCCCAATGAAGCCCAATGTAGCCCAATGTAGCCCAAAGATGGCCGCCAGACACACAAAAAAACAAATGTAGCCCAAATATCAGCCAGATGTAGCCCAACTATAGCCCAGTGACAGAATGACCAATCAGCTTCGCAAACCTCCGTTACGCGAAGCGGAGCGCTGTTACAGATATATATCTTTTTTTGAACGTTAATTTCTCAAAATCCACTGGAGCACATATATTGAGACCTAGCAAAGGCACATCGGGCTACCAGTCCCTAATATTTTGCCAAGTTTCGTGCAAATCCATTCAGCCGTTCAATTATTATTATTATTATTTTTTTTTGCCCCGCGGGGCCCTTTTAAAACCTCCACATCAAACCTAGGGGGTCAGCGAGGATCTACTATGCCCCCTTATAGTTATTTCCCCCTTTGTTTTGACCTCCTCTTGTCTCTCGATCCTACCGAGAGACAAGATGGCGGCCGCTACGGACTGTTTGGAATGTTGACAGACGCCGGAGAACCAATCAGCTTCGCTTCACAAAGCTCCGTTGCGCGAAAAGTCCGCGAACCAGAGCGCTGCCTGTTACAGATATATATCTTTTTTTGAACGTTAATTTCTCAAAATCCACTGGAGCACATATATTGAGACCTAGCAAAGGCACATCGGGCTACCAGTCCCTAATATTTTGCCAAGTTTCGTGCAAATCCATTCAGCCGTTCAATTATTATTATTATTATTTTTTTTTGCCCCGCGGGGCCCTTTTAAAACCTCCACATCAAACCTAGGGGGTCAGCGAGGATCTACTATGCCCCCTTATAGTTATTTCCCCCTTTGTTTTGACCTCCTCTTGTCTCTCGATCCTACCGAGAGACAAGATGGCGGCCGCTACGGACTGTTTGGAATGTTGACAGACGCCGGAGAACCAATCAGCTTCGCTTCACAAAGCTCCGTTGCGCGAAAAGTCCGCGAACCAGAGCGCTGCCCGGTCCGCTGTTACAGATATATATCTTTATTTAAACGTTAATTTCTCAAAATCCACTGGAGCACATATATTGAGACCTACAAAAGGCACATCGGGCTACCAGTCCCTACAATTTTGCCAAGTTTCGTGCAAATCCATTCAGCCGTTCGGGCTAAAAGTGAGGCCAACCGCCCTATGGAAAACTCAATGTTAAAAACACGTTTTGGGACCCCCCTTTTTTCTCGGCCCCCACTGGACGAACCCCCCCCAAATTTTCAAGGGCTGCTCAGAAACAAAATGTGCCATTTTCCTGAAAATTTCAGCCAATTCCGTCCACAAACGCCAAAGTTATTAGACATAGAATTTTCAAAAAACCCATAGAGAAAAAATCCTAACTATATATACCTACTGGCGACCGCCAGTAGGTAATATATATATATATATATATATATACACTAATTAATTACCTACTGGCAGTCGCCAGTAGGTAGTTATAGTTAGGACCAAGTTTCCATAGGAGGAACATTTGCATGAAATTTTCCAAACTGATTCGTTGTTCATATCAGCTCCTATGTTTGAAGTTTGGGGGTGATTTGTGAAGGGGGGGCGAGATAAAAGGGGTCCTAAAACGTTTTCTCCATGTTAATTTCCATAGGAAAGTTTAGACAAGGCTACAGGTCGAACGGGTGAACGGAATTACCCCAAATTTGGCAGGGGAAGGGTCTTTGTCTAGAAAGCACGCTTTTGTTTATTTGGTGTAAATCCATTCAGTAGTTTTGGATAAATATCGAAATTTACAGATATCGATATTTGGGAATTCTGCCATATGATTGGCGGAGGCTTTACGAGCACGAGCTTGCTGCTTATTGGCTGCAAGCGGTGCGAGCGGTTGCAACTAGGAAGTGTTGGCAGCCGTTTTGTGATCCTGTTGAAGCGAGTAAGTGGAAAAAGGGTGAGAAAAGTAGGAAAGAGGAGGGTAGGAGCGCTGTGAGCTCTGTGGGGTGGTTAGGGTGTGCTATACAGGGAGTGTGAAGCGAAGTATTTACCCCTACCGGTGTGAAAGTGCTGTTTTGCCCAGAGTGAGATGCTGCTGAGGAGAGGTGCCGGTACACTCGGGGATGAAAGCGTGCATCTAAACCGTGAGCTGAGTGCTGTAAACTGATGTGCTCAAGTGTTTAACCCTACCGGTGTGAAACTTCTGTTTTGTCCAGAGTGAGATGGTGCTGACGTGAGGTGCTGGTACACTCGGGGATAAAAGCGTGTGCCTAAACCATGAGCTGAGTGCTGTAAACTGATGTGCTGAAGTATTTATCCCTACCGGTGTGAAAGTGCTGTTTTGCCCAGAGTGAGATGGTGCTGAGGTGAGGTCCCGGTACACTCGGGGATGAAAGTGTGTGTCTTAACTGTGAGCTGAGAGCTGTACACTGATGTGCTCTGGGCACTGTAGCATACTGGCCACTGTAGGATAGCTGTGCAGGTGGTGTTAGTATGCGTTTAGAGGATAGCTGTGCAGGTTTTATTAGTATGCGTTTGGAGTATAGCGGGAGTGGGAAGCAAAATACTCTCTGGTACTGGTCTAAAGACACGGGGATGAAACCGTAAGCATAATCGGTGAGCTGATTGTTGTAATGCGATGTGCTGTGGGGACTGTAGGATACTGGCTGCTGTAGCATACCTGTGTAAGTAGTGTTAGTATGCGTTTATACTATACAGGGAGTGGGAAGCGAACTACTCACCTCTAGTTTCTGAAGAGTCAAATGCAGTGTTTAGCAAGCAGGAATAAAGAAATAATTGTGAAGAATATAATGCAGAATGTTGCAATGCCACAGAAGAGAAATGGTGAAATCAGGTGTATCTAAGAAAGTGGCTGTGTGTAATAAAGCGATGGAGTCTGAAAGTTATATAAAAAGTGTGCTTATTTAAGTGCCATGAATGGATCCACTGGTGCAAGAGCTAATGCATTCAGCTGAGGCAAACTCCAACCGCTTGTGCTGTATTCAAACGTAAGCTCCTGGATCAGTGAATTCCACATTACATGTTACAGTTCCATGTGACATAAACAATACCTATTAGACTTGAATGACTTGAAATGCTATAATGAAAATAAAGGTAGGATAGTATTGCCTCATGTATCCTTTAAGAAAACAAAAAAAAATGCAAAATGTAATCATTAAACTTCTCAGGTACCCTGGTACTCATTTATTGTAACCCAAAATTATCAACAGTAGAAGAGTCAGCTTTCTCTTGTACAGTACATTCAATCTGGTGCGAGTCAGAATTGGTAATAGTTCTACCAACATCGGAACGGAGGAACACAAAATTGTACCCTTCTCGTCAAACCATACATTATTGTCTTCAGTTTTATAAAAAAATTATTATTGTGCAAAGAGCTAAGGCACCAAGCAGAGGCAAACTCCAACCACTTCTGCTGTATTCAAACCAAAGCTCCTACAGCCGTGAATTACACATTACATGTTACAGTTCCCTGTGACATAAACAATAGCTATTAGATATGAATGACTCCATTTTGTAATGAAATTGAAGGTAGGGTACGATAACCACACCGTGCTAACCAATGGATTACTTTCAAACCCGACACTCGGACGCTGGAACTCTGACAGTCAATAAAAAATAAAAATGCGAAAAGACAGTCAAGAGGAACCTAATTACTTAGACGGAAAATTTGGGTGCAGATAAAATTCGGGACTCGCCTTGAGAATACAGAGTGTATACAAGCGCACATCAACAAAAGATACAAAAGAGTAGGAGCCACTAATTGAAAACGTGTGCGACGCAGCCAGATCTTATTTTATGAGTAAGAATTTGAGCCCCACGTATACCCTTTTTTAATCGGCAAAGAAGCTCTTTACTTAAACAGAGGAAGCGAGGTAGTGACCAGTGAAATTCATATAAGCAACACGAGTGAAATGCCCAAAGACGCCTTTGAGTTAAGAAATAACAGAATTTTTCGAGATAAAAGGGAGGAACGTGTCCATTTGTACAGAGACAGAAAGATTAATTGTCTTGAACAAGATGGTGAGATAAACAGATAACCATCGAAACACGTCAACGCTATTAAAAGTACAATCTAAAGGATCTACACCAGTGTGTTAAATACTGATTGAATCATTGTATTAACCAAAGTATTCTTGAATCTAATGTGATGTACACTGGTATTTTACAAGCAGTGTGTCTTACAGTTGTTTCTGTCTCAATTATGCTGGTCACAATTGTTATATGTTAATAATTATTTTAATGTATGAATTATATGTTTTTTAAGAAAGGAATGGTACAATTATGTTATTGGTGCAGTCTTATGAAGTTTTTTGTTAGATGCAGAATGATTTTTGTTCAAACCCTTTTTTAATATTAAAGCAGTACTGTAATATATCCTGTGGTATTTATTAATTCAGTGCACTGTTAATCATTGTTTCCATATCATCACTTGTGTGTTGGGTCAAGGGAACCTCTCTTTCCTTCGCTAACCAGTTCCTAAACAATGTTGTGTTTTTTGATCTTGATCGCCAGCTCGTGAGCAGAGGCTGAGGATGAGTACATTTGTGTGAAAGGGCTTTGTGGATAAGAGACAGGCAGAGACACGTGTGCACAAAGAATAAACATGGTTTAAAAATGGATGTCGGGTTTAGGCTAATTTAGCAGGTAAAAAGCGTATTTGCATAGCCTATACATCACCCATCCTTGCTTAGACTGGAGACGTAAGGGGCAATAATGAAAGCAGAGTTCAAATGCCTGAGCATACTTAAAAAGTTATTATATGTAAATAATGAAATTTAAGTGTATTAAAAAAATTAAAAGGAAAAAGTAAAAAAAGTTGGAAAATATCAATACCAGAATAACGTGAATTTCTTACAAGTCTTGGAGATTGCAGTCCGGAAGTTCTTCAGGGGCTTGAGATGCGTAATGTTCCAAGAGGTCATTGTTGCCATCGTGTGAGAAAAGCGAAGCAATCCAATTCTTATCCCCGAAGGGACAGTAATGTTGTTCAAATGTTGGAGTGGCAATTTGAATTGGCAGGCAATCTGCGATGTTGTCAAAGGTCGCACGTTGCAGGAGATCTTTTGCGGCTGCGCAGAAATCCCATTACGCCACGATACCTTTTTGCGTTGCATCCGCCACTTCCTCACTGCCTGAATAATCAAGTTCATGGTTTTCAAGATACTCCATTACCTGCCGGATATCGGGAGTGATTGTTGGGATGCTAGCAAGGCATAGATCCATTCACCAGCCGAATGGGCAAATTTTGCAATAAAAAGATGGTTGCATGCAAATTGCATATGTGTAAATAAATTTAAAGTTGGAACTGGATCCGATAATAGATATAGGCAGGCAGCCGAAAAGTTGTTCCATTTTTTGACCATATTGATGTAGCTTCACATAGAGGTGTATTCTGTCGGACATGGTTGTTAGCACAGGGAGCCCAGCCATTTTTTAAAAGCAAAAATAGTAGTAGGATGGCCGCAAAGATAGCGAGAATTATGGGCACTGCTCTTGTTATTCCATAGATGATTGAATAAATGAAGTCTGGTATTATACCAAAAACTGTTCGAATGAGTGTGAGTAGGCCGGAGGAGACCGTGGTAAAAAGTGTGCCAGACCTTGAGTGTGAGATGTGTATTGAGGTTCGTATTTAAAAGGGACTGTATTTTACTTGAAGTTCATGTTATCTGCAGTCAATACATTTCTTTTGCAGAAGTGAGGAACACTTCTGTTCTGAACAAAAGTGCTTTCAGTTTGGTTAGTTTAATGAAATCTGTTTTCGAAGTAGGTATTGAAGGTCAAGTTGAAGTTTGGGAGTTGTTTTGTGTGGGTGGGAATAGACATTGCCACAGGAAGTTACTCAGTTTGAAACTGTAAGGACAGATGGTATGCCAGCTCATATCCCGTAGGAGTGCATGTTATTGAGAAACAGATAACTGCTGTTAGAAAGCTGTGTGAATGTTGGGCTGATTGTGGGAGTTGGCGTGATTTTAAGAAAACACGCAAGATTGTGGGCTGTAAGCTTAGAAGCGTTGTGCAGTTGGACATTCTTGGATAGTAATGAATGAGTGCCATTGTGGTCGCACTTTTCACCTGTGAGAAAAAGTTCTGTATCCTCTTTGAGACAGCGATATGTAAATGGGACAAACCACTGGTCATGAATAAATGTGCCTAGCAGATACAACAACACTATGTACTGTGGGAACCGTGACTAGCCATGTATATAAACCAAATATGGCATGGCACCTCTGCCACACAATGCAGAATGCGGGGAGAGATGGGAGCAAAGTATGTGCGAAGGTGGGAGGTGATTCTCGATTATAAAAGTATACAATGCAAAGTGTTGAGGGGATGTGCTGGACAGACTTGAGTATGCAGAGCACAGACATGTACATGTGAAAATACACTGATGGTCTATTGAGTGAAGTAAACAGTGGACTCAACCATGATAGTACAGTCAGTAGGGATGATTACGAAAATAGAACGTACGTGCCGCCTCCTCTCCCAAATCTTTAGCGTAGTGGGCTGGCTCGGTATACGTAAGGCTAGCGTAAGGGTATGAATAAAGGCACGTTTCTGTGGGTGTGGTTTTGCTCGGGAATGGCGAACGTGTCTGCCAGGTCTGCGCAGTTTGCACCGCCACGAGGTTGACCACATGAGCGAAGGTGGCTGTGTGAATTATGCTCTCAGCCTGCTGATACTCAGAAATGGTCATGGCCGCTGCAACACATGAATGCCCCACAGTTCACCTTTCCCTACCGCATTATGTGAAAGAGGGCCCACCACATGCCGGCGGAAGCTCCTGGGCCGAAGTCTGCGAGGTCGGAAGGTTCCTGAGATCAATGCTGGCTACCGCGTCATGGGCACACAGTGCCCAGCCTGAGGCCCAGCACCGTGGAGTGCTCTGTGTACTACTAACACAGTATTCCAACAGGCACTAACAGTGGAACAGTGTCTTGATCGCACAATGGACGATGTTAGAAATGCATCTGAGAGTGGAGATGAAGGTACTCCCTTTGACCAGGTGCAACCAACTCTACGTCCCAACAGTGGAATGGTGTCTTGAGCCCACAATGGACGATGTCCGATATTACTTGTTGCTTGGTTTTCATAGAACTCCCTCCGTTGAGGTGCATCAGACTCTATGCTTGCGTAGCTAACTGTTGCACATGATTATTGTGCTTGGTTGACACCAGTCGTGGAGTACACCGCGGTACAGCAGGTCCAAACAGTGAAACTGGGGTCTTTATTCTATGATTGAGGATGTCAGAAGTTCAAGTCTGTGATTATTTCTGCGTACCCCCTCCGATCTGGTGAAACCAACTCCATGCTTTCGAATTCAAGGGTACGTGGCTGTGAGGCATTAATGAATAGTGCCTCTGGCCTACCCTGCGGTCAGCAGGGCTCAAAATTCAGATTGAGTGATGATTGTTTAATTACAGAATTGAGTAGTCAAGTAACTAGAACGTCTATTGAAATATACACAATTTTCTTTTAGTATACTTGCTTGAAGATTTTTTTTTAGATTGCGTATAGGTTTACTACAATGACCAAATTCATCTTGCAAGGCCAAAGGAACCCTGAATAGTCTACACTGTAGACAGTAGAAATCGCAATTTCAATTGTTTTGATTAATTTATTGCAGGGTTTTATGTAATTTATGTTGTTATATTTTGTGAAGAGGAAGTGAGAAAAAGTATTCATGGATGTCTGTGTGAGTACTGACTTCAATTAACAATGCAGACAGCGGTGTTTACAATTCAGATCGTGTCACTATTGTAGATGAGGTAGTTCTGTAGGAAAAGACATTGCTGCAGTGCGCTCTGTCCGCACCACACATACCCATCATTGCAGGCCCCGCACATGCTTTTTATTTCTTCTCTTATAACAAACTGTAGCTCAATTCCACCTTACATAGCTGTGGGCCCTTGCTGACCGTTCTCTCTGGCCTAAACTGCAGCCAGCAGTGTTCACAATTCAGATCGAGTCATTAGTGCAGATGATGCTGTGTTGATGGCAACAGATATTACTAGTACGGCTCGCCCGCAGCACACATCATCGCTGGCTGTGCACATGCTGAATGCTTTTGATGTGGCTATCTGAGTGCACTCGAACTGATGGACCCTTTATGATACAATCTTTTTGTGTATTATTTCATGTCTATTGATTGTGTCTCAGTATACCACAAGTTGTGGTTCTTTT
This sequence comes from Lissotriton helveticus, assembly GCF_964261635.1. NCBI lineage: Eukaryota > Metazoa > Chordata > Amphibia > Caudata > Salamandridae > Lissotriton > Lissotriton helveticus. The sequence goes on from NC_136070.1 coordinate 551,125,515, forward strand.
ACAATAAAATAGTTTTCTGTATTATTTCACATCTACTGTCCCTACCTTACTGCAGCACAAAATATTGATTCTTATATTATTGAATGTCTGTGTGTTATCCAAGGATTACTGTTGTAGTTGATGGTAGTAGCAACCATTCCCTGAGGGCTGGTTTAAACTCATTCCACACGCATCCACCACAGACGTCACTGGATATGTGACTCTGGTAATAAAAAGGTGTCAAGCACATGAGCCCGTACCCACTTCCACTATCTATATGTGTCCATGTGTTCATTATCTATGCATGATACTGCCCCTGGGCTGTACTACATTACATTGTGCTGTGGACAACGTATGCAACCATGTTACCGCTAGTAGTGATGAAAACTTTGGTTATGTAACTGTTAGGTATATGGCTATCAAAGGTGAAAGGCTACTTTAAAGACAATGAATATTGATGAAGATGGTGGTTGCATGTTGTGTGTAGTGTAAGATATGTGTACGTAGCAAAACGTTTCAAAAAAGCTCTCTAAGCAGAAGAGGTGTGTCTCATCAAATGCTGTAGAGAGAATGACTAAAATGGGTGGTGTTTTGCAACTGCTACAATGGGAAACGTTATGAACTAATGAAATGCTTTATTTTAAGGTCACATGAAAATCGCGCACACAACGCGCAAGGAGACCGCACCCCACACGATTTTGAGACAATATATAAATGTTTAAAATATTTTAGATTATCGCTTGGTCTCATATACACTTTAAAGTTATTTACATATACTTTTGAGACATAAAAAAAATGAGGTAATGGCGTACCCGGTGCCACACCTTACATCTATGACGTAAGACAGGGCCTGGCAGCGTGCACTCGTCGCATATGCAATGCGCAGCGGGTGCGACCCCATACGTACATGACGTAATGCGTGGCTTGGTACTGCGTACCCATCGCATACCAAACTGCGCGAACTCATATACATATGTTGTTACGCAGGTCACGGTGCTACAAACCCGTCGGATACGAAATGCCCATCATTTTAATATGGTGGATAGGATTTGCGTGCTGATGGAGCTTGGTAGACCACTGGTATGGGACTTTAGTTTTCTCAAAAAAAATGAAAAAATTATATACATACTTTTTGTGAAGATATAAAATATTACATTATTTTAAAAGTTAAATAAAGGATAATAGAGTTGCAAAATATTGTACATTTTTTTTTAAATTGTAGGTTTTATAAATAATAAAACATGAAATTAACATTTCGCGTTGCAACTCACCAGGGGCCTTGATCACATGACATGCTACTATTACCATATCCATTTAAAGTGCACAGTGCAAATAACCTCCATAGATACAGAAAACAGACTGCCCGTCTCAATTTTGCTCTATTCATTACAACATTTCAAGTTTTGAAGCAGGATATGTGCATTTTGACAAACAATGAATCCTTGTTTGCTGTTTTTACCAACTCATGTAAAATGCGTATTTCCGTATAAATATATACTCAATGCATACATGGTTTAAAAGGTATCATAAAAGCTTAATGCAACATTTCATGACATTAAAAACCCTGTGCAAATTACGCAAAATTCATTCAGTGTTAATACATTCAAAATAGAATATACTATTTAGAAAGTCAAACAACATCCCAAAACGACTATTTGGCCTCTATTATCAATATCTCTGACACATAATGTTTTTGCTATGTCAGGACATGCCTAATCTATTTCTATTGTTCAGATTATTGTGTTATTTCTAAATGTCTTTTGAGAAATAATTACTAAGAACTGTTATGTCTTAAGTCTACACATAATTGTATTGCCCATATGGGTACATGCCTGGTTACTTGACTGACTTAGAAATATGTGAAAAATTACAAAAATTGTGTTGATTTGCATGTTCCGGTTACTCTACAACCTTTTTCATGCAAATTAAGTGCTAAAAGTGCCTAAAGTGCTGATACATAAAACACCCTTTTTTTGTAATATTTATCATTTTTATTGTGAGATACAAACTCGAGTTCACCATAAAATTAAATAAAAAGGGAAAAGGGGAGGGAATGGGGGTTCTCATCTGTCGGGAAGGGAGAGCAGCCTTATTAAGACCCCAAAATTGGGTATATTTCAGTTTTCATTGGGTAGATATATGTTATCAAAGCAGAGCTTTAGCCAAGTGTACAAATCTTTGGTGGTATTCAGCCCATGTGGGCGCTTGCTGTTCAATTGTAGGATGAGCCTGGTTTCTAACCTTCTGAGTGTTGCTTCCCTATTACCACCTCACCTTAAAGGTGGGACAGCATCCACCACATAATATTTTAAATGGTCCTGATTGTTGGCATGGACCTCTTTAAATTGTCGGGCCACCGGATACGTAATATCTGAATTGGTGATGGCCCGAAGGTGCTGGAGAATTCTCCTGTGGACCAGCAGCTTTGTGCTGCCTATGTACCGCAGACCACAAGAGCACTCCAGCATATAGACAGCAAATTAAGATTTACATGTTAGAAACTTATTGATTTTAACAGGTCCATCCCCAAAAGTAGTGCAATATGAAGTCTTGCTCACTCCATATTTGCATGCCTTTCACATTGCACACCGTACAAACCTTTACGGTCTGTTATCCAGTTGCCCCTTGTTGTAATCTCCAGACTACAACTAACGAAAAAGTCACTTGTACTGGGAGCCTTCCCAATAATCTGATCACTACGCACTAAATGCCAGTTCTTTTTAATGATCTTCCTCAATTCATCTTTTTGTTTATTGCATGTTAAAATCAGCCTAGGACTGATTTCAACATTTTCTGCTTCTTTACCCTTTTTGTTTTGTCTGCCTGTTGGTTTTAGCAGTAGGTCTTCTCTGGATAATTCTTTAGTGCAGTGTATTGCTTCCTCAATGGTGCGTTGTGAGGATCCTCTGGCCACGAAACGATTTTTATACTCCTCCTGTGCTATTGTGAGATCTGCCTCATTACTGCAAATGCTATGTATGATATGTATATTGAGGTGAGCAACAACTCAATCAATAAAAATCAAACGTAAATTGAAAGTTTGTGAAAAACTGTCCAAAAAGGAAATCAATAAATGGTGGGAAGTGGTTTCCCTGAAAAAGTATCTGGAAGTTAAGAGGACTAAGGATAAACCTGACGCCAAGTCATCAAGAGACGAGCAAGGAACTCTTACAAGAGTGGGGAGAGCACATCCTTAATTCATCACTGGGTCCAATTGAAATATGAATTGAACATACCAAGACTGAATTAAATAATGTTAAGGAAAAACTTAGGGAGTTAGAGAATTGATTTGTTTAAAACTCTGTTCATTAATTTTAATGATTGAACATAAATGCATCACGTAAGCAACAAATGCCATAAAAAAGGGGCCAAGAATTACAGATATCACATGTGGGTTACAGCTTGGTCATGAGTTTTGTGGCAAGGAAAAATTTCGATAATGACATTTGTTGCAGCTAGCACTGCACATGTTGCTATCATTTCACCCTCCAGGGCGAGGAACTTATAAAGGAAACTTAAAATATCTAACATAAAAAAATTCAACAAAACTTTGATGTCATGGTGCAAAGAATAGTAGGGTAGACATGAGGGTTGATTGTCTAGGTCTCTGATAAGGCAACATCCGAGTGACCTACAATCAGCTAAAATTCTGTGGCATTATATATGGAACAGGATAAGGGCCCTTAGCCTTGGGGAGGATGTCATCAGCGGAAGCCCTTCCGATAGGTAACTCACCAGCGGGGACCAAATGTCGTCGAAACCTTTCCTGGTATCATCCAATATGTATGCCATGCGTTTGAGCGCTAGCGCCTTCCATAACCTCTCATGCCATTGAGTAGGCGCTGGGGCCTCTTGTTTTTTCCATGCAGCAGTCACTGCCAAATCAGCCATTATGGATAATGGGGTGACCCAATAATCAATGGACCTGGGTATACAAGGTGGTCTGAGACACAATCAACATAAACTGAATACTAATATCATCAGTCATGTGTTATGCAAGAACTATAACACTGGTATATAATACCTGAGAGAAATCACTGAACACTTTAAATAGCATACGTATTATGAATGCATGTGTTAATTCAGAACACAAAAATGCAAAAAGCGCCAGAGTAACCAATATCATATGTAAAGCATTTATTTATAAGCTCAAAGTGCAAAATATATACATTAGTCTTGGGTTGCCTTAAAGGAGCAAAAGGAGTAGAAAAAAAGGGGGTGATTGTGTGTGGTTTTAGAAAGTGAAGATCATAGGTAATGCAGAGCAACAAAATTTAAATCATTTAGACATAGGTAATGTAGAGCAGCAGTAGAGCATTTATTTATAAGCTCAAGGTGCAAAATATATACAGTAGTCATGGGTTGCCTTAAAGGAGCAAAAGGAGTAGAAAAAAGCGGGGGTGATTGTGTGTGGTTTTAGAAAGTGAAGGTCATAGGTAATCCAGAGCAACAAAATTTAAATCATTTAGACATTTACTGGTAAAAATACCAGTATCATAAGACCTGTCTGTCAAGAGGTCATCTATTTACAAATAGAATTTCATTGTTCAAACATGCAACATATGCACTTCCAGAATGATGAGTGGGGAGAGCGGGACAGGTCTAATGTGGGGGGAGGGCGTTGACGTTTTGACTCGACTAACGCACGGAGGGCGGGTGCAGACCTCAGCTGCGAGTCTTCTTCAGGACGGAGAGGAGGCATCCTAGGGGTAGAGAATGAGGGTTACTCGGGTGCTAGGTGAATCAATCTAAATCAGGAAAGTATGTAGGGGTGACGCTGGCCTAATCCTGGTGCCAGCCGGCAACTCAGGAAAAACGAGGATCGCTGTGGTCAATCTTGTAACAACGGGGGAATGGCTCAAAGTCGACAGAACCAGCGGAGCCCAATTCTGGCTTTTTTATTCAAGGACATGATGTATCCAATAACGTCCAAGTGGTGGGCCCCACGAGTACCCAGATTCTCAATTCGTCATTAGTTTATGGGCCCTGTACAGAGAAAACAGGGCATCAAAATTGACATATGTACAACTGGGCGGTTGAGAGGCAACTAATCCCAGAGCTATATAAAAGCCTTGTGTTACGTGAAGGTGTAGGGTGAATAGGTGAATGAACAGGCACAATTGCAAGGTTGTGACAGATTGTGGTGTGTGGGCGAAATACCTCCTAGTTTTGGCAATGTGTAGCCGTCAATGAACTATGTAGGAGGAGATGGCTCTCTAGCATGGAGATAGATGACGTGAATACTTAAACTCCAAGGAGGAAGGGCCCCTCTTGATGGCCTGGTGGTAAGTGAATAGGCTCAGATTGCACTGTTTTATGAAACTCTGAGGGTGAAGGCAGGGGCCGGATTACGTGCCCCGCTGTATCAAGGTACCGTGTAGGAGTAAATCAACATGCACTTAAAGGTTGTGCCTCCGAGATGACCAATGAACTTACTATGTAGCCAATTTGAGGATGACGTGAATACTTAAAGTCCACAAAGGAAGGGCCCCTCGTGATTTATTTATTTATTTATTTAATTGAATTTGTAATGCGCAACAGCTACCCACAGTGGGTTTCCCGGCGCAAGGGAAAGACTAAAGAAGAAAAAGGACAACGCAGCAGTACCATAGAACAAAAGCAGCAACTTATGTATTTATTGAAAAAGCATAGTTTTCAATTTTTTCTGAAAACAAAATAGGTTGGTTTCAGATTTCAGGGCAATTGGAAGCGCGTTCCAATATTTGGGACCTAGATGGGAAAAGGCTCGACCCCCCCATCCTTGCAAGTTTGAATCTTGGAACAACAAAGTCGCAATTTACGGAAGATCTTAATGTGCGACTGGGCTGGTAAGGTTGAACAAGACTCTGCAAGTATTTTGGGGCCGTGCCCTGTTTGACTTTAAAAAGTGGCACAGGGCTTTACATTTTATATGGCTAGAGACCCTAAGCCAATGTAAATCTCGGAGAGCCTGGGAGGCCGATGAATTCCTCGGGATGTTAAGAAGAAGTCGGGCCGACGAGTTTTGCACAACCTGAAGCTTATTAATGGTTGCTACGTCTGCACTGAGATAGAGGAAATTTCCATAGTCCAGACGAGAGGTTACTAACGCCTGGACTACGGTTCTCCTGGTGGCATGGGGCAGCATCCATAGAATTTTCTGGAGCCAACGCAAGGTGGCAAAGCAGATGGCGGCCACCTTAGGGCCTGCTGTCTCATGGAGAGTTCATCATCTATGAGAAATCCGAGGTTACGAACCACAGATGTTGGCTGGGGAAGGGGTCCCATATCATTGGGCCAGTGTTGTGGGCCCCAAAGATCTTTATGCTTCCCCAGGATGACGACCTCGGTTTTGTCACCGTTTAGCTTAAGCAGATGCCTCTGCATCCACTCAGCCATACGAGACAATCCGGACTTCAGGGTCGATACACTGTTACTCTCACTGCTGGAAAGGGAGAAAACCACTTGGGTGTCATCGGCGTATGAAAAAATAGTCAGCCTAACATCCTCCGCGATGGTAGCCAGGGGTCTGACATAGATGTTGAACAATAGTGGGCTGAGTATGGACCCCTGCGGGACACCATACGCCGATAGACAAATGTCAGATGTGGCTTTTGTAGAAAAGACCTGGAAAGTGCACTCACTTAAAAAGGAGGCAATCCAGGCTAGCGCAGGACCGTCCACTCCCAGGGACCGGAGAGAGTTCAAAAGAATGGAATGGGACACGGTATCGAACGCCACGCTCAAATCCAAAAGGATGAGTGCTGATGTTTCCCCGCGGTCGATACCGTGTCGTAAACTCTACGTCACCCCCAGTAGGGCCGTCTCGGTGGAATAGTGCGCACGAAAGCCAGACTGGGAAGAGTGTAAAAATCCTGAACTTTCCACAAGATGGTTTAACTGAGTATTAACGTGTCTTTCCAGAGAACAGGCAGCAAGGATATGGGTCGAAAGTTTGCAAGGTTGGACGTATCGACTCCGGCCTTTTTTTTTGAAGAGGAACGACCATTGCGTGCTTCCAATCCTGAGGCATAAGGGACTCTGTTAGGGATGCATTTAAAAGTCTCATAAGAACCCGTCGGGGTTCAAGATCCAGTAACTTTAAGATTTTAGCAGGTACAGGATCACGAGGAGAACCCGATCTTATACTGTTCAAGCAAGAAAAGAATGAAATATCGTCAAACAATTGCCAATTAGTAACCTTCGCCCGTGGGAGTGTTTGTTCCATCCCTTCTGCCGGTACCGACTGAAGTTCATTAACAGTCAAGGGAGTGCTCATAGAATCGTATATGCGCTCGACCTTGGCAATAAAAAATTCCGCAATAGAATTGCATTGAACTTCGTCAAAAGCTGGGGGTGTCGGAGCAGTATCCGCTCCTGTCAATTTTTTGACAACGGAGAAGAGAGTGCGAGGATAATTCTGAGCTTGCGTCACAGTGTTCGTAGTGTAGACAGCTTTCGCATTTCGGCATTGTGAGTGATATCGCTTTAGGGCCTCTTTATAGACAGTCTTCTGTGAATCCGAGTAAGAGTGCCTCCATTTCCTTTCTAGTGCCTTACATTCAGTTCGTAAGACCTTCAAGTCAGGAGAAAACCAAGGAGCCGGGGAACGATGTGACCTAGAATGTTTCAGGGTTAGAGGAAGGAGGGTGGTTACAGCATTGGTGAGCCAATGAGACACAACCATGTTCAATTCCGTGACTGAAGCATCACTGTCTTCAGGACGGGTAATCAAAAGGTGCTGGTTCAACTTTGTAATATCAAGTTTGCCCCACCGATGGATTAATTCGCCCTTACCACAGGCACTCATGACCAAATTCTTCGTACAGAATAAAGAAAAGTGGACAGCAAAATGGTCGGACCATTCCAGCGGGCGGGCACTCTGTGAACAATCAAACGGAAGATTGGAAAGAATGGGATCCAGTTGCTGTCCAGCAGAGTGAGTGGGTCCAGAATTACACAACGAAAGGTTGAGAGTCTCCAGATCCGATAGAAAACGTTTGCTGGGGGTACACAATGGATCTTCTAGATGCAATTGAGATCACCAAAAATGGTGAAATTTGCTGCCCTAAGAAGTAGGGGAGCTATGATCTCTGCAAATAAAGATCTCCAAGTGAGAGAGTTACCAGGGGGGTGATGGCCCTGAAGATATGTGGATAGGCTAAGATTGCACTATTTATAAAACTGGGAGGATGGAGGCCGGGGCCGGGTTACGTGCCACGCTGTCTCAAGGTGCTGCGCAGGACCCGAGTGCCGGAGAAATCAACACACAATTAAAGGTTGTGCCCCCGACATGGCCTTAGGGATGTGAATAATTCCCTTAAACATGCGGGTATCGTGGAATTACCTGGAGGTTGAAAATTCATAACATCAGTGGGCGGGCATCCTATTTTGGTCTGCTCCATGGAAGAGAGGCAGAGTGAATGCTGCATTGCCGGTTAAGACCGGACCGGGAGACGTACACGCAAACTGCACGCAGGGCGGCGTATGTGCCGGCAGTACCGAGCCGCAGGAGCAGAATGGTTCTCGGTGGGGAGCTACTTCAGGCTGCCAACCTGGTGGTGAACGATAGTGATTCCTTGGCCCAGGCAAGGCCGGCTGGCCTTTGTCGCAGGGCCGAGGGTGCAGGGGATAGTCGAGAGAAACAACAGACTGCGGGCTGGTGGGAGGCTCCACATGATTCTTCTCGTTCTCTTTTTAAACAGCAGGATGACTGGCGGACAGGGTAGGAGGAAGAAAGCCAAGTTGATTTTACCTTCTGTCCCTTTAACTGGGATACATCAGAAACCAGTCTCGCCCCCGGACGTGACGCAACACCGTCAGCACCTACAAACAGAGGGGATTCCATGAAGGAGGTGTTTCTATTCACCGACGCGCAAAAGCCAGTCGCGGAACGCCAAGGAGAGGAAACGCCAGCAGGAAACTGGAGCGAGAGCGAGCTCGGTACCCCGGAAGCAGCCAAGACCCCGAAACAGTTGGAGACGTTGCGGGACAACAGAGACCACGATTCATCCCACCACGCTCTTGGAGGAGTGTGGCTAAGCCAGGTATGAAAAAAGTTCCTGGGCTGGGTAGGGAGGCGGGAAGTACCGAACGTGTAGGGCACACTGAGCCCTAGACTTTGCACGACCCCCTACCCTTCTCTCACACCCCTCCAGCCTGTAGCACCGTCACTTGCTGGGTGGTGTCCACTTCCACACTTCCCCATTTTTTTTGGGCACGTACCAAAACATAACGCTTCTCTCTGCTTCATACAAGCCTCACATCAAAGGAAGAGGATGGTGAAAGGCAGAGAAGAGGGAGACGGTCCGAAGACTCCAAAGTGAAGAAGGAGAAAGAGAACCCTGCAGTGACATCCTGGCAGCAAGAAACAAAAACAATAGATGCTCTTTTTGAAATTTAATAAAACCCTACCTACTTCAACGCCGTGTTGTGTCCTTCACTCTCAACCCAGCCAGGGACACTTGGTGGAGAATGCAGGCATAAGGCAGCCCATCTGTATACAAAGATGGAATCCCTAATTCAGCACTTAGTCTAGGGCCAAGAAAAACTGGAATGGGCAGTAGAACGTTCAATGACGTCAGCCCAGGCTGATCGCGATACCCTTAAGAATACGGTGGCGGCCCAAATAGAAGGTTTGCAAAAACTGTTTATCAAGGGTCACCTGGCAATCACGCCTCGTGGTGCCACGCCTCACGCTTCCGGATATCACTACAGCAATACATACCCGGTGAGGACCCCGACGCATTCCACTTAAATTTTGAGAGAGTTGCTAGGGCATGTGGGTGGCCCATGAATAGCTGGCCGTTCTTTCTAGCACCCTTATTAGCAGGCGAGGCGCAGGCCGCCTATCAGGTCGCTAACCCAGGAGGAGACACCCCATATCAGGATATCAAAAATATCATCCTGGATCATCTTGACCTCGATGCAGAAATCTGTAGGGTTCGTTTTCGAAAGGAAAGGGGGACGCCTGGCGAAAACCCTAAGACTATTTTTTTTCGTCTGAAGATGGCAGCCGTTAAATGGCTGACCCTGCAACTAGTACTAAGGAGGAAATAATGAATAAGATCTATCTTGAACAATATTTAGAAGCCCTCCCTTACTATACCCAGAGGTGGCTGAGACAACAAACACACCTCACAGTAGAGCAGGCTATTGACATGGCCGTCACCTTCTCTCGAGCACAGCCTAAAAATCCAATGTGGGAACTAGAAAAACCAAATTGACATGGCACCGGGAAATATGAAAAAAGACTGAAAAACCCTTCGGATGCGATGAAGCCTAAAGCATTGAAACCGGAATCGCCTAGTTTTAAGGGACCACAATGTTACGACTGCGAGAGTGGGGACATATCGCTCGTCTGTTTCCCCAGAAGAAAACGACTGAAGAACCAATGGAAGTGGAATATATACCCAAGAGTATTATGTATGATATGCATATTATGTATATGGCAGAAATGGGGAGCGCCTTTCATGTGAGTGCTAGGGTGAAAGGGAGACCAGTAAAAGCCCTCCTAGATTCAGGGTGCAGACAGTCAGTGGTCCAGTGGTGCCTAGTACAAGCAGACCAGATTGTAAGCAATACTAACGTTCACATTAGATGTGTCAATGGGGACGTTAAGTCTTATCCATTAGCAAATATAATTCTAACATCCGAAAGGGGAGCGACCTGTACAGTGGGGGTTGGGGTAATGGAGAACCTCCCTGAAGAAATAATAATAGGAACAGATAACCCTGAGTTTCTGAAGCTCTTTATGAAGGCAGTGAGGGGACAGGACAAAAAGGCTGGATTAGGGAAGGCCCGAGAAAACAGCTTATCAACCCTAACCACTCCTGAACCTTGGTTACCAGACAGGAGTTTCAGGTTCACCCAAACAAATGACGCTACTCTGTTCAATGCCTGGGAACAGGCCCTTGCATCCCAGGATAATGATACCCATGTCTATCCTAAGTTCCTATACGAGAGGGATTGTTATATAGGCAAGCCTCATCTAATGACCCTCCCCAGCTCCAGGTACCACAATCCTTTTGAGAAAAATTGTTGTTCTTTTCCCACTCACATCTTATGGCCGGACATAATGGGATCAAATAAACCACCCAGAACCTTCTCAGACATTTCTATTGGCCAGGAATATATAAAGACGTTAAGGGATATTGTCAGTCCTGTGAGATATGTCAGAAAAGGAACACACATAGACCCCGGGCCGTTCCATTACAACCTATGCCCATTATAGGTAACCCCTTTGAGAGAGTTGGAATGGACTTGATTGGCCCCTTGCCCCAAACCCAGAAAGGACATTCCTACGTATTAGTAATAGTGGAGTATGCCACCTCCTTATCCCGAAGCCTTTCCTCTTAGGGTGCCCACTAGCCGTGCCATCGCAGAGAAGTTCCTGAAACTTTTTTCAAGGGTGGGGTTTCCTAAAGAGATCTTAACAGATCAAGGAATCCCATTTGTCTCCCGAATTATGAAAGAGGTTTGCCATCTATTAGATTTACGACACATTAAAACATCAGTGTACCACCCACAAACTGATGGACTGGTGGAACGGTACAACAGCACTTTGAAAACCACCCTAAAGAAGATGTTGTCTGCCAATGAGAAGGATTGGGACCGAATACTGCCTTTGGCCCTATATGTCATCAGGGGTCAGGTACAAAGCTCCCTAGGCTGCTCATCCTTTGAGCTGCTTTACGGATGACAACCCAGAAGCTTACTAGAAATAACAAAAGACGCCTAAGAAACAGAAGAAATGCAAGAGACCAGGGATATGTTGGAATACACTCAATAACTGAAAGCCAAAATAGGAAAACTTCGCGATCTGGCATACTCCAACCTGGAGAAACAAAAACAACAAAAAAGCACCTATGATAAGGGGAAAAGATGGAGAACTTTGTCCCTCGGGGACTGGGCCTTGGTATTATTACCTTTGTCTACAAAAAGATTTCAAGCGGAGTGGAAGGGACCGTATAAAGTTATCAAGGTGATAGGAAAAACCACCTATAGATTACAGTTATCACCTAGGAGAAGTCAAACATTTCACATCAATATGCTTAAGAAATGGATAGGGCCTTTATCCTCCTCTGCTCACCTTGCCTTATCCACTCGAGGAGAGGATAATGCCACTCTCCACCAATTAGACAATAACAGCGAACTCGGTCGTGAAGAAACAGAATCCCTCCAAACAGCCATCCGCCCCTTCACTACCATTTTTTCCGACAAACCAGGAAGGACCCAGTTAACAGAACATCGGATCGACACCCCGCCGGGACGAGTGATCAAACAAAGGCCATATCGTATCCCGGCAGCCAGAAGAGAGGCCATACAAAGAGAGGTGCACAATATGTTACAGTTGGGTGTCATCCAACCATCAAGATGCGAGTGGTCTTCACCCATGGTGATGGTCTCTAAACCCGATGGCAGTACCCATTGTATGGACTTTCGTAAACTCAATGAAATTTCGTCTTTTGATGCATATCCCATTCCCCGCATCGACGAGCTAATCGAGTAACTAGGCGACGCCAGCTACATCACTACGTTAGACTTGACAAAAGGATACTGGCAGGTGCCACTGCGTGAAGACGAGCAAAAGAAAACGGCCTTCTCAACCCCGGATGGACTCTATGAGTTCACGGTGCTCCCGTTCGGACTACACGGCGCCCCTGCGACATTTCAGAGGCTGATAAATACAGTGTTGGGGGAATACCATGACTTTTCGTCAGCTTGCCTCGATGACATCGTGGTATTCAGCCCCGACTGGAACACCCACCTCCAACATATACAGAAGATCCTGAAAGCCCTATAAAATGCGGGACTACATGTGAATGCAAAGAAATCTCGAGTTGGGTATAGGAAGGTGAAATACCTAGGTTACGTCCTTGGTGATGGTCTCATAGCCCCTCAGGATGAGAAAGTTAGAGCCATTTCGGAGACCCCATTCCTTACCACCAAACGAGAACTAAGAGCCTTCCTGAGCCTAATTGGATATTATAGGAGATTCATTGCACAGTTTGCAGAAACAGCAGCCCCTTTGACGGACATACTACGGAAGTAATTGAAAACCAATATACTATCCCATCCTACTGAGTCTATAATGAACGCCTTTCAAACATTAAAAAAGCCATAACTACCTCCCCAGTACTGATATTCCCTGACTTTTCAAAACCCTTTATATTACACACTGATGCTTCAAATCAAGGGATAGGGCCCGTTCTGTCACAAAAGTCTGTAGAAGGCATAAAACACCCGATAGTATATGTGAGTCGAAAACTGTTCACCAGGGAAAAGAGATTCCCCACAATAGAGAAAGAATGTTTGGCCGTGAAATGGGCCATTGACAAATTACGGTATTATCTGGAGGGTCACCCATTCACCCTGTATACTGACCATGCGCCCCTACAGTGGATGAGTCGAAATTACACCCAGAATCCACGGATATTAAGATGGTTTCTCTCTCTGCAGCCTTTCCAGTTTTCCGTAAAGCACAGAAAAGGCAGAGACCATGGTAACGCTGACTTCTTATCAAGAATGTTCCCTCTCCCCGAACGGGAGAATCCAGGGGAGGCGGTGTGTCACAGGGCCGAGGGTACAGGGGATAGTCGAGAGAAACAACAGACTGCGGGCTGGTGGGAGGCTCCACACGATTCTTCTCGTTCTCTTTTTAAACAGCAGGACGACTGGCGGACAGGGTATGAGGAAGAGAGCCACGGTGATTTTCCCTTCTGTCCCTTTAACTGGGATACATCAGAAACCAGTCTCGCCCCCGGACGTGACGCAACACCGTCAGCACCAACAAACACAGGGAATTCCAGGAAGGAGCTGTGTCTATTCACCGACGCACAGAAGCCGGTCGCGGAACGCCGAGGAGAGGAGACGCCAGCAGGAGACCGGAGCGAGAGCGAGCTCGGTACCCCGGAAGCAGCCAAGACCCCAAAACAGTCTGAGATGTCGTGGGACAACAGAGACCACGATTCATCCCGCCACGCTCCTGGAGGAGCGTGGTTAAGCCAGGTAAGAAAGACGTTCCTGGGCTGGGTAGGGAGGCAGGAAGTACCGGACGCGTAGGGCACACTGAGCCCTAGACTTTGCACGACCACCTACCTTTCACTCACACCCCTCCTGCCTGTAGCACCGTCACTCGCTGGGTGGTGTCCACTCCCACACTTCCCCCCTTTTTTTGCGGCACGTACCAGAACGTAACACTGAGCGCTTCTCTCTCCTTCATTCGAGCCTCACATCAAAGGAAGAGGACGGTGAAAGGCAGAGAAGAGGGAGACAGTCTGAAGACTCCAAAGTGAAGAAGGAGAAAGAGAACCCTGCAGTGACATCCTGGCAGCAAGAAACAAAAACAATAGATACTCTTTTCGAAATTTAATAAAACCCTACCTACTTCAACGCTGTGTTATGTCCTTCACTCCAAACCCAGGGACAGCCTTACAAGGGGGTTTTAAAAAAAGCTTGTAGGCGGGAGAATAATGTGTGCTAATTTGGAATATACATAGTGCGAATGCAAACATTGCCTATAGATTGAAGGGGGTACTAACAGTTTTAAATTACCAGTAATATTGGAAGCATTCTATAAAAGACCAAATTGTCAAATTGTAAGGTTGCATATAAATTAGTATACACAGTCTGAAAACACATTATAGAAGGCCAAATACAAAATACACGTGCAGGTAAATTAATATATACAGTCTGAAAACACACTGTACAAGGCCAAATACAAATTGGACGAGTGCATGTGTGTGCTGATAAATCAAAATATACAGTCTGGATACAAGGCCTGCCTATTTACATACTACACAGTGCACAGGACTTCCCTATAAACAGAAAAATTCAATATGTACAAAGTCCTTTTTACACACAGAAAAACAATGGTGATGTCGCAAGTCTCATCATTCTGAGGTGTCTGTAATTCTAAAGATGATATGTCACCTATTATGTAGAGTTCAATGGGGGAATTAGCTGATGTGGAGTGTTGCAGCTTGGCGGGCTATCTCCTCATACTCATTCAAACCTCTGAGTATTGTGTCAAATGTGTGTATCCATTTGCAGTCACAGTCGTTGAGGTTGTGTGTCAAACTGCCTCCTCTGGGATTATTGTGGACTTTTTCTATGACCCACCATTTGAGACTATCAGCAGTATGTCCAAATGTGGTGAAGTGTTGCACTAGTGGGGCCCCCTGTGTTATGTTATGTTATGTTATATCCAACTCTTCTATAGCGCACGGCTACCCCGAAGGGTGTCCCAGCGCTTTGGCAAAGAGGCCTGGAAACCAAAAAACAGAATACAGCAACTCGCAGCGGTCATAAGATTTATGAAGCAAAGAGCCAAGTCTTTAGCTCCTTTCTAAAGGAGAGAAGACAATTGGCTCTACGAAAAGGGATAGGAAGCTCATTCCAACGGCAAGCCGCCAAGTACTGGAAGGACCGTCCTCCTATCCGGGCACGTCTAATAGACGGTACATTTGCTTTAGCCAGCTCAGCTGACCGCAGCATCCTCCGCGGCACATAAAAAACCATGCGCTTCCTAATATAGCTCGGGCCTACTGAATGAAGGGCTCTAAATGCCAAAGTAAGGATCTTAAAGACAATTCTTTTGGCGATGGGCAACCAATGCAGCCTTTTTAGCAGATCCGAGGCTCTTGCCCTCCGAGGCAGGCCAAATATAGCTCTTGCCGCTGAATTCTGCACTATTTGCGGTCTGGCCAACAAATATTTAGGCAATCCTGAGTATAGCGCATTGGCATAGTCGAGTCGTGACCCAACTAGCGCCTGGACCATAATTTTTTTATACTGCAAGGAGAGCAGTGGAAGAAACTTTCTGAGCATCTTCAGGATGCCGAAGCATTTCCCAGACAACCCAATGATATGCGGTCTAAAAGAGAGGTCGTCGTCACATAGTACCCCAAGGTTCTTAGCTTGGGACGACGCCTTCTCCGGTGGGCACATGTCCTGGGGCCACCACGATTTCCAACAAGGATCAGGGGCACAACCAAAGAAAAGCAGCTCAGACTTATCTGAGTTGCATTTCAGGCCGTGCCGCTGAAACCACGCAAAGACCGCACTCAAACAGCCTTTGATCCTGTCGCCGTCAAAAACCTCTCCCTTCCTGAAAGTGAACAGGAGCTGGGTGTCATCAGCGTAGGATATGATCTGGGCATCAAAAGCCTCCGCTACCTCCGCCAGAGGGGCCATATAGATAATAAAAAGGGTGGGGCTCAGAATAGACCCTTGAGGAACCCCCACCTCTAGCCGTGGCATTTCAGCGGAGAACGGAGGTGCCCAGATCACCTGTCGACGACCCGATAGAAAGGATTGAAACCAATCCAACACCGTCCCACGCAGCCCGATCTCCCAGTGTCCCACAGTGTATTCTACTGCATTGTTGTAAGATTCGAAATGTTATTTTTTGTGTGGTCTGGCCAATGTAAAGGAATTCACATGGGCATTGGATGGCATATATAACCCCGGATGAATTGGAGTTGGTGAGTTCCTTCATAGTGTGGGTATAGTTGTTATGTTGGAAGTCTTTTATTTCTTTGGTCAGAGGACAAGCCTTACAGTTTTCACATTTAAAATGTCCCTTGACATATTCCAAAGGGGGGTTTGTCCAATGGGTGTATTAGAAGGGAGTAATGATTTTACCAAAACATTTCTCAAGCTTTTAAACTTGCGGAAAGCATGTATGAGAGGTTCCTGTATGTTTACATCATTTGCCACCAAGTTCCAATGTTTTGTGGATGGCATGGCTTTTGGTGCAGAAGGTGGTGACACGGGTCAATCTTTCTGATGTGTTGGATGCCGCGTTTTTGGGTGGTATTCCCCATGGATGTACCAGGCTCTTTTTCGCGCTTTTTTTAGTAGTCTGATGGGATATCCTCTCTCCGTAAGTCGGTTAAGTAGGTCAGCTGATTCAAAGAAATAGTCGTCCCTCTTATTATAATTACATCTCACCCTCAAGAACTGCCCATACGGATAGTTGCCCTTGAGACTACGAGGGTGGTGGCTAGAGTATCTTAACAAAGTATTGCATTCACTGGCTTTCCTGTACAATGTGGTGTTGTACAGGATTCATTATTCAGCCATTCATGGAATGTCTTCAGTTGTGTCTCAGTCCCTTTGCCAGATCATGAGCACATCATCTATACATCTGCGTCAGAGTTTGATCTTATCCCTGTGTGGATTATTGGAGCTGAGTACAAATGTTTGCTCGTATACGTCCATATAGATGATGGCCAAATTGGGAGCAAAGCTTGCCCCACTAGCTATGCTTTTCGTCTGATAATAGTATTTGCCCTGGAGTATGAAGACATTTTTGGTCATGGCTATTCGATCAGCGTCAGGATAAATATTGTGGGGACTCGAGTTGGTCTGGGTCTTTTCTCAAGTGTGGCTCTGATGACTTCAAGGGCTGCTGTCTGGGGGATTCTCGTATACAACGAGAATCCCCCATGGTAACCAGTGTTTCTTAATTGGTGTCAAATGTAATGTTGTCCACCAAATTGATAGTTTCCATGGTGTCCCTGAGATAGATGGTTGTATTAATAGCAATAGGTTTCAGAAAGTGGTCAATAAATTTGCACAAAGGTTCCAAGAGTGAACCAAACGCTGAAATGATGGGTCTCCATGGGGAGTTCTGCATCCTTTTGTGAATTTTGGGAAGAGTGTATATGGTTGGCATCATGGTTGTTTATTGTTCAATTAGTCGTGTTTATGTTTACTCAAAAATCCTTCATCTAGGCCCCTGCTGGTGGCAGTTTGTATGACGTTAGCAACCTGGTTGCTGGGATCAGATTGAAGCATGGTGTAATTTTCGATAACGCCCAATTGGGTGAGGATTTCATGTTTGTTGTCTGAGGTGTTCTGGACCACTATGGCTCCCCCCTTGTCTGCAGGTTTTATGATGATTTCAGTGTTATTTTTCAAATAATTGAGCGCGGTCCGTTCACTTTTAGAGATGCTCAATTGCACATATTCCCTTTGTGTAATAGAGAGCATAACGTCTCTCATGACTACTTGTTCAAAAGCCAAGATTTTTTAAGATATCATGTGTGCTGGGGGATTGAAAGATGAAGGGGGTCGTAAGCCTGTGCTCGTTAAGGATGGGCTCAAGGGTATTTTCGTGAAATATTACGTCAACCTAACTTTTCTAAAAAATTGATGTAGTTCAAGTTTGAGATTGAAACTGTCAGGTAGGTTGGTCGGGACAAAGGATAATCCTAGATTAATTATCGGGTTGGAATGGGACATCTTTACCAACGGTAATGTTGGTGGCGTGTTCGAATGTCTCTGTGTATCTCTGGGGGGAAGTGTACCTGCTTCTTTGCTTTCATCATCATCATCAACAATCTTTATTTCGACAAACTATTGCCATAAAAGATACAAAACAGCATGGTAAAATAATTATAAATAGTAGATTAAAAACAAGCATCTGCATGACTTTTTAAAACCGACACATATTACAATTTTAACAGTTATCCAGCGTCCCCGATTAGTAGATATCTTCTCTTGTGCCATATTCTTTCTAAGTATTTGGCTACGGCAAAAACAATCATACCAGATAAATTAGTTTTAAAAACCCTGTATGCATGCAAACAGTGAGAAAAGCCTACGTTTTTACAGGCCGGGACAATCCAGTGCCTCCTTGCACGCGCATAAGCGCAGCAGAAGAACAGTATGTGCAGCTCAGTTTCCTGCTCTAATTTACACCCGGGACAGTGGCTCGGGGAGGACTCAGACCATTTGCTGGTATACGCTTCTTTGCTTTGCCCCAGCCTCTGTTCCATGAAGGTTTGTTCAATCCCCTGGGACGTGTCAGGGTCGGCCCCTTCCCCTGTATTCTAGGCAATTGTTCTTCCTCTAAAACAAGTGGTTGGTGTATGCTGGGACCCTGTGTGTATGAGCCTGTGCTTGTCCCTGGTCTATCGTTGTCCCAGTCTGAGCTGTTGCTAAATGAAGAATCTGAGAAGGTGGCGTATCTTCTATAGCCCCCTCATCCTCTACTCGAGTATCTCCCTTGTGAGTCTTGTTTGTGGTATCCTTCCTGTAAATAGGGGTAGGTAACTTTTTTGTCGTAGAGCTGTACGTCTCGCGCTAATTTGTCAAGTTTGGTGGTCTGTGTAAAGGTGTCAAAGTCTTTGAGTGTCCTTTTTAATCTCCCTAAGGCTTCTTTTGCATTAGTCAGAGCTTTATTGTCTATAATCTCCTTTCTTAGGTCTGCAATTTCTTTCATAAGATGTTTGCCTTCTTCTAGTGCTGTTTCAACCCCTAGCACCATCCAGTGCCTGGAGCAATTGTTTGAGACAAAACTGAAGTTTTCTTTGAATTTTGAGTTGTCAATGAAAATTGCTGGCTCATTACGGGCCTGAAGCCCTATGGGAATGACAAGGGCTTGGAGATATTTAGTTAAAACATGTCTGTGCATTCTAGTCCGAATGAGTTTTTTCTCTAGTCGTTCAAGTTTATTTACTTTGTCATTAAGGGTAAGGTCTAGGCCATAGGTGGAGGTGTCAAGAAAACTAGAGCCTAATTGCCCGTGTAGCAGTTTGTTAATGTAATCCTCACTGTAAGATAAAGTTTCTTTGTCCGACATCCCCAACCAATATTAGGGCAACAATTGCAAGCTAAATATATACAGCGAAATGTAGGTAGTGAGTGTATAAGAATTATGAAACAAAGGGTATATACATATATATAAATTTTTTTTTACAAAAAACCCTTGCAGACATGCCTGTACAAGATAACCATTATGGATAATGGGGTGACCCAATAATCAACGGACCTGGGTATACTATGGGAATGTACAAGGTGGTCCGAGACACAATCAACATAAACTGAATACTAATATCATCAGTCATGTGTTATGCAAGAACTATAGCACTGGTATATAATACCTGAGAGAAATCACTGAACAATTTAAATAGCATACGTATTATGAATGTATGTGTTAATTCAGAACACAAAAATGCAAATAGCGCCAGAGTAACCAATATCATATGTAAAGCATTCATTTATAATCTCAAAGTGCACAATATATACAGTAGTCATGGGTTGCCTGAAAGGAGCAAAAGGAGGAAAAAAAGGGGTGGGGGTTTGTGTGTGGTTTTAGAAAGTGAAGGTCATAGGTAATGTAGAGCAACAAAATGTAAATCATTTAGACATTTACTGGTAAAAAAGACCAGTATCAGAAGACCTGTCTGCCAAGAGGACATCTATTTACAAATAGAATTTTATTGATTCAAACATGCAATATATGCACTTCCAGAATGATGAGCGGGGAGAGCGGTACAGGTCTATTGTGGGGGGAGGGCATCGATGTTTCGACTCGACTAACGCATGGAGGGGGGATGCGGACCTCAGCTGCGAGTCTTCTTCAGGACGGAGAGGAGGCAACCTACGGGTAGAGAATGAGGGTTACTCGGGGGCTAGGTGAATCAATCTAAATCAGGAAAGTGTTACGGGTGATTCTGACCTAATCCTGGTGACAGCCGGCAACTCAGGAAAAACGAGGATCGCTGTGGTACGATCTTGTAGCAACGGGGGAATGGCTCAAAGTTGCAAGAACCAGCGGAGTCCAATTGTGGGTTCCTTATTCAAGGGCATGATGTGACCAATAACATCCAAGTGGTGGGCCCCACGCATACCCAGATTCTCAATTTGTCATTAGTTCATGGGCCCTGTACAGAGAAAACAGGGCGTCAAAATTGACATATATACAACTGGGAGGTTGAGAGGCAACTAATCCAGAGCTATATAAAGACATGTTACATGAAGGCGTAGGGTGAATAGGTGAATGAACAGGCACAATTGCAAGGTTGTGACAGATTGTGGTGTGTGGGCGAAATACCTCCTGGCGTTGGCAATGTGTGGCCGTCAATGAACTATGTAGCCGCGGTGGAGATGTCTCTCTAGCATGGAGTTTGATGACATGAATACTTAAACTCCAAGGAGGAAGGCCCCTTGTGATGGCCGTGATGGTAAGTGAATAGGCTCAGATAGCACTGTTTTATAAAATACACAGAGACATTAGGACATGCCGCTGGTAAAGATGTCCCTATCCAACCCGATAGTTAATCTATCCAAATACATGTTGAATAATGCTGAAGAAAGAATACTCCAGAAAGGATTATCCTTTTTTCAGACCAACCTACCTGTTTTAATCTCAAACTTGAACTACCTCAATTTCTTAGAAAAGTTATTATTTCACAAAAATACCCTTCAGCCCTTCCTTCACGAGCACAGGCTTACGGCCCCCTTCATCTTTCAATCCTCCAGCACACATGATGTCTCACAAAATCTTGGCTTTTGAACAAGTAGTCATGAGAGACGTTATGCACTCCATTACACAAAGGGAATATGTGCAATTTAACATAAAAGTGAACGGACCGCACTCAATTCTTGGAAAAATAACGCTGAAATCATCATAAAACCTGCAGACAAGGGGGGAGCCATAGTGGTCTAGAACACCTCAGACTACAAACATGAAATCCTCACCCAATTTGGCGTTATCGAAAATTACACCATGCTTCAATCTGATCCCAGCAACCAGGTTGCTAAACTCATAAAAGCTGCCACCAGCAGGGGCCTAGATGAAGGATTTTTGAGTAAACATGAACACGACTACTTGAACAATAGGTTGTCCTTTTCACTGCTTGGAGAAAGCCACTTAGCCCAATACATCACTTTGTGCATTATTCAGGACTGTGACATGCCGACTATCTAAACAATAGGCCCTGTCAAATAATGCAGCCTCCTAATGTTTGAACTAAGACATATTATCCCCCCTTTTCTACTTTGTTCTGCATTGTGCTTTTTTAGATTAATGTCCATCGTCTCGTATAATAATTTGGGGATAGCTCTGATTATTGTTTCCTTATCCTACACCTCTTGCCTAATTAATTCTCCGTCACTTTACTTTTCCGCAAACCCTGCAGGACGGGGTCTCGAACCACGATCCTTCCGATGAGGCTAGCGGGGCTTTGTCCCTTTAAGACTACTTCGCCACGCCACGCGCTACGCCCCATGACGACCGTGCACGTCCGTCACTTGTCCGGAAATATTCAGGATACTAATAGATCTTGCCCGGAGACCACATCTACCTACGGGCAGACGGCAGTCCTGAAATATAGGTCTTACGCGGGGAGTCGCGAGTGGAATAGTAAGTGATTGAACCACCGGACTACCGAGCGGTTTTTGCCTCACAGTACGTAAAGTTACGGAGGGTGTGGTAATATCCTGTTTCTTCTCATCCTGTTTGTTAGATTGTACACTGCGTCAAAATTACCCGCACTGTCTTAACCCACGAAGAGGATTTTTCTCCTCCTAGCTATGAGTGTTTACATTAATGGCTGCAGCGCTAACGCATTTTAGGTAACAATGCGCGTTGTCACAGTAGGACCCACTTTTTGAGGCCCCCATTGTCGCGCTAAGGTCTCTGCTTTATTATTATCATTATCTTTTGCGTTTATCTTCCCTTGCTGGCTTAAGTACGAACTAGGGGTGGGCATGGAATTCTCTGCCTTTGTAGGGCTTAAGCCAACCATAGACGAATAGTCTTGTTTTCTACATAGAAATGAGGCACCCCTCTGAATCCATCTCCTGAACATGAGGGTATTTTACCCTATCACATTGACAGGGTGTCACGGATAGAGATACGATGTGACACACTTCAAGCGGCCTCAATACATGTGACAAATGATGAACTACATGTTTGTTTGTGTTATTATGTGTTAGTTTGTTCCTTTTTTCCACCCTTTATTACAGGAAAACTTTGGCTGCTGTGAGCTACAGTGTGCCGGCACGGGCAATATCCGTGAGTAATATCACTACGATTTTTTCTTTTTCACATTAAGTGCCTCACGGTAGGGTGTACCTTAGCGCGTACATACCACCGGAGTGCAATTGGTCTATGGTCCTGATGAATGCTGTGCGAACTTGGGTTTTTTGACAGCAGAAACATGTTGACCTTATATTATATCTAAGGACACAGGTCTCCTAATCCAGAACCTAGTTTTGTCCGCCCATACACGTTTCTAACCTCAATACGGATTGGCCCACATTAAATATTTTGTTTGGGTTTCAATTCTGTATTTTTTAATTCTGCACTCACATTTGTTTAGCACATTTTGAGTTAAATCACTGTTACACTCATCACCAACCCGCTCCGCTGTAATTCAGGCGTTGTAGCACGCAGGGGGGGCATTCGGCCACCCCAGCGGGGACCCAATGATGAAGCATGTCACCAACTAGTGGTGAGTGAGGGTCCTTCTAACAAAGAGGTAGACTTTCCTTTTCAGTTGTGTGTTCAACACAACAATACACTAAACTGCTACCTCCTGGTTGGTACCATTGGAATTTTCCAATTCTACAGTTACCTTAATTGGGTAGGGGTTTCTGTATATTTTAGCACGTTTATTAATTTTTTTGTCACTTGTTTTTCACTTTTCACTAAGTCACTCCTTAGTTGTTTGATGATATACTTGTTGGGGTATAGGAGTGTCTACTCGCGCCCTTTCTCTCTTGTTGATTTTGTTTACTTGAACAATAAACAACCACTGATGCCAACCATATACACTCTTCCCAAATTTCACAAAAGGATGCCGAATCCCCCGGGAAGACCCATCATTTCAGGGTGTGGTTCACTCTAGGAACCTTTGTGCAAATTTATTGACCACTTTCTGAAACCTATTGCCATTAACACAACCACCTATCTCAGGGACACCATGAAAACTATCAATTTGGTGGACAACCTTACATTTGACACCAATGAAGAAATACTGGTTACCATGGATATAACCTCGTTGTATACTAGAATCCCCCAGACAGCAGCCCTTGAAGTCATCAGAGCTACACTTGAGAAAAGACCCAGACCAACTCGAGTCCCCAAAGAATTTATCCTGACGCTGCTCAAAATTGCCATGACCAAAAATGTCTTCATATTCCAGGTCAAATACTATTATCAGACAAAAGGCATAGCTATGGGGGCAAGCTTTGCTCCCAATTTGGCCATCATCTATATGGATGTATACGAGCAAACCTTTGTACTCAGCTCAAATAATCCACACAGGAATAAGATTGAACTCTCGCGCAAATATATAGAGGATGTGCTCATGATCTGGCAAGGGACTGAGACATAACTGAAGACATTCCATGAATGGCTGAATAATCAATCTAGTGACATACAATTTTCCCTAAAACACAACACAAAAGAGATACACTTCCTGGACATTACTATTAGAGCTGAGGATGGGAAACTCCACACCACATTGTACATGAAAGCCAGTGAATGCAATACATTGTTAGGATACTCTAGCCACCACCCTCGGGGTCTCAGGGACAACCTGCTGCACGGGTAGTTCTTGAGGGTGAGACATAATTGTACTAAGAGGGAGGACTATTTCTTTGAATCAGCTGACCTACTTAATAGACTTATGGAGAGAGGATATCCCATCAGACTACTAAAAAAAGCGCGAAAAAGAGGCTGGTACAACCATAGGGGATAGCTTCTGACACCCAAAAACGCAGCCTCCAAAACATCGGAAAGATTGACCTGTCTCACCACCTTCTGCACCAAAAGCAATGCATCCGCAAAACGATTAACAAACATTGGAACTTGGTGGCAGATGATGTAAACATACAGGAACCTCCCATGTATGCTTTCCGCAAGGGTAAAAGCTTGAGAAATGTTTTGTTAAAATCATTACTCCCTTCTAATACACCCATTGGACAAACCCCCCTATGGAATATGTCCCCCATCAAGGGACATTTTAAATGTGGAAACTGTAAGACTTGGCCTCAGAACAAAGAAATAAGAAGACTTCCAACATAACAACTATATCCACAGTATGAAGGAACACACCAACTGCAATTCATCCGGGGTTATATATGCCATCCAATGCCCATGTGAATTCCTTTACATTGGCCAGACCACACAAAAAATAAAATGTCGAATATTACATCACTGCAGTAGAATACGTTGTGGGACTCAGGGGGCCCCACTAGTGCAACACTTCACCACATTTGGACATATGGCTGATAGTCTCAGATAGTGGGTCATAGAGAAAGTCCACAACAATCCCAGAGGAGGCAGTTTGACACACAACCTCAACTACCGTGACTGCAAATGGATACGCACATTTGACACAATACTCAGAGGTTTGAATGAGTATGAGGAGATAGCCCGCCAAGCTGCAACACTCCACATCAACTAATACCCCCATTGTACTCTACATTATAGGTGACATATCATCCTTAGAGTTACAGACACCTCAGACTGATGAGACTTACAACATCACCATTGTTTTTCTGTGTGTAAACATGAGCGTGTATATATTGAATTTTTCTTTAAATATGGAGGTCCTGTGCACTGTGTAATATGTAAATAGGAAGGCCTTGTATCCAGATTGTATATATTGGTTTATCAGCACGCAAATGCACTCGTGCAATTTGTATTTGGCCTTGTATAGTGTGTTTTCAGACTGTATATATCAATTTACCTGCACGTGTATTTTGTATTTGGCCTTGTATAGTGTTTTCAGACTGTATATATTAATTTATATGCAACCTTACAATTTGACAATTTGGTCTTGCATAGAATGCTTCCAATATTACTGGTAATTTAAAACTGTTAGTACCCCCTTCAATCTATAGGCATTTTTTGCATTCGCAGTATGTACATTCCAAAGTAGCACATGTTATTCTCCCACCTACAAGCTTTTATTAAAACCCTCTTGTAAGGCCAACCGGCCTTGCCTGGGCCAAGGAATCACTATCATTCACCACCTGGTTGGCAGCCTGAAGTAGGTCCCCAATGAGGACAATTCTGCTCCTGTGGCACGGTACTGCCGGAACGTATGTCGCCCTGCGTGCGATTTGCGTGCACGCCTCCCAGTCCCGTATTAACCGGCAGTGCGGCATTCACTCTCCCTCTCTTCCATGGAGCAGACCAAAATAGGATGCCCGCCCACTGATGTTAGGAATTTTCAGCCTCCAGGTAATTCCATGATACCCACATGTTTAAGCGAATTATTCACATCCCTAATGCCATCTCGGGGGCACAACCTTTAATTGCATGTTGATTTCTCCGGCGCTCGGATCCTGCGTGACACCTTGAGACAGTGCGGCACGTAACCCGGCCCCTGCCTCCATCCTTGCAGTTTCATAAATAGGACAATCTGAGCCTATCCACTTATCTTCAGGGCCATCACGAGGGGCCCTTACTTTGTGGATTTTAAGTATTCACAACATCCTCAAATTGGCTACATAGTAAGTTCATTGGCCATCTCGGGGCACAACCTTTAAGTTCATGTTGATTTACTCCTGCATGGCACCTTGAGACAGCGGGGCACGTAATTTGGCCCCTGCCTTCACCCTCAGAGTTTTATAAAGAAGTGCAATCCCAGCCTATTCACTTACCATCACGACCATCATGAGGGGCCCTTCCTCCTTGGAGTTTAGGTATTCACGTCATCAATCTCCAGCCATCTCTACCGCTGCTACATAGTTCATTGACGGCCGCATATTGCCAAAACTAGGAGGTATTTCGCCCACACACCTCTATCTGTCACAACCTTGCAATTGTGCCTGTTCCTTCACCTATTCACCCTACGCCTTCACGTAACACAAGGCTTATAGAGCTTTGAGATTAGTTGCCTCTCAACCTCCCAGTTGTACATATGTCAATTTTGACGCCCTGTTTTCTCTGTTCAGGGCCCATGAACTAATGGCGAATTGAGAATCTGGATACCCGTGGGGCCCACCACTTGGATGTTATTGGACACATCATGCCCTTGAATTAGGAAGCCACAATTGGGCTCCGCTGGTTCTGGCGACTTTGAGCCATTCCCCCGTTGCTACAAGATCGGACCACAGCGATCCTCGTTTTTCCTGATTTTCCGTCTGGCACCGGGGTTAGGTCAGTGTCACCCGTACACATTTTCCTGATTTAGATTGATTCACCTAGCACCCGAGTAACCCTCATACTCTACCCCTAGGTTGCCTCCTCTCCGTCCTGAAGAAGACTCGCAGCTGAGGTCCGCACCCGCTCTCCATGCGTTAGTCGAGTCGAAACGTCGACGCCCTCCCCCATCTTAGACCTGTACCGCTCTTCCCGCTCATCATTCTGGAAGTGCATATGTTGCATGTTTGAATCAATGAAATTCTATTTGTAAATAGATGTCCGCTTGGCGGACAAGTCTTCTGATACTGGTCTTTTTACCGGTAAATATCTAAATGATTTAAATGTTGCTGCTCTACTGCTGCTCTACATTACCTATGACCTTCGCTTTCTAAAACCACACACTATCACCCCCCCTTTTTTCTTCTCCTTTTGCTCCTTTCAGGCAACCCATGACTACTGTATATATTGTGAACTTTGAGCTTATAAATAAATGCTTTGCATATGATATTGGTTACTCTGGCGCTTTTTGCATTTTTGTGTTCTGAATTAAAACATGCATTCATAATACGTATGCTATTTAAAGTGTTCAGTGATTTCTCTCAGGTATTATATACCAGTGTTATAGTTCTTGAATAACACATGACTGATGATATTAGTATTCAGTTTATGTTGATTGTGTCTCGGACCACCTTGTACATTCCCACTGCCAATTTAGCTGCACCCAAGCAGAGCCACATCACGTATCGATCCCTCTGCGTCTGGCATTTCAGAGTTGGGTCTCTTGCCCCCGGAAAAGTATATTCCAGGGTTTGAGGAATTGGATAGCCTAATATGAGCTTAATTTGGGATGGGATCTCCTTCCAAAATGTTTGAATGAAAGTTGCCAAGTAAGCCACAACCCCACCAACATCTGTCTGGGGTATTGGGTAAGATCCTGTGTAGTTTCTGGGGTTATAATTTTATAATGCGCCTCCCTAAGATACATCGAGCGGTTGAATTTTGTTATGTTGGTATACAGACGCTCCCATTGTTTGTCCCCTGGTGGGGTACTCATCTGTGCATCCCAAAAGCCTTCATATCGTGGGGTGGACCGGGGGGTTAGAGCTTGTATAGATAGGAAATGCATCCCCTAGAAGTAGATCCCGACTGGGCAAACTTCTCTATGGGGAGCAAGTCTCTGGTGGCGGCAAGAGAATGATTTGGCTACCATTTAATTGAATCCTGATATGAAGAAATTTAAGGAGGAACTTGAAAAACAAAGAGAGAAATACGAGGAGATTTCCCAGCAATGATAACAAATCAAGTTCCAACGGGAAAAAGAAGACTATACAGAGGGACGCTTTTTACATATGCGAGAAAGTTTGACATCCTTAAACAACAAGATAAACTGGACAGTGTGACTAATGTATCGGGCAGCCTATCACCACTAACAAACAGGAGAGAGAATGAAACGTACTACTTTTTTAGGGGAAATGGGATTGGCATTCCAACAGAGTTATTGGGAGAAAAATATGGAGGCACAACCACAAATCATCAGAGTAAAGGGAAGAGGATGAAACCGTGGCACAGGAAACAAACAAGGAGAGGAAAAAGGGACAACCAACACAGAAAAAGTGGGTACAGTAACGAGGAGCATGAAACAGAAGAAGACAAAGAAAACACACAGGAGGATTTGGTCATGATTAATCTGTCTAAGGGATCAATGACAGAGCAGAAATTTCATTTTTAAAATGAGGATTAAACCTTTGTCTGGTCAGTAAAATGAATTTAGCACAAACCAGAATTGATCCGATCAGCGGCAATCCTCCTCCAGTGTGGGGTACCACAGGGCTCCTCCCTTAGCCCACACTATTTAATGTGTACATGTCCCCACTGGAGGAGGTGGTCGCCCCGTTCGGAGTTAAAATCGTGAACTACGCCGACGACACCCAACTCGTCGTTTCCCTTTCTCACTCTGACTAAGGGCACCCTCCTCACCTGCCTATCAAAAATATTCACTTGGATGGGTGAATCTTCCCTAAAACTGAACGGGTCCAAGACAGAGATCATGCTTCTAGGGAACAAAGGACCCACTCTCCCTCTGAACATCTGGCCCACCTGTGTGGTGGAGCCCCCATCTCCAAAAAAGGAGATCAAAAGCCTGGGAGTATGGATGGAACAAGATCTATCCTTTAAGACCCAAGCCAAAAAAATAGCGGGAACCTGCTTCGGCCTCCTCCAATCGGCTCGGAAAGTCCTGCCCCTCCTTCCACAGACCTCCCGCAAGCTGCTCATCCAAGGACTGATCCTGTCCAGACTGGATCACAGTAACGCCATCTTCCTTGGAGCGCCGGAATCCACCCTCAACAAACTCCAACAAATTCAGAACGCCGCAGCACGGCTACTCACGGACACCCCAGCTAGATCATCATCCAAACCAGCACTGAAATTGCTGCACTGGCTCCCAATAAGAGAAAGGATAAAGTTTAAATCCCTTTGTCCGGCACACAAACTACTACAGGACAAGGGCCCCCCCATCCTTAAAAACCTAGTCGTGCCCTATAAAGCCATCAGACCCCTCCGCTCAGATCACGAACGCCTAGTCACAGTGTCCAGAGTAAAAAAGGCACGGACAGGGGGACGGCGGTTCTCGGTCAAAACAGCTAAACTGTGGAACTCCCTTCCCCTCAAACTCAGTAGCGAACCTTGCCATCTCCGATTTCGGAAACTCCTAAAAACCCATCTCTTCCCTTGACCCCCCCCCTCTATCCTCTCTCTTATCCTCTCTGATTTCGCTGTCTTGGTCTTTAGCGCTGGGATGCTTCCGAGTTACTACGCGCTCTATAAACCCACATTAATTAATTCATTCATTCATCTTTATGGAGACCTCCGGAAAATAAAATTGGCTAAAATGTTTATAGAAAACAAGAAAATGAGTGAATACAAAATGAGAATAGATAAACCTACGATGAATTTGGCAGTGGAGGATTCAAGTAACTTGTTTTGTTAGTGTTCTTCAAAAAAGTATAACTCATGCCCTAAGGAAATTATAATGTGCACCCTCATCATGCACTGCTAATTACCCCACATATTATATCACTAATGCCATCTTCTTTGACATCATTAAAAATAACAGTGCAGCATTTGCTATGAACTTATTGATGATAAAACTGTGCATGGCGGGAGCGCGAGTAATATTTACCTTAGGACACACGATGGGGAGTGGCCTGCAGCCAACCCACTGCATACAGCCATCCCCACGTGGCTGGGAGTTGGGCACAGGGCCTTGCCTGTGGCCAGACCCTGTGACCAATCCCCAAAAGGTAGCCTACCCCAGAGCGGGGCACACCGCCCCACTCTCTAGGCCAATTTTGTCCATCGAAACCCCATCCTCGGTGCCTGCCATATTTGTTTATGGGAGAAGGGTACATGACCCCCCTCCGGGGCTGTATTTGGCCCAGGGACCCCATCCCCTGGGGCTCACTGTTTAATTTATGGGAGAGGGGGCATTCAGCCCCCTCTATGGGCTGATTTTGGTCCCCATTACACAGGGCTCGACCATATTATAAATGGGTAGATGGCACGCAGCCCAACTTCCCAGGCCAATTTCGGCCACAGGTGTCAGTAATCCCTACAATAGGGGATTACAATCTCCCTTTCTGCCTGCCCTTTCATGTAGGTGTTGGGGGACTTGGGTGAGTCCAAGTCCCGAGGAGGCTGACAACACTTCGAGTTTGTAGTGCTGGCAGCTCATCAAATCTCATTCTTCAATCTGTTGGATTAAATGGGAATTCATGTCCCTAGACATTCATAAATATTTTTTCTTCACCAACTCCAAAACCACTAAACGGATTTACATTTAAAGTCTGGGTGGGCTTAGGGAGTCCCTGTGCTTGAGGATAAGTATGTACTCAACCAAACCCCTTGGTGTGGTCTTTCTTTTTTTCAAGCCATGGGATCAGTGTCCTGCATTATGTAATGGCGACAGAAACATAAATGTTTCTGTCATGACCAGCCAATCAAAGCGAACAAGTTCACAAACTCAGCTTTAACTTGGCAGACCTGACAGGAACACGGGAAAAATAGCTCCTTCATGCATGGGGTGTTATTATTTTTAGATTTGGGTCTGTGAACTGTCCTTGAAGCGAGGTTAAAGGGCAGTTCGCAAACTAATCATCTATGGGCCACATGTATGAACCTATTTTGCATACGCTAACAGGCCAATTTGCAGAATTGGCCCATATGCGAAAACAAAAAAGGCTTTTCCTATGTATCAAACCTGATTTTGCGATTCGGTAACCTGTTACCGAATTGCAAAATTGGTTTGCAATTCGGTATTTGGAAGGGGCGTGTTTAGGGCGTCCCTTCCAAATACCGAATTGCAGCGGTATGTATTATTGTTTTGTGGCCATGACTACGGTTGCAAAATATTTGCATTTTACCACCATCTTAAAGTTGGTGGTATCCCTTTCGCAAATGGGGGACCTCTTCCCCTTTGGGAATGGTGGTGAAAATGTTTTTTAAGATGAGGCAGTGGTTGCATGGACCACTGCCTGCTCTTAAATAAATGAAAAGAAAACTTTTCCTTTTTTTCTTTTAAATGCAGCCTGTTTTGGGCTTTACTGAAAAGCTATCACGGACATGGTAGTCAGGGCACCATTCCTGTGATTTTAGCGATTCTTAAGGGTCGCAAATTGCGACCTTCCTCATTAATATTGATGAGGTAGGTCGATGTGCGACCCACTAGGAATCGATAAATGAAACTGTCAGAGTTTCATACATTAGGAATAGCGATTACCTAATTGTGATTCGCAGAAAATCACAATTAGGTAATCGGTAATCCTGATGTTGATACTTGAGGCCCTATATGTCTCTGTTTTGTAACCCTTCAAATCTCACCAAATACATTCCTGTAAAGGAAATTTCACAAAAGGAATTGAATGGATTTATACCAAACCAACAATTTGCAATTCCATTACGCAACAGCATTCTTCTTCTGTAGCAGAGCACACATTATCCTACAGAAGTTTAAAAGGAAAATGCTGTTTTTTGACGCACCCTACCATATTTTTCCCCTTACCCTCAAATGGATCCGCACAAACTTGCAGGGAAAAAACCTAGGCCAAACATACTTTGTTTTGGGAGGTTTCATGCAGATTTGTCAAATAGCACCAACGTTATAAGCAAAATAGCATGGTTTTTCAATGGAAACTCTGACCTAACCATAATACAGTCACAGCTGTCGACTCTGTAGTATGTTTATTTAAACATTTTCATTGCATTATTATCCAAGCAAACATGTAGAAGAGCATATAGCTACATAAAAGCAAACTTGACCCTACGTGTGTGATTCTAGTTACATCAGTTAATCTCCCTGTGCATCATTTCCCTAAGAATCAGGGGCGCTTCCCCACAGACTGAACACCAATGTTTATCTCCATAGAACAAAGATTAGCTTGTTGCCTTCATTCAGAACATATCAACAAGCAGTGTCATTGAATACAAAGAGAATGACTCACTCAAGAAAACTAAGAGACAGGAAAAGGCCCTACTTTTGTTAAAGTATCATTTTCTAAGTAACAATAATGGGGTTTCTGTTTGGCCAATCAACGTTTAGTTCTGTAACCCATCTTACCAAACAAAACTCATGCAGATCGTTATCCTGCGCAAAACTGGGGTGCGCCACAAATCAATGACAGAGTAATTGGATTTTGAGGCGGTTGTTTCTTTCACCAAGAGTGTTTTCAGAGTCTGCGAAGATAAAGAGATTATTTGAGTTATTACATCGCACATTGCTCCACCATTTACAAACCCATTACAACATACGCTAAACAAGCATTGATTCTAATCCGTAGTGTTCTGAACATTACTATCAATGATCTACTGTAGCCAATCATAAGACTGTGTGCACTTGACACAATATTACAGTTTGATTTAAGGAAGAAAAGGCTGGAACAACGGTTTAACTTAATTTATATCAAACCCACTTTCTGAAATATAACTTAACAATAACATTTGGATTCTGTCCCTCAAAAAAGTATCCCTCAGACCAGACATCCCTGTTCCTCATGCAACATTTAGTCTGAAACCAAGCATAGCCAGCAAATGGCACCAGAACACATGCAAATCAGTCCTGGTTTTCTAGCCAACAGCCCTTTCCATGTTGGGATTTTTGAGACCATAAAGAAAATATTCGCAGTCCTAATACAAATGCCTGATCACAACACATTGTTTGCTAAAACAGTCAGGACTGCTCAAAGTGTCACATATGATAAAGGACCATTTGGCAGCTACAAAAAGGATAGCTGTAAGCACCACTACTGTCCAGCATCCCTGCATGAAACCTGCACATCTTGGTCCATGAACCCAGACCTTGCTATACATATATTGATCTTTAATATTTTACAGCTTTGGTAATTGAAAGCAGATTAAATATGTAGTCGTAATGCTAGGAATATCAGAAGAAGGGCCTCTGCAATGGGGACCACATTTCTCTAAATTCCTTGATCCTTAGCACATTAGACACAGAAACTACTGTGAATGTTATATGGAGAATAGCAGAAACAGCATGAACGGACCAATGCACTACTGTGTCTTACTCTCCTACGTGCTTTTTAGTGCTGTAGTGGTGAGGAGGGAACAAAGTCACACAAACTCTATTGAAATCCTGAGAAAATACCAGCAGATGAAAATAAGGCCAGGGACCTTGGATTCAGTTATTGCAAGTTACTGACGCTCCTCAGCAGCAAGCACGCTCCCCTCACAGACAAGTTGTGCTGTGTGCACAGTACATTGAAGCAATAGTTACCTTTACCTGCGCTTTACAGAGAAGCTGTCGGGAGGAGGGTGCAAAATCCCATTAATGCCTCAGTGGTCTAAAGGAGCCTAGTTTCTTCAATCAAGGTATTGTAAGCTGCTGACATACCTTCTCAGCAAATCTACCCACCACCTACAATACGTGCTCGTGCCTTTGCGGGTTGTCAATTGGAGGCTATTTTGAAAATAAACACAATGCATCATTGGTGCACTTAGCTGGCTGTAAGGCTGTTTGGACAGAGGTACAGTGAACAGAGAGCCAAGCAACCACTGTGCACCTATCCATGGTCTCGGAGCCAATCAGCAGTGGTGGACTCTGGATGCCAGTTGCAACATGACTTCACCAATCATGATGCAGTTTAACCTCTCTGATATTTCATGGCATGAATATTGTTTGGGGACATGTCCAAGTTGTTAACTATGACTAATGTCAAATGGTATCCAGAGTAGAATGATGACTTGAAAGTTCCAGTGAATACATGGTGCTGACAACTGTGGTTGTCCATGTTTAATATCCCACAGAATTGTTTATAGGAGAAAGAGCAATGTTGCAGTCATATGGTATTAATTATGATTAGGCGTTCCTGTTTTCAGTTTCTATTTTTGGTAAATTCTGGTGGTGTTTTTTCAGTATTTTCCAGTGATTTCAATACTTAAAAAAACAGTGCTTTTCAGTGGTTACTCGTTTTCGCGCCATAAAAAACAAGTGAAACAGTGTTTTACCGGTGTTAACGGAATGCTTTGCTTTTATTATTGCTTGTTTCTGGAATACATTTCGTGCAACCATCTATGCTACACCTAGTCAAGGAATCCCTCAACAGCGGCCCTACAGAAGGTGCTTAACTACCAATTCTAAGGGTAAAAGCATTCTTCTGACGACTACTGCACGGCAGCATGTTCCTCCCACAGACACTTATTAATAAATGACTGCCACAAAGGTGCTCGCGAAGAGGTGGATATGGTGTGAGTTTCTAAACTTGACTGTGGTCGCGTACCACCGGGGCTGTAGATGGCTTCTCAGTCTAGCCCCATTCTGAGATACCTCGCAGTCTATGTGGGTTCAGCGAGAGGCATCTCTTGTTGTGTGTGCAGTGTCCATATGTTGCACCTCTTGTGCTCTAGGCAGTGTCTGTAAGTAGCGCCTCTCCTTGCAATGGTATCAGAGAGAGGCACCTCGCATTGACTGCACCTGAGAGACACTGTCCTAGCTGCCGCGCCACTGGTCAAAGCCCGGAGCACAGGGCATGGCCTGGACCTTTCGTCACCCAATGGTTATGGCAGCTGGAACAATGGCATGATGACATGTGCCGCTCCGATCATTTCCTTAGGCGCAAATTGTTGGAGGTCTATAGATCCGAAGGGAAGGACTTGAACTAACAAGATTCAAAGAACTTACAGATGTGCAGACAATAGGGGGTCCATATATGAAGACAAGAAGCCTTGAACCCCAAAATGCTTGAACCTTGCAATGCCTTGGACACCCACATTTCAAGTTAAGGTTGCCATGAAGAACACCATTCTTTAATACTGGTTTTATCAGGAAACTGAAGGACTGATTGGCCTCACTTGAAACATCTGGACTACAGTTCTGGATCTTGATAGATTGCAGAAGGAAAAACTGGACTGGAATATAAACTTGATCCCTCCCTCCCCCATCGGGGGCTCTCCATAGTAAATCTGATGAATTGACCCTACAAGCGTGACTCCTAAACAATGCGTAATGTGGATTGCAAATGACAGTCTAACAGCCCACGATCACCCTGCAACCTTAAAGTTAGCGTCAGGCTGGTTCCATAAGCTCAATGTAAATAATATCCACCATGAATGAGGGCAAACAATATGGAGAGACTGAGGCTCAGCATATACTAGTAAACTCCAATGCAACATGGCTGTAAAATGGTGCTCCTCACCAGCCCGCTCAAGCACACAAACACCCATAATCCCCTCTCTATTTTTATTATCTGCTGCCTGCACTGATAAACAGCTTTCTGCACTTTGTACTCTGAGATCTCATCTCAAATCTGGGGCTGTGGATGTGTACCTTTCTAATAAACTACGTTTCAAGCCACGTGAGACAGCGAAATACCAGTGTCCACGAGTACTATTTAAAATTATCCCTGGCAAGGGCCTTAAATAGTCGTAGGCAAATGAAACATTGATTGATGCTCTGTAACATAAAGAGTTTATATATGCTTATGATCTTTGCCTGCGCTATGGCATTATGAAATATGTTTGCTGCATAGCCGCGCGGTTGTTGCTGTAACAACATTATCTAGCTCACATGTGTTTACTTCAGGGATATTTAAACATCTAAAATTGACTTTTGAGAACAAGAAAAGCTGCTGTCAAGATTTGGGTCTGTTTTCTTTTAGGGAGGCATAAAATAACCACGTTACTGAATGTCAGACTACTCCATCTGAAATTCATAGTATCAGATACTCATTTCATCAAATTTGGCAACATCCTGGCCCGAATCACATAGCATTTTGTGCAACAACGTTTAACATACACTTGAAATAAACCAAGGTCGTGTGTGTTTCGACTGAGGGATTGACAAAGGAACCCAGAGGCATAACTAGACTCAAATATTTTGGGTGGGGGGCTACTAAAAATTACACGGGGGAGGTGAAAACACAAAAAAGCCTCGTTAGCAAGTAAATGGTCTTTTAAAGACCTGTGAAGTACTCAGGTGCGGCTGTGTGTGTGCCCGGGGAGCTGCCTCAGCCGGGCTGACACACACACATGACGGGGGAGGGGCTGAAGCCCAATGATCGCTGCGCGCCTGAGTTGTAGAGGATGACAGGGTCAAACATTTGAGTAACTCATAAGGTGGGAACGTGGTTGAGCGACCGAAGTTTACGGTCGAGGATATCCAGTCGTATTTTAGTGTGTGAAATCATAGGTTACTTCACTTCTTCCATGCGCATCAAAATAGTTTTGCAGACTGCTGGATAAATACATGAGCAAAACACTAAACTGCTTACAGTTGTTAGTAACAAAAACAATGTATTTTCTGTTGTCCATGCATCCACGGAAAAATATCAATTTGTCATACAGATGACAATTATTGTAGCATTAAATCGTACCTCTATGAAAATTAGCTCAGATCAATCATTTGGTTTGCATACATCACTCCCTCGGGCCCCTTTACGCCGACATTGCTAACCTTACCTTAATAACTCCCCAGCAAGTGTGCGAGGTCTGGGAGGGGCTGCTGCAGGCGGCCACATAAAGATAAGTGTGAGAAGCCCGAGTTCTGGGAAGTTTATTTTTTTTGTTTTCGTGCTGTCTGTCCCTGCACACAGGACAGGGGTCGGAGCCAAGCCTCGGTGACAAGCCTCAGAAGCCAGTGATTCCTTTTTTGTCGTGCGCTAAAAAGAAAATGAAAAAAATCCTCGAAATCCAGTAACTTGATTCCAGCGGCATGGAGAGCACGGGACTCACGTCTGAGCATACCCGTCCCTCTCGGGGTGACAAATGCAAAAACAACAGTTGATGGACAGAATGCAGAACAATGTCATACATTCACCCCAGTACAGAGATCTGGGCCTAAATCCATTGTTTTTTTGCTCACCATGCCATTCCAGTTTGAACCCAGCCATATTCAAATCAGTCTTGACCCTGTGCCCCATGGTAACAGTCCAGCCCGAACTGCCAAGTCAGATCCTCCCTCGACTGGACACAAGCATCCTAGGACCTGTTTCGGGTTTTCAGCCCTCATCAGCCAGGATATCTTAATTCCAGTGGCATGGAGAGCACGGGACTCACGTCTGAGCATACCCATCCCTCTCGGGGTGACACATGCAAAAACAACAGTTGCTGGAAAGAATGCAGAACAATGTCATACATTCACCCGAGTACAGAGATCTGGGCCTAAATTCATTGTTTTTTTGCTCACCATGCCATTCCAGTTTGAACCCAGCCATATGCAAATCAGTCTTGACCCTGTGCCTCATGGGAACAGTCCAGCTGGAACTGCCAAGCCAGGTCCTCCCTGGACTGGAAACAAGCATCCTAGGACCAGTTTCGGGCTTTCAGCCCTCATCAGCCAGGATAGCTTGATTCCAGTTGCATGGAGAGCACAGGACTCACGTCTGAGCATACCAGGCCCTCTCGGGGTGACAAATGCAAAAACAACAGTTGATGGACAGAATGCAGAACAATGTCATACATTCACCCCAGTACAGAGATCTGGGCCTAAATCCATCGATTTTTTGCTCACCATGCTATTCCAGTTTGAACCCAGCCATATGCAAATCAGTCTTGATCCTGTGCCCCATGGGAACAGTCCAGCCCGAACTGCCAAGCCAGGTCCTCCCTGGACTGGAAACAAGCATACTAGAACCGGTTTCGGGCTTTCAGCCCTCCTCAGCCAGGATAGCTTGATTCCAGCGGCATGGAGAGCACGGGACTCACGTCTGAGCATACCTGTCCCTCTCGGGGTGACAAATGCAAAAACCACAGTTAACGGACAGAATGCAGATCAATGTCATACATTCACCCCAGTACAGAGATCTGGGCCTAAATCCATCGTTTTTTTGCTCACCATGCCATTCCAGTTTGAATCCAGCCATATGCAAATCAGTCTTGACCCTGTGCCCCATAGGAACAGTCCAGCCCGAACTGCCAAGCCAGGTCCTCCCTGGACTGGAAACAAGCATCCTAGGACCAGTTTCGGGCTTTCAGCCCTCATCAGCCAGGATAACTTGATTCCAGTGGCATGGAGAGCACGGGACTCACGTCTGAGCATACCCGTCCCTCTCGGGGTGACAAATGCAATAACAACAGTTGATGGACAGAATGCAGAACAATGTCATACATTCACCCCAGTACAGAGATCTAGGCCTAAATGCATCGTTTTTGATGGCAGGGATCTGCAGGTGGGAGGAAAGCCCAACCGCCATGAATCCGATGGGATCCTTGAGCCCACCCGTGAGGCAGAGGGCCTCCCAATCCCTAAAATGGTGGCGTGCCTACCAGGCACCACCGTAGGGATTAGGGTGCTCCCTCCCCACCAGCCTTTCCATGCCGGTTCACCTGCCATGAAAAGACTGGCAGGGATGGAAATTGGGGGCTCATAGCGGGCCCCCTTTCAAACCTGGCCCTTATCTTTGGGTGCAGAGTGGCTACATATCCCTGTACAAGGTGTCAGGCACCGCATGGTACATGTAACCTAGTACAGAGATAAGTAAAACATCCCTTTTTAACATTTCGGTGGGTGCTGAGGCCAGTAGCACCCACTGTAATGGTAAAGGTGGGTGATGTGACCACCACGGTAGCGGTAGCATCCTAATTCCTATTGTGGGACTGCCGCCTTGTTGGCGATAGTCCCAAATAGGAGATGATAGCGGACGGACAGAAGTCAGTCCGCCATCATAATCAGGCCCATAATTATTATATATGCATTTCAGTCTTTGATATGTACATAGAATATTAGTAACTCATTCCAATAAGGTAGACACCCATAAAAGAATTGCAACTGTGTAGTATGCTTTGCTTGACTAACAGAATGTTATCGTGAATATGTGAGTAGAAATCAATCGTCAGGGTTAGTAAATCCTCTGCCAATTCCTACGCTTCTGGAGTTGGTTCACATAGTTGTTTTCAGCATGGAGAGTTATTTTTTGCCTCTATGCATTACTTTTTAGGGCCGCTGTTTTACCAACGCATCTGCTACTGTATTTTGAATACGGATCACTGTGCCAGTTTGCGCTACGACGCACCTTTAAAAAAGGTGCAGCAGGTGGAAACAGGGACAGTGCACCATATGACAAATAATGCACTGCCTCAGGGCAGCTGCAAATTTGTACTGCCCTGTGGGCAGCACATTCAAGTGATATATGGAGGAGGTGCTTAAAATCTGCTCCATGTTTCACTGTGCAGGCAGCAACCCACCTACACTTTAGTGAGGGGACAGAGATCCCAAGCAGGTGGGTGCAGTGAGTGAATATACCCACCTGCAGGGGGGTGTTTTCCTCCTCCTGAGGGCTGTCTTCAGGAGGCGCACTGATAGTCCGCCATCATTTTTTAGCAAACTTTGAGTGTGCCTCCTAAACGCATGTTTGCATCTGCATCCACATCCGTAATCCAGCACCGACAATAGAGGAAAAGTGATCCACTCATTTGCATAAGGCCACACCCATATGCAAATGAAGAAACAGCCTCCAATGATAGCACTGGCGCTACATGTGCGCAAGTGCTATCAGTATAACAGAAGGGGGCGCACAAGAACCTCACCTCCCTCTGTAATCCTATTGTACTCCGGGCATGCACAGAGCGGGTTCACATGCCCTTTGCGCCCCTAAGGCACAACGTATAATAAGGCTCCTGGATGACTATTGTCTGCCATTGTGTGCACAATGTGTGTGCAGTCCTCAGGAGAACGGCGCCTCAGAGTTGTAGTGAAAATGATGATTATCAGTGTTCATAATTACATTTTGTAAACTCAGAGTGTTTGACGCTGGTTTCATTGTCCAATTATTATTTCATCTTCCTCTATAGTGGTGTCACATACAGAACAATTTCCATTATGATGCCCTTTCATGTGAGGGAGAACAATCATGTTACTCATGGTTTGTTGTGTCTTCTATGTCAGAGAGGACTAGAATGACCCATAGATTCCTGTTCTCCTCCTGGTAAATTTTGATTAGTTCTAGAATTGAGCAATCCTTGAGATAAGCTAACAGTTTTTTTCTGATTGCTTTTTTTAGTTGACTAATATTTCCATGAAAGGTGGTAACATAGACTTATCCCCTAATTCCCTTCTTATTTTTTGGTGCAAATAAGTATTCCATACTATATACCAGGCTCCTTTCATAGCTCATTGGAACAATATGAAAGACTACTGGCTTTCTAGTAACTAGTGCAATAACATTTCTTCATTCTGAAATAGGCTCTTTTTGGAGCAGTTTTTGAAAATTCTCAAAACAGCAGATTGACCCAGTTCACTGACAAAATATCGCCACCCAAAATATCCCCATACCAAAATATTGTGAGCAAAATTTCGATGTCAAAAATATCGTCATCCTATAATTATAATGGTAAGTACAAAAACATCGAAAGACATTTTTTTGTCATAAATATTGTATTAAATTTAGTTTTTAAATATATATAAACTAAAATATTAAACAGTAACATTAATTTTAAAACATAAAATAGATTTAATATATATTTTAACAAATATAACAAAAAATGTATTTAAAAAAGTGAAACACATATAATAATTAATATATATATATATATATATATATATATATATATCCACACGTTTGCAGGACCCATTTGAAGAATAGCCGCTAAGGAGTTGTTTAAACACTGGATGTTTAATGGTAGCGTGCTAACAGCGGAATTGAAATGCCAGCAACTTCGGTAAAATCCTACGCCAGACGCGTTTCAAGAGCCCAGTGCTCTCTTCTTCAGTGGCGAATTAAGCTGGAAGTGAACAACAGCGCTGCTGCTAACTGCACAATATATGTTCATTACCCGCCTTGCGGGGCGTGGCCGACAAACGGCCTGCTGGGTAATGTAGTCCAAGTTAGTGTTACCCCAGTGGGTGCGCTGGTTGTTCACAAAATAAAACTTCATTATGATCCCAAGTGGGTCCAAGTTCACTGACAGTCGATCCGCTGCCCTGCTTCATGCTGCCATAGTCCATGGAGCGAGTGCCACCCTGCTATGACACCAGCTCC